>NW_025335873.1:7988098-8178373 GCF_004798865.1 Varanus komodoensis | reverse complement strand
GGTCCCGGGGCGCAGGGTTGCGCGCCGCGCCCGCAGGCAGGGCGCGCGGCTCGTGCGCGGCTGGGCTGCGCTGGCTGGAGGGGGGGACCCGCAGGCCAGGCCCCCGGCGCCTGCCGCGCTCGGTCGGCTCTCCCCCGCGCGCGTCACATGCCGGCGATGAGCGCTGCATTGTTCCTCCGCCGCCCGGGGGCCGGAGCTCCCGACGGTTGATCCCCACGGTGCGCGCGGGCGCGCGTGGAAGGCGGGGGGTGCCCGCGCCGAAATGATCTGCGCCCCGGACGCCAGGACGAAAAAATCGCGTCCGTTTGCGCACGCTGATTTCCTGTGCTCCGGAGTCGGGGAAGCATCCCATCTCCTTAAGGGTGCCCCCCATCTGTAAGAAGCACCCATGTGCGCAGGGGAGAGGAAGGCATTGCATGGCGTGGGGGGGGGGTCCCCCAGGAAGAAAGATTGGACGGTCGGGGGTCGCAGGAGGGGAAGCAGATGTGTGCGGCAACCCAGCGAATTCAGTGGGAACGGATGCAGCGGAGAGGCTCAGCGCCTCTTGCCCAAACGTTTCCGCAAGTGCCTGTGGACAGGGAAACAGCCTTCCGGGGCTTTGGCGCTTCCAGGGAAAGGTCTGGGGCTCCAGTCCTCCTGGGCTGTCCCTTAACACTGCGCCAGCATAGAATTGTGTGCAACACACACACACACCCCGTAGCTTGCAACACAGCCCTCTGCAAGAGGCCGGCTCACGAGCACTCCCCATTCAGTTCGATGGGACTGACTCGTTTCCAGGAAAACAACACAGGCCAGATTGCAGCTGCAAGAGACCCTGTGTCCCTGCCCGAAGCCTGCATCCCACCACAGCTGGAGCATCGTCCTGGGAGCTGCTCGGACTGCACGCCCCCTCCCGCTTTCCCTTTCCGGAGGGTTCGTGAGTGTCGCTGTGGGTTTGGGGCAGGGGACTGGGAGCCCAGCTGCTCCGTCATTCTGCTGCAGACCATGCCGCCAGAGCAGCTCCCCCAACCTGATGCCCTCCAGATGTTTTAATAAATAAATAATAAAAACCAGGCGAGGCTGGAGTATAGAAAATGTACCCCAGCCCCCAGGATCCTGGGAAGGAAAAAGAGAAAGGGAGGAGAGATGACAGATCTACTGTGCTTTTGCATCACTAAAACAGCCCCTCTCCAGCTTTAAGGTTCCTTCTAAGGGATGGTGTTTTATTTTGAAGGCAAGGAAGAATTCCAAGTAGTGCAGCTGGCTTGAAAAAAAAATAATGCAACAGGAAACACGGAGACTGGGGGAGGCTTCCTCTGGGTGTAAAATTAACCCCCTGTTTTTAACTCCCTGCCCCAATGATTGTCAGTGCTAGTTTTTTCCCCCTTCAGAAAGCTGCAAAGGAATAGAGGCTCTTCTTTCATAGCTGAGAGCGGCCAGAAAATGAGCCTTCATAAGAATGCTGAGCGTCCTTGCTTTTCTGGTGGCTTGAGTCTCAGCAGGACTCTGTGGAGCGGCTAAGAGAGGGAAGGCTCTTGTCCCGCCTGGAAGGGGGGTCAGGGCAGATGGGGCCAGAGTCCCCTCCGTGTGGGTGTGTTTTGCGGGCCACACCTTTCACCTACCTGGCATCCGTGGCTGCCCGGGGGCGGGGGGAGGAGTGGATTTGGCTCAGCGGCGTTGCCATTTAGACAGTGCGTCTTGGTGGGTGGTGACAATGGCGATAAAGGGAATCATGGCGTTTCCTGGGGGTGGAACGGGAGAGAACGGGAATCCGTGGTGTTGCTGGATTTAAAGCTGGGAGTAAGGCAAAAGACTCCTCCGTCAGCTTCACTGGCTCCCCATTGAAGTCCGGGCCCAATTCAAGGTGCTGGTTATCACCTACAGAGCCCTTAACGGCTTGGGACCTGGATACCTAAAGGAAAGCCTGCGTCCATATATGCCCCCCCGCCCCCTGAGATCTGTGGCAGAGGCCCTTCTCCAGGAACCCTCCGTGAAGGATATTAGGAGGGTGAGTACCCGGAGGAGGGCCTTCTCTGCGGTGGCGCCCCACTTATGGAATGCGCTCCCCAGAGAGGTCCGCCTGGCGCCGTCGTTATTTGCTTTTCAGCGCCAGGCCAAGGCCTTTTTATTCAAATGTTATTTTAATCGTTGATTCATTGATTTTAACAACTTTGGCCAGGTTGTCTCCATCTGTATTTTATTGTATTAATTACATTTATTTATTTGTAAGCCGCCCCAAGGCTTAGACGAATGGGGCGGCATATAAGTTTGCGAAGGAAGGAAGGAAGGAAGGAAGGAAGGAAGGAAGGAAGGAAAGAGAAAGACAGACAGACAGACAGACAGACACTCGGTCGTGTCAGATAGCTTGGCTGGGAAAAACCCTCTCTCTGATTTTGGAGGGTGTCTCCACAGAGTAGATGCAGTGAAAGAAAGCTTGTCATCCTCCGGCTGGTTAGGAATTCAACTCCCATCAGCTCCAGCTCGCATGGTTATTTCTTTATTTACTGCAGTTTGATTTTGGCCGCTCGTCAACATTGTCTGGGCAGCTCCCAGAAACAAAATCATGAAATGCAGTAGCATAGTAACAGATAATATATCTGCCTGCAAAATATTACAAAGGGTAGGGGCTTCTTAAAGGCGGCCCCCTTCTCGTTAAGAATGAGCCCTTCACAGGAGTTTCATCTAGCACCAACTCTGTCTTTTTGGCACCAGATTAATATTGCCTGCTTTTCCCAGGTATTTAATGTCACGACGATGTGGCATTGTTTGCCGGTTGTTTCGGCTTGTACTGAAATGGTTTTAGCGGTTGAACTGTTTTTAAATGTTCTCTGTTGAAAAAGAATGTGGCATTTGATTGCATCTGTGCTCTGCATTTCTGTGAACTTCTGGGAGCCATTCAGAGAAATTGGGCTATTTTTATTATTCTAATAATAGTAACCACCAGCACAAGTATAAAATCAAAGGAAAGATGAAAATAAAAGGCAGCAGAAATGCAGAGATCTAAAAGTAGACTTGCACAATTGGTAAAACAGAAGAGCTGAAAAACCTAGGGAAATGAAAAGCTCCTCACCCGGTAGTGAAAAAAAGGCACAACGTAGGCACTCAACAGGCCTCTCTGTGGAGGGGATTCCACAGTGCAGGGGCCACCAGGGAAAAGGCCCCGTTCATCACAGACCTCTGCTTCACTCACTGGCAGGGCTACCTGGAGAGGGGTGAGTCTGGGAGTGATCGCAGGGCTTGGGCAGGTACCTGTGGAAGGAGACAAGGGCTCTGTGCGCTCATTAGCTGCTCAGAGACTGCAGGAACTGGAGGAATAAAGGCTGACACATCCGTAATGGAGTGAAGAAACCGCATCATGCTGTGATGACCAGCTGATGGCCTTCCTCGTGGGGAGCTTGGACCTTGGCGACCGGAATTGTTCTCTCCGGTCCCTTGGCTGGCTTCATATGTGGCACATCACGAGAAGACAACACCATTGCAGAAGGAGGGTGGTTGGGCTGGGAAAGTCAAAGGCAGAAGAAGACGGCAGGACCCGAGAGGAGATGGGCAGCCTCCCGAGCAGGGCTGGCAAGGAGACGATGTCCGGAGAAGATGCTTTCATGGGGTCGCCATAAGTCAGAGACTCCGTGACGGCATGTCACAACCACAAATTTCACTGAATCTGGTCGCTCAAAGTGTGCTGTAAATTCAAAGCTGAGAAGCTCAATAGAACTGCCCATGGGCAGGTTGACCTAGAATTAAATTCTCACGAAGAGACAGTCTGGTGCAGTGGTTAGAGTGTAGGGCTGGTATTCCAGAGATCTAGGATCTACTCCCCACTGAGCCATGCAACTGACCGGGTGGCCCATCCCTGACTCGCAACCTGGCCGACTTCACAGGATTGTTGTGAGGCTAAAATGGAGAGGAGGGGTGGAGGGAAAACAAGCTGGCCTAAAATAACCCAAAAATAAAATATTAATGTTATATATAGTGGCAAAGCTTTCTTGAACCGTATATCAGCTCGGACCATTGGCCTTCCAGGCAGTAATGGCAGCACCAGCTGGCAGGAACGGCTCCCCAGGCACTCCAACAGGTTTCCGCAGCTCGGCCTGGAGAGCACAGGACTTGAACCGGGGACCTTGGGCCCAAAGCAGGGGCTGCAGCACCGAGCCCAGGCCTCGCCCTGCGGTGAGCTCTGCACAGTTGCTGGGGGCCGTGCGTTGGCATATTGCATTTCAGGAGGAAGGTGCTGCCGGGCTCGAGAAATAGCCACCGCGATGCCTTTTCTGGTGACATCACTCGTGGCAGCTTGAATGGGTGCTTTGTTCTGCCCGGAGGGGCTCAAGGCGGCCGCTTTCCGCAGCAACAAAGCGTCTGCTGTGGCCCGTTCATGACGGATGCGCGTCTTTGGCATGCGCGCCCGTGGACGGCTGCCCGCCCCATCGGATGCATGGATGGAAGCATCTGACAGAGTGGAGCACGGCCCACAACGGCGCAGTGAAAATGTGCCGGCAGTCCAGCGCCCCATGATTCTCCCATTTGCTTTTTCCGCAACAAGCTAACACAGCAAGCCCTTCGGCATATTCAGTGTATAGCCCTTTCATGCTATTGGTATATTTATAGTTTTATTAGATTTCTTTGCTCCTTATCATTGTTTTTATTATTTTATTTATTTGAAATTACGTTTTTACTTTTTATTCTATTTCTGCATTTCTGTTGCTCGTATTACAATTTTTATTCTGTTTCTGTGCTGCAGAAATTAGAGAGTTCGTGTACATCCTGGCTCAGGTGGGCTTTATAACCCTTTCATCCTCGCCATTCTTAACATTCAGAGTCCTAAACAGCTCAGGGCCAGGTCACCTGAACAAAGGCCCCTTTCCAAATGCACCTACCTGGACCCTAAGGTCATCTTTGGGGGGCCTTCTCTGGGAGCCCCCTCCAAAGGAAGGGAGGTGAGTGGCTCCCAGGAGAAGGAACTGCTCAGTTGTGGCCCCCCATTACGGGATGAGCTCCCCAGAAAGGTGCACTGGCTTTCAGTGCCTGGTGAAAACTTTCTTATTTTTCCAGCATTGCAATAGTTTAACTTTTTAAACTTTAGTTTTAATATTGCGTGTTGTCCTGGGCCGCTACTATGCAGCTCTGGTTATTCAGTTGCATTTGCTATGAGCAATAGTTGAGGATTCCTTGTTCAAAACATCTGGAAGGCATCGGGCGGGGAAGCCCGGAAGTGCCCCCCCCCCCATCCCTGGGACAGATGGGAGAAGCGGCTGCCCCCGTTCGGGAAGCTTCAGCAGAAATCCCGGAGAGCTGGATGTGGGTGGCGGTGGGACGGAAGGCAGATGGTTTTCTAGGGTTGTGCATCAGGAATCGCAGAGATGGAGAAGGTGACCTACAGGAAGGTAGTCTGTGAAAGTCAGGGGTGCTGGGAAGCTGACAAGGATGGTCCTGGTCGGACCTCACTGGGACAGCGTTCCACCAGTGGGAGCCACCACCAAGAAGGCCGCGCGCTCTCCAGAGCGACCATTGAATGGGCAGTGGGGTGGCACGGGGGGCTTTTCTGCAGTGTGGTGTACGCCCCTTGGAGCTCTTACTGGAGGGAACTGCCAGAGAGCTCATGAGGGCCAGGCAGCTGCAGCTGCGCCCCCCGTGCCCCCTGGTGCAGTTCCGTGAAGGCAGCTGGATTCTGACTTCACGGGCAAGAGCAGCTCCCAGGCTGCTAAGTTGCTAGCCTTCCCCTCCTTGAGGCTAAAAATACTTCAGAAGAAAGCACAGCTGAGATGTAGAGTCGAGAGAGAAGAAAAGGCTGGCTGGCGGCTTCCTTGCAGCCCAAGGGGTCTTCTCGGCCGCTTCGCCTGAGCAGCTGTGGATCGATCCAAGCCCCCGGCCGCAGCGATCGGCTTTCTCCAAACGGCCTCGGTGTGGTGCGAACCTGCGAACTGCAGAGTCCTAGGGGGAGCTTCCCACGGCCTGCCCACTGACCCTCCAGCCTCCTTTTTGCCTGGTCACGTCGCGGCCGAGGGAAACGGCGAGTGCGAGCCGGCGCTCCTGCGGCAGTAGCTGCGGCTGCGAGGGCTGGCGCACCAACAGCCGTTTCGCAACCCCAGCACATGGCGCACCGGGGCGCGCGTGCAAAGCGGGGCCCTCTGGCAAGAGGATGTCCAGCGGTGGCGAGGGTCGATTCCACAAAGCCTCGCGTTCGCAAGAGCTGAGCAGGGCTGTGAAAAACAGGGCATATTTGGGGGTGGGGGGCGTTCATGGGCCGGCACATCCCACGGCAAGCGCACAACAGTTCCTCTCTCCGTGTCCCCAGAGAAAGTCCAAAAAAGCAGGCGGCTGTTTGGTTGCGTGCCAACAAACCGCTTAGAGCGATTTTCCTCTCCGCTGGAAGCAGTGCTTTAAGAGCTCCCGAGTGCAAACCACCCTGAAACGCTTTGCATTATTACAGGAAAGCATAATTTGGTTGCTGGAAAATCCACCCCCCCCCCCCGCTGCCACGAGATAGCCCCTAAACTGCCGCCTGGAGCTTCTGCCTTAGAGAACGGGCTGTGTGGCAGATGGATGAAGAGCTGTGGCTGATGGGAGGCGTTTTTTCGCCCTCTCCCATAACACTAGAGCCTGGAGGGGTCCCCCTTGGCACGGATGGGTGGAAATTCGGGGCAGGTCAAGGAAAGGACTCCTTTGGTCTGGTGCTGCTCCCAGAATCCGAACCTCGAGAGCTTAGCAGGCCCATCTGGTTCCCTGTGGCCCTGGGACATCCTCGAGTGGGTCAGGTGTGCAACAGTACCTTCCTACCCAGGTTCCCCAGCACCTGGTGCACTTAGGTGCTGGTGTGAGCTCAGAGGGAGCAGATGGCAGGTAGTCCCTCTCAGTGAAAGATGGCTCTCGCGGGGTCCTTGGGAGCCCTGGTACCGCTACGACACAGCACACAAGATGCCCTCCCGGCTGGGTTCGGTGCCCAGCTGCCCTCCGCCAGTCAATCTTCCACAGGGCTTTTTCTATGCCATCTGTTTTATTGCTTTGTAGTTATATTTGGCTTTTTCCTCATCCAAGGCCTTAACTTCATTTTCTTCCTCTCCTCCGCTTTATCCTCACAACAACCCTATGAGGTAGGCTAGGCTGAGAGTCAGTGATTGGGCCAAAGGCACCCGGTGAGCTTGCTGGCGCACGCGGGGGACCTTATGCCAATTGCGTTCCTGACGTGGGCATCCAGCCGGCGCTCCATCACCCGCAGGCGCTGGGAGAGGCCAGGTTGGCGTATGCCAGCAGGATGGCAAGTTTTATTTCAACATCCCGTCTTCAGCAACACGTTGTTTCGCAGCCAGTTTTGCATTTATTTTTTCTCAAGAATCACTTGGGAAGGAGAAAAGTACGGGGGCTGTGATGCTCCTCAGCCTGGCCCTCCCGGTGCCGGTGCCGTTCTAGCAGCCAGACGCCCCCAAGGGAGGTACCGGCAATGGACAAACGAAACTGAGAATGCCAAGCAGGCGAGAGCTGAAAGGAAAGCCTTACCTGTGCTTGGCTAACGCAACGAAGGTTGCATCTGTGCCGTTAATGATGGGATTAGCCAGCGTGCCCTGATGGTGCTGCAGCCGGCCGGATTAGCCTGCAAAGTTTTGCAAGCGCACCCGGCACATGCTCGAGGGAAGGGAGCTGAACCCACACCGCACCCCTCGCCCGTGTGGGTGTGGACGACCTGCCAGGACCCCATAGGCCCGGATAAGAACCAGCGATCAAGGATCGCCCTTGGACTCCTCCTTATCAGATTGGTTTTATCTCACTGCTCTCCAGGTTATGGTCCTAACCTCCTTTGCTCTGTTTGGAGAAAGAGAAGCCAAGCGGTGGGGAGGCGCTGGGAAAGGCGAAGGCTGCCTGGGATAAGGGGCAAATCGGCCGGGACAATATGGTAAGCCTAACTTGGCTGTTTCTTCGGTTTATTTCCTTTTAAAGCCCCCTTTTGCAGTCTAGCAAAGGTGGGGCAATGTGTGCCCGTCCCACAGAAGACCTTCCCGGGGCGAGGGCTCTAGGGAGGCGCTTTGCCGAAGCTGACCTCTTCCGCAGTGGCCACCCCTCTGGGGACGGGAGAGATTCCTGGAGGAAAAGGCTCGGACCGGCAACCGGCTGTGATGCCTCTGATATCAGAGGCAGTGGCTCCATGTGCACCAGTTGCTGGGGAACATGGGTGGGAGAGTGCTGCTGCATTCGTGCCCTGCTTGTGTGTTTGCCACGGACAGCAAGGTGGCAACTGTGTGGACGGGAAGGTCGGCGCCGACGGGCCCTCGGCCCCGCCAAGCGCGGCTCCGCTGGGGCGCTTCACTTCGCCGTCTCTTCCCGCAGGCCAACAGGCATCGCTTCCTGGCTCTCCTGCTGCTCTTCGTGGTCTTCCGGTTATTGCTGGACCTGCCGTGGGTCCAGGTCGCCCCAGCCCTCTTGATATTCTACTTGGGGTCCGGTGGGTGGAAATTCCTTCGGATCTTTGTCAAGACGATCAGGCGGGATCTCACGTAAGTCGCACGTGCTGGGGGAAGTCTCTCTCCCTTTCCCTGCTCTGCCGGACGCCCTTGTGGGTTTTACCGGAATGGTTCTCATGCGTCCGTTTTGGGGTGGATTCTTTGCAAAACAAAGCACAGGGGCTTCCTTCTTGGCTGCGGAAGGCAGGCTCCTGCGCGGAAAGCCAGAGGTTGTCCGTGGGGCCGTAGCTCAGACTGGAGGACCCCTGGCTGGGGAAGGGTCCAGTTTTGTTTCCCAGTATCTCCAGTAAGAAAGCTCCTGTGAAGTGATGTGACAGCACCCTTTGCTTGAGATGCTACGGAGCCATCGCAGGCCAGAGCAGGCAACCAGGATGAAATGAACAAACAGCCTGACCGCAGGAGAGCATCTCCCCTCCTTAACGGGGGGCTGCAGCCCCAAACTAGCAATTGTCCAGCCACTTCTCCTCATCCCTTCTCAAGGAAGCAACGGCAGGGCATTTTGTAAATCCCTGGCACACAGAACAAGGGACTTTCTCCCCCTGAAGGCACAAACAAGAAACCTACCTTTGTCCAGCAGTCACTGCATTGGGCTGCACCCCAGAACCTGCCACGGCTGGCTGGGGCTGATGGGGCTTGCAATCCAAAACCTTTGGAGGCCACCTTATCAGGAAAGGCTCATGTGGGGGAAGGAGACATACGTTGCTCACTGGAAGCATTTCCAGGGAAATTATGAATGCAATTGAATGCCCTGTTTCTGCTTGCAACTCCAAGGCTTTTTTTATTTGAAAGTCTGTTTCCAGAGGTTTAGAAGGAGAAAATCTCACATCGTCAGTTTTACTGCTGCTGGAGCAGCACAAGCTGAGCTGTTTCTCCTGAGAAGTAACCCTCCCCAAATTTATTTCCAAGGATGTGAGGAGAAGGTGGCGGACGAGACCTTCAGAAAACGCACGTGCCTTAATTCTGTCTTCCGTTCTAAACACTCCCCTGGCTTTCCCCGAGTTCCCTCCTTGGTGGAGGAAGAGCAGATGCTGTTGGACTCCAACTCCTATCACCCCAGATTATTTATTATGCTGATCAGGGCTGCTGGGAGGTGGAGTTCATTCACCTTGGAAGCTCTCCTCCATTTGCGTTTGTGTATGTAGCTGTCATTTGTTTGCACAGACAGGAAAACCGCAAAATAAGCAAGGAGACATTGTACAAAAAACATCCGGGTATCCCACCGTAGATTAAAACATGCAACTGCACTTTTGAGCTTTTGCAGAAGGAAGAGTGGATGTATTTAAGTAAACAGGCTCACATTCTAGCATTTGCAAACGTTTTCAGAGGACGCTTTCCTACTCACCCACGGGGTTGCGCATCTTTGCATGTTTTGCAACCCAAAGTTTAATTCTCATGTCATTCCCCTTGGGAAAGAGCCACGGCCTCTCAGCTACGGCGCCATCCACAACGGCTTGCTGGGCTCTGTGCAGACTGGAGCGCAACAGGAAGGCGTCCCCGTTCCTGCACGGAGCAGGATTTTGCCCACCGAGAAGTGCAGAGCCGAGGGCCTGCCCCTCCCTGGTGGCCACGCTCCGTGCCAGGATGCACGTTGGACTTTGGATGCGGCCGCCAGATTTGCAGTCAGAGTTCCCAGAGCTCCAGATCAGATTTCAGCAAACAGCTCGCTTCATCTCGTGCCAAGAAGCTGCCTCTTTTCAGGCAGAACGGGTTCTGGAGGAAGAAACCTGCTCACATGCACACGTATGGAAATATAATCTGGGGCACCTTTCAGGGCGTACCTGATAGGGAGAGGCGGCCCTGCCAGCCTCCCTTGGACTCATTAGCACGGCGTCACAAGCACATGTGCCGGCCCCGGGTTCAAGCAGCACAGACAAAAGCTGCCGGATCGTGGCCACTGCTCTCTGAGCACTGTGCCGACTGCCTTTCCCCCGTCCTCGGAGGCCTCCAGGATGTGGAAGGCGGATTTGTGGATAAAAAGCACAGGGCCCAAAGAGAGTGCCGGAACCAGGAGTCGTCATGGTTCTCGGGATGTGTGTTTTGCAAGACTTGTGTCTGGATTCTGCCACTGGGGATTCAATGAAAGCATTAAATGAAGGACTGAGGTCCTGGTCATGCTTGGTCCTGGACTGGGACTCGTGCGCTCTTGTCCTGAGTGTGGAACTCACTGGCTGACTTGGGGCCAGTCCCTCACTCTCACCCGACCAACCTCACAGGTTTGTTGTTGAGGATGAAAGGGGGAGGCATGCCTGTGCCACCTTGGGCTCCTTGCAGTCGGAAGGTGGGATATAATTAAAAACATGTGATCACATCGCATGTCTATCCCAGCTTTCTTCCTCTTGCGAAGAGCCCAGGCGGCTTATCCGGCTCCATGTGATCCTCACAACACCAACCCTGCGGGGTAGTTCAGGCAGAGAGTGAGTGACCCGGCCAAAGTCACCCAAAGAGCTCCATGGCTGAGTGGGGATGAGGACTTGGCTCTCCCGAGCCGCAGTTCAGCGCTCTCACCAGTACGCCAGAGCGGCCGTACATGAATCGCGGATCTCACACAGACGTGACACAGGCATGTACCGGAACACCCTTGCAAATGAAGACGTCCTCTGCATCCCCACCCCAGCCTGGCTGAAATCACGCCCCTTCTTACACCTGCCCTGTTCCCTTTCCAGGACCGGCAGCATGGTGGCCCTGACGCGGCTGAGGATCTGGTGGTACGTGAGGAAGAGGTACACCATCCCGCAGCTCTTCCAGCAAACGGTGCTCAGGCACCCCGAGAAGGTCGCCCTCATTTTCCAGGGCACGGGCGAGAAATGGACTTTCCAAGAGCTGGACGATTACTCCAACCGGGTGGCCAACTTCCTGCACGAGGAGGGCTTCCGCTCCGGGGACGTGATGGCCCTGTTCATGGAATCACGCAATCAGTACGTCGGCCTCTGGCTCGGCATGGCCAAGATCGGCGTGGAGGCGGCCCTGCTGAACTCCAACGTCCGGCAGGAGTCCCTGGCGCACTGCATCGGCATCTCCCAGGCCAAGGCGGTGGTGTTTGGGAGCGAGTTGGCCGGAGGTGAGAGAAAGGGGTGGGGAACGGATTGGCAGGGCGAGCAATTCGGTGCGGGTTAGAGGCGGCCCCGGATCACTTTCAGCCCAAGGACTGAATTTGGTCCGGGAAAAGCGTTTGGGGAGCCCGCTCCAGGTGGGACCAGAGATGCTCGGAGAGGCATTTCGGGCTTTTAGCCTCAGAAAAACGGGCATTTGGAGCCCCGTGCCCTCCAACGCCGCTCCTCTTTTCTAGCCATGCAGGAAGTCCAGCCTTCCCTCGCGAAGTCGGTTCGTCTGTTCTCTTCTGGTGACTGGACAGCAGGAAAGGTCCCCCCAGGGACAGAACACCTGGACCCCCTGATTGCCAAGGCCTCTGGCCACTTGCCAGAGCCACCAGACAAAGGGTTCCTAGGTACGTACAGACAGCGGAGAGGGCTGTTCCCCGCTGGACTCCGGGCTTCGGGGCACCTTCTGCAATGCTCAGTGAGGGTCCAGAATCTAGAGACAGGCCTAGCGAAGAGGCCACGCCAGTTACCCCACCAGCCCTTCCCAGCGGGGGTGTTGCTACACAACTCGGTCAGTTGGTGGCCTAAAGCAGAAGTTCCAGCCGTTTCCCATGCCACAAGCGAAAGGGGGTGGGAAAGAGCCTCTGTGAGACCACAGTCGCCCATCCCCAGTCGCCCATGAGGAGTGAAACGCACAGGGACTCCCCTGGATTACCCAGCAGTGGTTCTGGCCACTGGGTCGCTGGGCTATTGAAAAGCCTGGCCTGAGTGCGGCCAGGGCCTGCCCAGCCAGCACGATCCTTTCATGCAGGAAGTCCCACAGCCCTTCAGAGTTTCTGTGGGAACCCTGTCCATGGTTCAGAACCTGGCCTGGGGGGTACGGTTCAGAAAAACCGTATTCCAGTGCAGGAAGGAGATGTCCAGAGCAGCGTGTCTCCTCCACGGATGCTCCCTGCCTGCCTTCTGGGGCAGCCATGGTGCCACTTCCCAGCTCCTATTTATTGATCTGTGTACTGATTTATATGCCACTTACGCCATACACTTATATGCCACCTATCTTGCCAATGGACCCCTAGGCGGCTCTTCCTTCCTTGTTACTTTTTACCACCATCCCTGAGACTTTCCTGGCAGAAGGTCAAGTCTTCTAAGGGCATCAGCCACAGCTGACAATACGTTCTTCCATACAGTCAGCCGTTCAAAGCAGTCCCCCGGCCACGGAAGGTGCTCTTTCCGTCCAATACTCAAAGTTAAGTCCTCCTACAGAAGGAAGTTGGCTTGGCTGGTATAACGCCGTGCACAAACCCCTAGATTTTGCTTCTGTTGCAGAGCACATACCCTGTTTCCCCCAAAATAAGCTCTAACCGGAAAATAATCCCCAGCGTGATTTTTCAGGATGCTCGTAATATAAGCCCTACCCCTAAAATAAGCCCCAGTTAAGTTCATCAGCCAGACGGACGCATTTAGTACATCCGTTGCAACACAGTTCAGGCTTTGGAGAGTTATAACGATGCTCCAGAAGAAGACGACGGGGCTGTATTTGAATAAATGCAGATTGTTGTGCATGAAAACATGACGCATCACCTGAAAATAAGCCCTAATGTGTCTTCTGGAGCAAAAACTAATATAAGACCTGGTCTTATTTTGGGGGGAAAATGGTATTAGCTCCGCACTCGCTTGCCTTGATAGCACCCGATGTGACTCTGGGTTCTCTCCGCTTCCTTTGCCTTCCAGATAAATTGTTCTACATCTACACTTCTGGCACAACTGGCTTGCCAAAGGCCGCTATTATTGTCCACTGCAGGTTGGTGAAGCAAGGGGGGCTGGCAGGGTGCATTTTGGGGGGTCTTTAAAAGCCTGCAAGACAACAAACTGTCATGTAGCCAACACTCCGTAAAGAAAACACAATTCTGTATATTATACTAGCATGGATTGTGTCCATGCTAGTATCTTGTTTAAATTGTTGGCTTTTGTTGTATCGTGCATTTGTTGTTTGGTTCGCTTTACTGGTGTACATGTTTTGATTCTGCTTCTTTGGTGATCTGCCTAGAGAGTCTTGTTTGGACTACTGGTCTGCAGAATATACATGTTAAAATAAATGCATTTCTTGGTATGTTTAGACAGGAAAATTTCTTGCATCTGACTGGGGCCTGCTTGGAGTTCCAGGCTGCTTTTCCTGTCTCAACATTCTATTTTATTTATTTATTTAAAACATTTCTATGCCACCCCCATTGCAACAAAGCCTCGGGGTACATAAATACATAAATAATGCATCAGGTCGTGTCTTAAATCAGGATTAAATGTAATTAAATGTAAATCTGGCTTGCTTTGCTGAAATTTGCAGTGCAATTTTATTAAACCTCATTTGCGTCTTAATGTTGGGTGGAAGGGCAATTCTGAATCGGCAAAAATACTGGCGGGTCTCCATGCCTGGCCGGGGGTTCTGCCTTTTCGAGCCTGAGCACAGAGGTCAAAACGATTGCAGCTGTTTTTGTGTGATAGGATCCTTGTCTTCTGTGCTTGGATCGCAAAGCAGTTCTGGGGCAAACGATGGGGGTGAATTTGTCCAGTCAAGCCGGCAGACACGCAGAGATCGGAAGTGCAGAAGCGCTACGGAAGTTACCCCAGAAATATCTTCTGCCCGCTGCCAAGTGCTAAACAAAACTCTGCTGAGACTTGATAACGCTGAAGGGCCCTCTATTTCTCCCCCAGGTATTTCCGCATGGCGACCCTGGTCTTTAACGGCTTCCACATGCGGCCTGACGATGTGATCTATGACTGCCTCCCGCTGTATCACTCGGCAGGTACCTCGAGCCCTCGGTCCCCGCAAGAGGAGTCTGCACTCATTCACACAACCCACTGACAGAAACCCCGGCCAAAATGCGTGGATTGATTGGAAGGGAACCTGGGGTGGTGCAAGGCATGGGAAAATGTGGGACGTGGGCCCACAGGGCAAAACGGGGCATGCATTTGTATATCTTCATTCATTCATATTCTCTCTCTCTCTCTCCCTCTCCCTCTCTCTCTCTGTCTTTTAAGACATCTGTCTGTGAAAGACCCCTTTTTTGCAAGAAGGGGGATCTGGATAGGAGAAAGGAGGGCATCTGATTTCAAGAAAAGCCTCAGACAGAAGAATTCAAGGGTTGAGAACAGTGGAAGGGGAAACACACATGGGCCGGAATTATTTATTTATGCAAATGTTTTATATGCCGTCCTATACTAAAGTCTCTGGACGGCTTCTGTTGTGATCTGCCTTGAGTCCTAATCACTGGGAACAGGCAGGATATAAATAATCATAACAGAAGCCGCAGCAGCATCTCTGCATCATTCAGTTCTTATTTATTAATTAAAAGCTTTGCTAACCCGTCCACTTCAAGCGTCTCGGGACGGCTTACAAAAAATGAGTAGAATAAAACAAAGGCCACGGCATCTGACATTTGATATACTAAAAGCCCAGTTAAAATCAATTAAACATTAAAATAACGAGAAGATAAAAAGGGGTTTGATAAAAGAATATAATAAATAATTATGAATAATAATACATAATAATCTAATAAAAAGAATATAAGGTCGGCGCCAGGTGGACCTCTCTGGGGAGCGTGTTCTGTGGCCTGCAATTTTCTGCAAGGTGTTTTATATGGGGGGGGATTGAGTTATTGAGCTCCCCCCACCCCCCATACAGGCTGAAGTGGCCAGTGCAGAATGATTGACTCGGTCTTCCTTGCCAGGTAACATTGTTGGGATCGGCCAGTGCATTATCCATGGACTGACCGTGGTTATCCGGAAAAAGTTCTCGGCTTCTCAGTTCTGGGACGACTGTGTGAAGTACAACTGTACGGTGAGGCCCAGCGTGAGCGGGGGGCAGGCGGGTCGGGGAATCGACGCCCCCGCCTTCGGGGCGCCGACAAGCGCTCAGATCCGAGGCGGCGCCTCCGTCGCTCTCGGAACCAGCGACGAAGGGGCTTGCGGAGCCACGTGCGAAGCGGTGGATCTGTGGGAGGCCATCCCCCACCGCATCCCCTTGAGTCACACCCCTCGCATAGCGAGCCCTCGTGGGTGCAGCGCGCCAGCTGCGCTGCAGCAAAACGGAGCACCTGGGAAGCACCTTTCCGGCACGTCCAGGGGAACTCCAAGGTGTGCGCAGGGCGCAAGTGCTCAGAGCACCGCTTCGGCGTGGTGGACAAGCAGCCCAAGAAAAGCCAGTGTCTGGCGAGATTAAAACGCGGTCGAAACACAGCCAGGGCGCTCAGGCTCTTCGGCCTAATTCCCTCGAGCTCCAGGAAGGGTGATTTGCCTGTCCTGAGAGAGCGAATAAAAGAAGTGGCAGAACGAGGCGGCTTCTTCCCAGCAAGTTCGTTTATTATATTACCCTGTTCCAAACACAGAATGTTCCAGAAACCAGACTTTAGGATCGTTGACTCAGAACCTTCCATGCCTTCCCGGTGCCTTGTCATTTTTTTTTGTTTTGTTTTTATTTGGTCGCGGAAGAAAAACTGTTAAGGAGGAATCTCTGCCCACAGCGGCAGCCCAGAATTTGGGTTGTCACTGAACCGTGGTTTGACACTACGTACACCCCCTGCACTGTGGTTTGACCGTGAGCTGCTGAGCACGGACAGCCCAGGAAAGGAACCCCTGGTTTGGTGATGGGCTGTGATCATTCGAAATATAAAGAGCTTTACCAGGCACTGAAAAGATACCGATGGCAGGAATGGTTCCCTGAGCTGGGGGACGGTTCCGGAATCGCGGAGCCAGGACAGGAAGGCCCCTCTGGGTCAGCCCCAACCTTGGCTCCAGCGGTGGGGCTGTGTGCAAGAGCCTGGCTCTTGGTCTCAGCCGCAGGCTGGCGAGGCCCCTCCACATCTCCCAAATCCGCCCCGAGAGAAGGGCACGGCTGGGATGTTTTAAGGACAAAGGGTCCAAGGTCCAAATGTGGATGCCAGCAGTGGCGCGTCCCACCGTGCACTGACGCCGCCTCCTCCTCCTCTGCCTCCTTCAGGTTGTGCAGTACATAGGGGAGATTTGCCGGTACCTCTTGAACCAGCCTTCGCAGGAGGCGGAATGGAAGCACCGGGTGCGCATGGCTTTGGGCAACGGCCTGCGCGCCTCCATCTGGAAGGAGTTCACCGAGCGCTTCGGCATCCCTCAGATCGCTGAATTCTACGGCGCCACGGAGTGCAATTGTAGCGTGGGCAACTTTGACAACAAGGTAGGAGGCCGCCGTCCAGCCGGCGTCCACAGGGAAGCCCGCAGCATCGGGTGGCAAGAGCCCAGCTCCACCGGGATCCGACTGGCCAGAACTTTCTCCTTGTCTGGCCATAGGGGGACGTTGTCTCAGCAGGAACCCAGAATGCCCAAGTCCTAGGCCAACCCTCTAACCACTGCCTCTCAATACAATACAGTACGATACAAAAGCAGAATAGATACGCACCCTGATCAGAACAGATACCAGCAAATACATAGGGACTAGCCTTCCTCTCCATGAATTGTCTACCCCACTTCAAGTCATCCCCGTCGGCGTCCGTTGTTAGACCTGGTGGTGGTGAATGCCACAGTTTAACCTGGCGCTCTCTGAAAAGCCGCTCTGTCTGCACTGGCCCAGTCAACCATCTGGCTGGTGAATTTTCCACTACTTGCGGCTTCTAAAGCGTCTTCCAGGGCAGCCCGACACTGCAGGAATCCAAGCTGCCCTAACTTTGGACACCGAGCCTTTTCCACGTAGCATCCGTGGCCTGAATCAAGGAGACTTTCTTCCTTTGCGTTTCCAGTGGCCAAAGGCTCCTGCAAAGGATGGCTGCAAAGTGCAGAGAGTCACATTGTGGCCACAGTCGCTGCCCGTGAGAGGCTTTCCCTTTGGGTGGTTGGGGGATTCTGGGCCAAAATCAGAATCTGCAGCTCCCCGGCAAATTTACGTCTCCCCCGCCTTTCCTCTGCAGTTCGGAGCGTGTGGCTTCAACAGCAGACTCCTTCCCAGCGTCTACCCCATCAACCTGGTCCGAGTGAACGAGGATACGATGGAGCTGGTCCGGGGACCAGACGGACTCTGCATCCGCTGTAAACCAGGTGAGCAGCATGGGGCGCTGGGGCCTGATCCTGGGGTGGGAGGTTGCGGCCCCAGCTGGGCGAGGGAGGGCAGGCGGGAAGAGACCTCCGTTGCCTCTACGCCCTTCCCTTAAAAACAAAAAACCACAAACCTTAATTGATTTACGTACCATTTGCCACTTCTAAAAATATCTCTAGTTTATTAATGTATTTATTAAAAGCTTTGGTATGCCGTCCTTGATAGAAATCTCTCAGGACGGCTTACGGGCATTTAAAACAACGGATAACAACATCCACAGAATTAAAACAGTGATACAGTATGAAACCATAAACAAACATCGAGCAAATCAAACTAAATCGAAATAGAATAAATAAAAGCAAGAGTGACTGGAGGAACCTTAAAATGGCTAACTTTTAGAATACCTTTTAAAATAGAAAGGTGGTCCCTCTACCAGTGGGAGGAGAACCCCAACGCAAAGCCCCAGACAGTCCCCGATGTTGCCACCTTTCCTTGCCGGAGAAGCCCTCCCGTCCCTGGATCAGAGCCGCTTGGGCACCTGCATTTTCCCAGCTCCGCCACGTCCCTTTTTAGGCGTGGCGAGCAGATCGTACGATACCGAGAGCGCTATGGTTCCTTTCCAAACGACGCCTAGCGCAATAGTGCCTTTGTGCTTCCCTCTCTGCCCACAGGGGAGCCGGGCCAGCTAGTCGGGCGCATCATCCAGAGCGACCCGTTGCAGCGCTTCGACGGCTACCTAAACAACGAAGCCAACACGAAGAAGATCGCCCGGGACGTTTTCACGAAAGGGGACTTCGCCTACCTCACCGGTGAGCCTGTGTCCCCACAGCGGGTTTTGGCTGTGGAGAATCTTTCGCAGGGAGGCCGGCGTGTGAGCAGGCCAGTCTCTGGGCAGCCGAGAGTAGATGGGCACTGATTTTTGACTTTGCATCGTTTGCAAGAGCAAAACAACTCTCCATCCCTGAACTAGGCTGCTGAAATGGAGACGTGTGTATGTGAGAGTGAGGAGGGAGAGAGAGAAACAGAGAGAGACAGAGCACAAGACCAGGGGCCTCTGGAGACAGAGGATTTCGATGCAATCATCTGTTCCATTCTGCAATTTCTGACACATTTCTGGGCTCGGAGCCCTTTACTTCTCCAGTAGGCAGAACCTGGGATTTTAGCAAAGCAAAATGTGGCTCTTACAAACCCGAAGCCAGCTTCCTCCCTCCTTAGGGACTGCACTAAGCTTGCGTTGCAGAGGTTTACGTAGCCCTGAGCCGATCGGTGGAGCACTGGGGATGGAAGGACACCCCAGCCCACCCTCCTGGACCCATGGTGCTTTCTTCTTGGCTTGGATAATGACGCCTTTTTCATGTTACTTTTGAAAGCACCTCGAGATCGTGGGTGCGGGTGCTGTCGCTCTTGGGAATGAAAGGGGCAGCTCTTCTTGGCATGATTCCCTGGGGCCAGGAAGGCACCAACTCTTTGGATGACGACCGTGCGAGCTGCGAAGCGAGGGGTGCAGACACCGAGGGGGGCTCAGATGGTGGCAGCAATGAGAAGAGCTTTTCAGTGGTGGAACTTTCCAAGTTATGGAATGGGACTCCCACTGAGGCCTGCCTGGCACCAGCTTGACTATATTTTTGGTGCCAGGTAAAGTCCATCCTCTGCTGCAGGGCATTTAATTCGTCACCGAGGTTCAGAGGTGCCAGGAGGAGACGTGGAAGAGGAGCAGGATGAGCCCAATCCAGTCCCTGAAGGGCTCCCCAACTAGAGGGCCAGCGTAGATCTAGGGGGCTGGTCCTTGTCCACAGGGGCATCCCTGGGGGGGTGGGGGGGGCAGGGCTACCAAACAGAAAGGTCCTCAGAAATAGTTTCCAGTTTGGGTTCAGAAAATCACTCTGTTCATGCACAGAGACTCATCTCCTGGTGGCTGCAACTCTATATTGGAAAGAAGAGCTCTTAAGCAAAAAGACTGCCCGAGGTTTGAAAGGAAATAAGGGGGAAAGCCAGCTCCCGTCTGGAACCGAGGGAGAGCAGGGCCCCAAAGGGTCTGTTTTCCAGAACTGAAGCATCGCCTCCTCCCGGGGGGTTTCTCTCCTCGCTGCAGGCGACGTCCTGATCATGGATGAGCTGGGCTACATGTTCTTCCGGGACCGCACCGGGGACACTTTCCGCTGGAAGGGTGAGAATGTCTCCACCACGGAAGTCGAGGGGGTGCTCAGCCGCATTCTGAACATGACGGATGTCGTCGTCTACGGGGTGGAGGTGCCAGGTAAGGGCCGATGCCGGGAGCCAGCTTCCTCTCCCTCCTTCTAGGGATCCAAGGCAGAGCGACGTTCCCAGGGCATCCCGGAGAATCTGCACTCACAGATTCTCCTGCGGACGCGGTTTGTGCCAAAGGCTGCTAGCCGAGGGCTTCTGTGGTCTCCCACTTAGAGTGAGCCTAAGGTTGGGATTGGTCAACGGAGGGAAGAGCCCCCCAGACACTTAGGCAGGTGGGAAGGGGCTTCCCTGCACGGCCGTATTTGCCCCCAGGCCTGAGGTCCCGCATCCTCTTGACCGTTTTGCTGTGCAAATGCCTAATTTAGGCCGAGGAAGCCAAGAATAGACGTCACGGGTCTTCACTGTCTTCCAGGCACGGAGGGGAAGGCGGGGATGGCGGCCATCATGAACCCCGACAACTCCTGTGACCTGGAGAGCTTCGCTGACGAGATGAAGAAGGCCTTGCCCACGTACGCGAGGCCCGTTTTCCTGCGGCTCCTCTCAAAAGTGCAGAAGACGAGTGAGTCCTTCCAAAGTTATTTTTTAGCGTCTTCATATTATTGTCTGCTTTGCATGTTTGGAAGCATTTCTCAGAGGTCACAACAGCATTAGGATCAGAGCATTGGCTGTATCCAACCGGGCGCCCTTCAAATGTTTTGGGCCTCAGTTCCCATCATCCCTAGCCAACGTGGCCGATGATCAGGAATGCTGGTAGCCATCAGGACTAGTATTCACTGTGAGGCTTACCTGACTGGTTTTGTCCTAGCCCCTCTACAATTCCACATCTTACGAAAGCTGCACTGCATGAAAACGCCTTTCCCAGATCTGTCCTAAATCTCCCACCCTTCAGTCATTTCATTTCTCATTATTTTTATTTTTTATTTTCGTATTTTGTATTTTTATTTATTAAACTTGTATTCCAGACTAATAGTCCCTTAGGACTCTCCAGGCAGATTACAACATAGCAAATTAACAAAAGAGAAAATTCACCAGTCTCAGGGCTCCCCCTGCTGGCCAACACCGGAATAACTGGTTGCAGGATTGGTCCCAAGCAGCTGTACCTGCTGGGCGTCCATGAGCAGCACCTGGGAGCCCTTGGGCAGAGCTATTAAGAAGCTGGTTGCAGGATTGGTCCCAAGCAGCTGCACCTGCTGGGCTTCCATGAGCAGCACCTGGGAGCCCTTGGGCAGAGCTAGTAAGAAGCTGGTTGCAGGATTGCTCCCAAGCAGCCGCACCTGCTGGGCTTCCCTGAGCAGCACCTGGGAGAGCTGTTGAGAAGCGGCCCTGCCCGCCAGAAGGCGCTTCAGTGTCTCTGCGTCTCTCCCGGTGGGGGAGTGCTGGTGCCCGGCTCCTCCGGCCCGTGGGCCTTGCTTGTGGACCACAGGTACCTTGCCCTGGTACACCTTCTTGGCTCTTTGCCTCTGGCCCGCTTTGATGGTGCTTTGGCCGTCTGGCCTGTGCTTGGTCTGCTCCTGGCGGGGGCCCTGGCTTGCTTTGGAGAATGACTGGACTTGGACTGCCTAATTTACTGGCTGTGTTGGTGCTGCTGTTGCGCTTCTTGCTGTGCCTGAACCTTACACACAAGTTGGACTGGTGGCAAGCTGCTTTCTCTGAAAAGGCCTGCTTGTCTGTGCCAGCACGTGCAGGGCCAGTGTGGGGTTGGCAGGGCTCAGGGAACGTGCCCTCTTGTGGGCCCTTCTGGGTCAGAGGCTTCTAGCCAAGCGATCTCCAACTTACGGCGACCCTATCAATGGACCCCCCCCCCCATCCTCAGCAGACCTGCTCAGCTCTTGTAAATAAGCTGGAATATAGGAAGCCAAAGAAAAGCCAGCTTTCAGAAGATAAATTTTCTCTTGTGCCTCTTCCTCCTGGAATCTGCTCAGTCCAGCTGCTGAGGGCTGGCACAGCCAGCTGTTCAAAGCAGGGACTTCAGCTGAGCTGGGCAACACGTAGCTTTTCCTTGGGGCAAGTCATGGCCCTCTGGATGTGTTGGCCTATGAATCCCATCATGCCTCCCCATTGGGTGTGCTGGCTAGGGTTGATGGGAGATGTAGTGAAACATCTGGAAGGCTGCAAGTTGTTTTAGAGGCAGTGAGTAGGAAGTTAATTAGCTTTTGACTGACTGATTTATTAGCTTGATATCCTGCCTTTTTTTCTTTTAAAAGCTCAAAGCGGCTTACCTCTTTCTCTCCTCTTGCTCTCCATCAGCAGGGAAGGAAATAGAAAAATGGAATTCCTTATTACTGTTGGTTGTTCTTTCTTCCCTTCGACCCCCGCAACCCAGGTACCTTCAAGTTCCAGAAAATGGACCTGCGTAAGGAGGGATATGACCCCAGTGTGGTGAAGGACAAGCTTTATTTTTTGGAGCCCAGACAAGGCCGGTACTTTCCGCTGGATGAGGCCATCTTCCAGAGGATCCAGGCAGGACAGGCGAAGCTCTGAGAGTCTCTCCCCTCTTCTCGTGGCTCCGGGGCCCTTTCGGAGTGTACAGGCCGGGACTTGGCTAGGAAACCGAGAGCTGGAAAGAGTTGAGTATATAAGAAGAGGCACAGCAACTTGGGAGCTTGTTGGTTGGTTCATGTGTTCATGTTTTTTAATCAGGTTTTCCGGAGGATGCTGGCCTGGGAAAGATGTGGGAGAGCTGGATACCAAAGCAAGGCAACATGTTGGCATCACGTTTTATTTCATGGGAATGGAGGCTGCCCCCTCCCTGTAGAAGGTGGACAATTGCTGGGGGAGGCCGAAATTCGGACACTCTGCCCCTTGAGTTCCCTCATTTCCCCCTTTCCCCTGTGTTTTCCCCCTGCCAAGCCAAGGATCAGACCAGCAAGGGCTCTGGAGTGCCTCTAGGGGGCGCCGTGGTGCTTTCTTTCCATGCCGCTCAAGCAGCCCCGGTGGGAGCAAAGGCATTCTGCAGAATTCAGCCGAAGTGTGAAATGGTCGCACCTGGAGAGATGGGTTGTGACTGCTTCTTTAAAAACAAAACATGGAAGGGGGAATGCCTCCTTCTGGCTGCTAAAATGCTCTCTCTAGTTTGCGGAACGGGCATTGAAAGGCTGGGCAAGTAGTCTTGAGTACAGGTTTCTACCATGACTCAACTTCTTTTTCCGGGGAATGGGTTCTTTTCTACTTTCGTGAGTGGACCTTGATTTGTGTGTGTGTGTGTGTGTGTGTGCGCGCGCGTTGTAATTTATTGCATTTTTTAAAGGGCACGATTGCTGCTCTGTGCAAGCTGGCTGGATTTGGTCCTTCTGTGTGGTTGTCTTGCAAAAAGCACCACTCTTTGTTTCTGTCTCACAAGCACTGGTGCCTGTCTCTGTTCCACTTCTTCTGCTGGGGACAGGCTGCGAAAAGGTCAGAGGCAAAATGCACCGGCGGTCACTTCTTCGGTTTGCGCATTCAGTGACAGAGGCCCCCTGGGAGCCCCCTCCCCCTCCCCAATTCATTTGCTTCTAGCAGGCAGTTACGAGAGGTGAGGTTCACAAGTTCCGCTTTTAAAAATCTGCTCTGAAATGTGCTGCTGTCGCCAACATCAAGAGTATGTCCCCTATCCGGCTGTCTGTCCATCCTCCAAACCAGAGCTAAGATGGCAGGGATACAGTGCTGGTAATTTTTTGATCGGCAAGGATGCTGAGGCCGACTGCCCCCAGCCCTGCAAGATACCCTGTCCCCTCAGCTTAGCTGGCGCTTCACATTATCTAGGGCAGGGGTCTCAAACTCAACTGATCTGGGGGCCGCTGGAAATAGAGTCTGGGTGAGGCTGGGCCGCATCAAGTATTCCACCACCGCGGCGGTGGTGGGCCGCTCATCCTGCGTCCGGCCCAGGCGCCGCCGGCACTTTAAAGGCCACAGGGCCCCTACCCCGTGCCACGCCCAGCCTGGCAAGTGGCCCACGGGCCGCCAGTTTGAGACCCCTGATCGAGGGGGATGTGAAAACAGTATGTTTTCCTGTTGCGAGGCAAAGATTTGGGGCAACTTGCTTGTCAGTGGGCGCTGGCCCATTGGCTTTAGAAAGACCTGCTCCTGGGGAGGCGACAACCCCAGGAATGCCCGTTGAGATGGGTGAACGCTGCCCCCCATTGAACCTGGGAATGCTGCCCCCCAGGCTGAAAGACCTTCAGTGCACCCGAAACAGGCAATATTTGGCAGGAAGGCACATGGTCGAACTTCACCGGTGGCTGCTTCCGACGTGTTGCTTGAGTCAGAACAAATTGTCTCTTAAAATACGATCACGCCATTCTTACAGCATGAAGAACATGGGATTCAGCTCTCTCCCATCTCCTCAATTTACCTGGATCCCCCCCGGTCCATTCTGCCGGCTGCCCGGAGTTCACAGCTGGACAGGGCATCTTTCCAAGCCCCCATTTCTCTCTCCACTCTCCCCCCCCCCCCGATTTCTCCCACAGGGCACAGAGGCTGCAAACAGCTGTTTTAGCGCTGCGTGGAGATGTGCAGATAGAAATGAGAGAGGCCAAACGTTTCTGCCTTACTGTGCCATAATTGTACGCCTAACTCTTGCTGTATTCCTCTGAGCAGTGCTGGGCGACTGGGCCTTGCCCCCCACCGCTTTGGTTTCCCATAAAGCCTCCAGGCTCTCTGGGGCATTGTGGGACGGGGACGGGGAGGGGGGTCCGATCCAGGTGTCGCTCAGAGCAGCAGCCCTGGCTGGGTAAGCCTTCCAGGGCCCGGTGGAGGAGCCGGACGTCCCGCCATCCTCCGGCCCAGCCTTGAACATCTCATGCCGCCAATTCCTTCTAGTGTTTCCGTCTGTCAGAAGGACTGCATAATTCTCCAAACTTGGCAGGATAGGGGAAAGTCGTCCTTCTTCATGTGGATGCTGCTTCAACCTCTACTCAGGGAACATGATGCCAAGGGTGTCCCTGTGTGCACACAGGGTGAGAAAGGAAAGCATCATGAACAGAGGAGCCCAAACGGTCTTTTGCCCCCGAAGCTTTGTCATGATCAGCACATGACATGGTCGGTTATGTTGAGACGTTCCTGGCTTGTCACTCCTGCAGTGGAACCAGGGAAGAAAATGGCGCCTTCACGTCTAATAAAGGATGTCAACACTGTGTTCTGATCTTGTGCTTTCGGGAACGGGGAGAGGACGAAGGATGCATCTCGTCGCAGCCAGCACAGCTCTGCGTATGTGTGCCTTCACAGATGGAAAAATGGGCGTATGCTAGCCCTTGTCCTGAGGACCCCTGCCCAGATTTCTCATCGCCGCACTTTACGCCCTCATTTCCACTGTTCAGATGTGAGTGCCGTTCATTATGTCCCCGCCCAGGCGGCGGAGGGAAGCCGCACTTCTCCGGAAATGCAGGAATCATTTAGGAGGAAGGAGGACAGCCACAAAAAGCCAGATGAGGACCCAAACGGAGGGTGAGGGTGAATGAAACGAAATATCGTGCAGGCTGGCTGGCTGGCTGGTCAAAACAGTGCTGTGTGCCAACTCCGTTTTCTCCAGTTCTCGTTTGTGTTGCCAAAGGCTTTTCTGCCTTTGCTGATCATTGACCGCACAATAGCTTGCCCTGAACTGGCTTCTGGAACAAGCCGTGGTGTGTGAGTGAAAGGCCCTAGTAGTACACCCTTATTTTACATATTTGCACATGAATTTAAATGCATCAGGATCAAGATGCAACTTCCAAAGATTTAAAGTGTGGGTTGAAAAATCGAGAAACACTTGTCCGCATCTCTAGCACAAGAGGTTCTAGGGAAAGTCTCCAGCCCAAAACAAAACCAAAAACCTTCTGCCCTTCCATGAGTTTTGGAAACATCACATGTACTTTACTGTTCTACATCTGAGTGCCATTTTCTGCTCACCAAATATTAACCTTTTTCTGAAAAGCTAGGAAATCCAAAATTTGGAACATTCCATGTCATCTAAACCCAGAGCTGGACAAACCTGCCCATTTCAGTTCCTCTGCATCGCATTCAAATTCCTCCAATCTTAACTTTGATTTGCCCCAAACATGTTTCAATATACGAAATTTGAGATTTTTGTACTTCTTTCCTTAGGCAAACATTTTTGTCAACCATTTGCCTAAGCTACTTTTTAACAGACCACTGTTTTTGTCCATTGCGTTCACACTTGGACGCACCAAGCTTCGCAACGCACGTTTCTGTGCAGGCTTTCTGACTGGAGAGCCCGAATTCAGAGAACGGTGAATCGCGAGAGACAGCCAAGTTTCCATTGGCAAATCGATGCGAATGTGCAAAATTAGGGGCGTTTGCACTCCAGTGCGCACTGGACCTATTTCACCCCTCCTTCCATGTCCCTGCTTGCAAAGAGTGCCTGTCCTTTCACATGGGGTGCTTCACGAGCCGGAAAGACCCCACGCTCCCTGGCTTTGCCAAAGAAAGCGCCGATTTGGGGTATAACTGGAAGGGATGCAGGCCAGGGCAGTGGAGAACCCATCCAAATGGCCCCTGGTGCAGCCATAATAAAGGGCCAAGCTGCTTTTGAGTATCACTTTCAGCTATTCTGAAGGTTAAACGCCTGTTTAGAGCCCCCTATTGAAGGCCGAGACAGGGGTCTGCCATTGTTGAGATGCCCTCCGGCTTTGTTCGGCCGCTTTCGAGGAGCCTGTGAATTTAAAAAGCGCAGCGCGCTCCCCACACCCAGCCCCACACCCACCCCCTTTACACCCCGTCCGAATAGAGGAGGCTTCGCAGCGGTTCTCCTGTGAGCCGTGATGACATACGGGCCTGGCGGCTGGGCTCCCCCTTTCTTTCAGCGGCAGTTTAACCCGAGCGCAGAGGCGGGCCTCCACCTTCCTGATCTCTGCTTGACACCCAATTATCACATGAATGAGATGGAAAAAGCTTTAACTCGCCCTGACCTCGCCTTCCCTGCCCCCACCCGTCTCCCACCACCGAGCCAGACCCCCTTTTTTCTCCGATGCAGAAGAGGGGAGTTCAAAACGGCGACGGGGGAATCAAACAAAGCCCCGGAGCCAGAAACTCCATTGTCATCATGGCGGCCGCAGTGGCTCCGGCATCCCTGTCCATCATTCCGCCCTCGAAGTGGGACTCGCCACGGCGAGGCACGCAAGCCGCTCTTTGGGGTGCGTCTGAATGCCTCGCTGAGGAATAATTGGGCCCTCCGTGGCCGGGCGCGCTGGCCAAGCGGGTCGTCCTCGCCGGAGCTTGGTGCCGTGTGTTCGAACGGCCGTGTTCCCTCTTCCCTCTCGAGGGGAAAGAGTCGCACCCCACAGCTCACGCGATGGCCGCCCGTCTGTTTCGCAGGCACCGACGGGATGCTGAGCCACTGCAGTCGCTGCTCCCTGCCGTGCTCAAGCAAACAGACAAAAAGCCGTAGGGGGACAATTTTTCCAGTGAGTCAGGGGTGTATCCTGCATGCGGCCAGGGGCTTCTGAGCACTGGCTTCGAAAGCCGGGAGTTAGGAGACGCATTGGTTTATTGAAAGCTCAGGTGGTTTTCAGAACATTTACTGAGCGGTCCTAAACATGTCGAATTTGCAGTAAGTCCCAGAGAGTCTGGAGGGGCCCTTTAAGAAGCCCCCTCATCCCACACGCATCTTTTGTGGCCTCTAGGCACTGCTTAAAAGGCTGCGGGAGAGGCCGGCATCCCAGCTCTGACCTTGGAGTTGTGTGCCCAGGTCAGAGTCCCGGCTCCCTTCCTCCGTACCAGTTGCAAGTGGTAAGTGACGCTATGGGGTGCCTTAGTTTCTCCTCCTCGTGAGCAAGCCCATAATCAGAAGAGCCCCGCTGGAGCAGACTAGGGGTCTTTCGAGCCGGCCTTCCATACCCAGAGCACCTGGCCAGATGCTCCCAGGAAAGGTGCAAGCAGAACAGCACTCTCTTGCCCATGTTCCCCAGCAATGCTCCAGGGCAAGTAGCAGTTGATCGCTGCCCCCTCTGTGAATTTGCCGAACGCCTTTTGACATCTGAACTGGTGGTGACCATGCGCTACCTTGCAAGCCCGACATCAGCGTTCTGTCTCCTGCCGGGCGGGAGATGCACGGAGGCAGTCTTGCCCTCGTGGCCCTCCTGGGCTCGGCTAGATGCATCATACCCTCCAAGTTTGCATGGTTACAGGCCTTCAACTCAGCATCGCATAAGAAGGCTAGTTCATCTAAGGCAGCTCAGATTTTTAAAATCGGGTTGGCCCTGAAGGCATTGCTTACAGGTATGTGGGATTCAAATATGTTTAGCATGTGTTTCACTCTAATCGTGTGTAGCATTACAAGCTGGCATCCCAATCTGCAGGTAGACAGGTGGGTCAAGCCGGAAAACTGCCGTGTGGGTTCCTTAACAGCAGGCAATTGCGTCCTTTCTCGGACTCAGCCACACACGCAATCCTTATTGTAGGAGAAACGCTGGCCTGCAATACAGGATTGCCCTAAATTGCTCGAAGCTGCAGCTTAGCTCATTTGCAGTATGGGGACAATTTTGCGGGGTTGGAGGGGCACAGTGAACCCCAAAACACAAGCAAACATGGCAAAAACTGCTCAGAGCCTATGGGAATGGGGTGGTGTATAAACTTTTAAGGTAAAGAAAAATGCATATTAAGGTAAATAAGTTTGTTGCATATAGATATATCGTAGCCTGTGGTGCTTTGGATCTCAACTCTCCGTCCTCAGGCCAATTTCAAGATGGGAAAACTGTCAGCCCCGGGTGGCTTTTGGTCTGTCGGTGCAAAAAGGAAAGAGGGTCCTTGTGACGCGTGTGCAAATCAGGACACAACCCAATGCATGTTTGGAAAAACGGCCTGCAACTCCCAGGTTGCCCCCGCCAATTTCGAACAAGGAAGATTGGGGATTAGGGCTGCAAACACACGAACTGCTCCATTCTTGCTTCCATCTCCCCCCTCCCCAGCCTGTGTAATGTATACCCTGGAGCAGCTCCCCCCACTTAGCACTCTCCAGATATGTTGCAAGTAGGCTGGGGATGATGGGGGTTGTGTCCCCAATCCATCTGGAAGGTGCAGTTTAGACAGAGAAAAATAAAAGTCCCGTGGAGCATGCGGCGAGTTGTGGGACTTTTATTTTTTGCTGTCTCAGCATGCCTAGGATTGCGCCCTTCCTGTCTACTCTATGGTATGCTCAGAGCGTCTCCTCTGCCCAAGGCCCCGCCCCTGTTGCTAGGCAGCCGCGCCGGACCCGGCGGCGAACGTCAAGGTGCTTCCGGTGCGGGCAGCGCTTTTCCCTGACTCAAAATGGCGGCGCCCTTGTCGGTTCAGTTGGAGTTCGGGTAAGGGAGGCGCGGGGTTAGGGGAAAGTGGGGAGGGGGCGCGCTCTCGGGCGGCGGGGGCCTTCTTTGCTGGTCCCCGGGTGGGGGCCGAGCCGGCAGCGGGGGCCTTTGGCGGGCGGGGGGCGCCCGGCTCAGCTGGAAGCTCTTGAAAACGTGGGGGGCGCGGTTGGAGGGCTGCTGGGCCGCGGGGGCGGCGGCGGCGGCGGCGGCGGCGGCGGCTGTACTTCTGTTCGATGTCTTTTCCACTTTGCACTCCCTCCTTGTACTGACCCCACGCAGGAAAGCTTCCTCCTCAAGATATTCTCAGGTGCTTGAAAAAGCTTTATGATGCCCCCCCCCCCGAGATTCAGAAAGGACTCTTCCTGTTCCCCAAATGTAGCGGAAAATACCTTTCCAGTGCTGCGTCTGCTTCAAAATGCGTCCTTCACAAACGAGGAAAAGGCGTTTCCCTAACGTGTTTTTCAACCTTTCCCCTTCTTTCTTTGTTCTGGGACGTCAGTGTCTTCCCTTTTACTGTCTCTTTTCTTCTAAGGTGGCCTTCCTCAACCTGGGACTCTCAAGGTGAGAGTAACTATGGGAGCTGCAGCCTTGACATGTCAGAATGGCACCAGGTTGGAGAAAGGCAGATCGGGGACTTAGGGAAAGCAAAACAGCAAAGGCTAGTTGCTTGGAGGTTTTGTGTAGAGCGTTTGCAATAAAACAATTCCAGAAATATTGTTCTCTAACCTCCCTTCCTTTGCCACTTTTGTCTTACTCTACATTCTATGCTTCACGAGGCAGGGCCCAACCTCATAGTTTCTATAGCTCCATGTACAGAAACAGTGAGAGAGAATGGAGGCGTGACACCGGTAGCATTCTTCTATGTTATCTAAAGATGCAAGAGACTGGCCGAATCTTTAAGCCAGTCTTCATCAATCTGGCACTATGGAGATGTATTGGGCTGCCTTTCCCATCATTCCTCAGCCATGTCCAGGTAATTCTCACCTGCCATATCTCCATAATGCAGTGTACTAGCAGGGAGTCTGCCCCAAGTATTGGTGGCTTCCTCACCACCTGCAGTTTTAAATGCAGCAGAAGAAAGCTCTCCCCCCTCCCCTCCCCTCCCCTCCCCTCCAAAACAACTGCCTTTTGTTTCATTCTTTAAGTCCCAAGAGTCTCTTGGGAGAACTCTTGTAGGAAGTAACCTGTGCTTGGAAGGAAGGGTCATTGTTAGGGAATGGGTGATGAAGAGTTTGGTAAACAAGACAGCTGAAGCTCGCTAATGAGACAGTGTTCCTATTCGAGGATGGGCCTAGAGGAAATGGGTTGAGTTTTGGTAGTACTGAAGCAAAGTGTATGTTAGCAGTGTGACAGTGGAGAAGCTTGGTGAGCAGGCACTGTGTCTAATTCTGTGACCTCAGAAGGCCTAGTCTGTTCCTCCACAGTCCCTTTTCTTTTACAGTCAATGTTTGAAGCTGCAATAAAGAAAGGCTTTAAGCATGTGCTTAGCTGCCTTTCCATGGTACACCTATCTTTAGCAAGTTACAAGCTTTAGAGTGCGGTGAATGTGTGTTTTAATGGCTTTTGTTAGAAATTATGTCACAGAAGAACAGCTCTAGAAGGAACTTCATGTATGTGTGGAGCAGGAGCACATGTAAGAGCCTGGATCACTGTGTGGATGCGAGCATCTGTAGGTGAGAGCGAATACATGCTCTGCTGCTTGTTTTGGCCATCCCCACCACTGGTATGCGACCCTCAGAAGGTGGGCTGGGGAAGAAATGTGACCTTTGGCTGAAAAGGTTCCCAGTGAAAAAGAATGAGTTATTTAAAAGAACCAGTTTTGGGTGACTTCCATTTCTCACAACTGAAGGGGAAATAAAAATCCAGTTAGATATTAGTTATGAGACTGCTTTTTCCACGGAATAGTCAGATGTTCTCCTCCCATTAAATGTTTGTTATGAGGACATTGAAAGAAGGTCTGAAAAAGATGGTGCTGAATGTAAGCATTTCCCTAGTCCATGGAAAGCTTATGCCATGGCAACTCAGTTGGCCTTTGAGGTATGGAAGATCATGTTCATTAAAAAGTAATGGTGCACCAGCTTTTCAGTATTCTGCATTTTCAAACTCCCCTGTTTAGCTGTTGAAAATCCCTTCAGCTGGCCATTATTTTGTCTGTTGTGATGTGAGACCTGGAAATCTGAAAAAACTGCTCTCTCCATGATGCATGGTTTCAATGCACACCTGTTAGATCCAAGCCTAATGTGATAATTTGTGAAATCCTTTATATGTTCATTTTAGAACATTTATCTGCCATTTCCTGTTTTTTAAAAAAGTTCCCAAAGCAGTTCACTGCATACTACAAGTTAATGGTTGGAAAACACATGCAAATGTTTAGTAACTGTCGAAAGTGCATGATCGCTGGTGCCTTGCTATTGCAGTGGGGAGGGCATTCCAAGGGGATGGTGCTCCCACCAATAAGTCTTGCTGCCATGTTGCTGCCCAATGAGACTTTACAGGATGTGGCACGGACAGCAAGGCCTCCCTTTGACGATTACCTGAACTCTCTGAAGCTCCCTTCCCCAACCTGGTGCGTTCCAGATGTTTTGGACTTCAGCTCCCATCATCCTAGCCAGCAAAGCCTGAATAATAGTTTGGACACTTGTGACTTACCTTTTATATCATATGCATTTATTCCTATCGTACCTTTCCCCTGCCAATGAAGGTGCCTTGCATAATTCTCATCCTCTCAAACTTATCCTCATAGCAACATGTTAGAGAGTTTGAGCTGAGAGTCTCTGACTCTCCTAAAGTCACCCACTTAACTCCGTAGCTGAGTGGGGACCAGAACCGAGATCTCCTGACTTTCCAACCTTTCCATGTCCATCATGCTTTCCTGTTAGTTATTCTTAGAATACAGACCAAACTAAATTTAATGCTTTAGGGTGCAATTCTAAATGGGGTTAAGCCTGCACCTTTATTTATGTCTTTATTTTCATTTTTTTAAATGCCTTTCGAGCCACACAGCAAGTGAAACAACACTGTCACTGAAACATCCATTTAAAAGCCAGGGAGGAAAGCTGCATTTTCAAAAACCTTTTTAAAGCAGCCATATGTCTGAGTGCGGGAGGGGAAGCTCTACTGTGGAGGGGCAGGATGGGGCACTGTTCCTACAGAGAACAAGAGTGAGTGAGTGGAAAGATGCTGAGGGGCACATGAAATTCCCCCAAGGACCGCCAGTTTGCACCTCAGGTTTGCAAGATCCTTAAGATGTCTGTAATTCTCCAGTTCTTGCGGTGGAAGCCACTTCGAAAGAGAGCATTTGGTTGAAAGCATTTAGCATGTGCTCAACAAGTTTCCAGTCCATTCTGATGGAAATCTTTCTCAAACCCCCCAAAATGTACAGCTCCGCCACTAATGACCTGGCACAGCTGTCTTTGAAATGTTGTGCTAACTGAACTGAAGAGGTGAGGACACACAGGCAGCGCCAAGGATCTGACACGTAGGCCATGGGGTGAATTAACGGGGTGACTTTATTCATGAACTATGTTTGCAGGGGGGGAAATTGTGTGGGCAGGGAAGGTGTCATCCTGTACACGTTTAGACAGAAAAAAGCCCACAGCATTCAGCATGGGGATTGCGCCCTTAGATAATTGCAAGGAAATTCCTGAGGCACTTTTGTGGACAAAGCATAAGGTATTACGGTATCATGCATATAGTAGGCATGTCATGAGCGGAGCCAGGTGGAGCTGGGGGTCAGACTAGATGGCCCTGGAGGCCCCTTCTGACACGCTCTGTTCCTGTGTTTCTAATATATTGACTCTCCTGTGCTTCCCAGCAACTGTAACTGGGCTTTCAATGTCATGTATTCTTTGCTAGTTGCCAAGTTGTAACATTTTGCGTATACACCATGATAATATTGAAAATAAGTGATTTAAAATGCAATACCACAGACACACACACATATTACATTTCATGCCCTCTAGTTTAGCCTCTCCCAACCTGGTGTACTCCAGCTGTGCATTGGACTAGACGCATTGGCTGTGGATGATAGGCACCCCGCACATCTGGAGCACAGCCTTTTTGCGATTTTGCCCCACCCGTGGCAGCCAGAAGAGCCTTGTATGCTCAGTCCTCCTCTCGCCGCCCCTGCCCCCAGCCCCCAGCGCCTTTTCTTTTCTTGGAAGTGCCTAAATGAGGGCTCTATGCCTGGGCACCACAGCTGAGCGCTGCCACAGCTTAGCATGTCACAGAAAGGACCTTATCTCCCATGGCAGTATCTGCAGGAGCACAAAGTGAGTGCTTGTTTTTGCAGCCAGGAGAAAGAGGCTTTTTCCTATCACTGCTGGGGCTTGTTCTCCCGCATGAATCTCCAGATTTGTCCGACATTAATAACTGTTGCTTCAGTTTTCAGATAACAGTTTTTTTGTGCGTGTGCCTGTGTGCGAGTTGGGCAACATCAACAGAGCTATCTTTGGGAAGAGGGGCTAGGACGAAGAGCCGAGTTGCGGGAAGCCTTACAAAGGCGTCGTTGTGTGCGTCCCGAAGTACAGCCAAGACTCCTTCTTCACGTAGCTAGATTCCCCCCCCTCAAAAGGGACTGGGAGGTCCAGCTCATATTTCTCCATTCTGATTTTGATCTCCCTTTTCTGTGTCTCCTTTTAATTGCCGAGAAATTGCCCAGCAAACAGCAGTGCCTGGAAGCCCATGGTGGAAGCCTCTGGGGGGGATCGAGCCCTGGAAGCGCTTGGCCTGGCCCTTTCCCACATGCTGCCAATCCCAGACGCCCAGGCCTGTCTTCCAATGGATTCCTGGTTTGGGACTTGCTTCAAATATTCCTTCCAGCCATTCAAAAATGCCAGCGCAGCCTTCTCTGTCCTCAAGATCTGTTGGACTGCAACTCCCAGCATCCCCCAGCTGGCTGGCCGGCCGGCTGGGGGATGCTGGGAGTGGTCCTGCAGCACACCTGGCAGGGTAGCCGGTCGAGCTAAAAAGGTCTGTTCATTTGGGGCTCTCGGGAATCTGTCGCTCCCTCTTGCGTGTCCCCCCCCGCCTCTTCCTCCCTTATAAGTGATTTTAAGTGGGTTGAGGATATGGTCGCCCTCTGATGAACTGGGGCCTTTCCTGCTCGAGACGGAGTGGGGCAGCTCTCTCCACTTGCACGTGCGAGCAGGTTCGGGGGGGGGGGGCAAAGGTGGCAGCTGTTTTGTGTGCGGCTCACAAGCCCCCCATGTGCTGCAGAGCCTGCCAGGTGCATGCACCCCCCCCAAAAAAAACTGAGGTTTGCCTCAGTTTCCTCTGGTGGAGACGGCAGTGCAGGCCTGGGCAAGAAGCGCCATCCTGTCCGCTGACTCAGGCTGCATGTTCTTTGAGCCGTCTTGCTAACTGATCGCGTTGACGTGCCGTCTTCATATCCTGCCATTCCTCACAAAGAATCTAGGGTACCGAATACATTTCATAAATCCAGCATCACACACAAGCCGACTCTAAAGTTAAAAAATACATTACCAATGACAAGAAAAGGACTGAGAACCATGGAGAGGTAGGGAGCTCACCCCGCCCGAAAAGCCCTACAAATGCCATGCATTCGTACGCTTGCCGGTAGACCCAGAGGTGGCTCGGATCAATGCGCTTTCCACTTGTGCCTGAGAGACAAGCGCTTTGGGAGCAAGAGAACGTCCGCTGGAGGGGAAGGGTTGTCGCAGAATCGCCTGAGAAAATCTTTCCGTGGGAGGTGATCGGGAGAAAATAATATTTTTGCTTTTATTAGGGGCCTCCTCTGTGGTGGCCCTCCACCGGGGAAATGACCTCCCCATGAGGTCAGCTGGTGTCAACGTAACTGTTACCTTTTTGGCAAGGAGCTGATGTGTTCTTCACTCAGGCATTTGGCAACAAACAATGAGGTTTTGATCAGGTCTTGAATTTTCCCCTCACTGAACGTTTATGTTTAAATGTGTTTTTAGATACCTCTCTGTCTCATGTTCGTATCTGCATCTAAATATTTTTAAACTTGCATTTTTAAAGTGGGTTTTCTCCCTAACCCACCGAGGGAGCCTCTGCACTAGGATGTTAGAGAGATGTCATGAATGGGAAAAAATTAATATAGAAGTTCCCACCACGTCTTCTGCTAATTTGGGCACCTTTGGAAGAGCGCCTTTGCTTGGTTTTGGTATTCATGTCAGAAATGTAGATGGAGGAAAGTAGAACATGGACAGATAGAAGATCTGAGCAAAAAGGCCTTGTTTGTTTGATTTAATACACTTACTTCCTGCCTTCTGAATCTGTGAGGGGGCACAAGGCGTCTGGGAATATAAAGCAAATCCGTCAAAATGGAATCAGGAGTATGGAATCAAAGAACAGACAGCAGAGAGCCCTTCCCCAGGTCAGCCGCGTTTTCCTATAATGTCGGAATCATTACCATGAAGGGGGCTTGGCAGCGGTGTGGAAAACCTGCCTTCTCTCCTCTGCCAGGTGCCGTGCTCCCCATTAATGGGTATAACACGGAACGGTGGCTAGGAAAGGGGATCGCCGTTCTCCAAGGGCAGATGCTGCTGCGCACGGGACGCAGGCTGATCCCAGCAAGGGACGGGGGCGGGCCGAGCCTTTTCCGTCCTTGCGGCCTTGAAACGTTTCCGTGCTTCCGTGACGCGTCTTGCAGAATGGGGTTTTTGCTTTGTGTTTCAGAGGGGGAGCAGAGCTCCTGTTCGACGGGAAGAGAAAGCATCGGGTCACTTTGCCCAGCCAGCACGAACCTTGTGAGTACGCTAAAGCTTGGGCCATGTACCTGTCTCTCCCCTTGCCCCGCCCTGCCCTGCCCTAGGTTAATGGGCCCAGGTGCAAGATGAAACAAGCATGATGGGAATTGCAGTGAAACACATCCAGGAAGCTGGGAGAAGGTTATTTGCATCACCTGTTACCACCTTTCTGGCTGGAGATGCCCGGGCTTGGTCTTGGAACCTTCTGTGTGTGGAGAACCTGGTGCCTTGTCTCTTTATCAAATGTATATTCGGCCTTTTTCCCGAAAGGAACCCAAAGCAGCTGCTGCCTTCCACTGTGTCTTTGCAATAGTCCTGTGAGGTAGGCTAGGCTAGACAAGTTCTGGGCAAGCTGGTGGAGTGGCAATGCCCTGCTTGCTTTGCTCTGTAGAAGCCGGCTCAGGGCGCGACGGTAGACCAAGATGCCTATGGCGAAAGCCTCAGCCATGAGAGGCAGGAACGCCAGCATGGGCATCCTTCTGCAGACGAGCAGCACGGGTTCCACTGCGGGAGGAGCTTGCACCATTGGGAAGGTTCCTCCTTTTTGCTTCCCTGGCCCCGCAGGGCTGGCTGCACAGGGAGGAAGAGTCTGGGTGTCGGTGGGGAACAGGCCCGAAGGCCCCTTGTGAAGAACGAGGGTGGGATAGCGACCGCCCATTTCTGCAGAGGCGTGAGGGATTGCTCAGCAGTTCCCACCCGGAACCCTGGACAGCCTTTGCTGCCCGCCAGAGTCTGGATGGGCCATGGGTCTGGCTCGGCCGGCCACGGTTTCCTGCTCTCCTGTGAGCTCTCCCGCCCGAGCAACACGCTCCCCTTCCCCGACAGACCCGCCACCCCGCCCGTAGCAGCCGCGCTGACTTTCCATCCTAGCCTTTTCTGCAGGGTCATTTTGGCCGGTGACTCCAGGACTATCAGAGGCCGCACAAGGCAGAGAGGGCCGGAGACAGATTGTCTTGCCTGCTCCCGCTCCCAGCGAGGGGGTGAGGGGCAGCCCTGCTGCACAGGCCGGGGAGGGGAGGGGAGGGGAGGGGGGTGGCAGGGTCTGCGGCCCCCCCCCCCCCCCCAGAAGCAGGGCTCTCATTCTGGGCAAGCTGCTGGAATGAAGAGGAGGGCTTGTGGTGTGGATGGGAACCCACACCTGCAGGTGTGAGCAGACAGCCTGGAAGGACAGGGAAGACAGCAAGGAAGAAGGTGCCGGGGCGCAAGAGGCCGAAGGAGCTCTCTGGACGCTTCAGCGCGGCGGTGGCGGTGGCACCAGCGGAGTGCGTGGGGGAGGGGAGATAGATGGGAAGGGGAGGGGGATGCAGGAGGTCCGCAGGCCTTTAAACTGTTCAGCATTCGGTTCACACGGTTCTTCACCGGGCTGCTCCATGCCAGCTGTTCCTTTCTCCTCTCCCACCCTCCCGCCCCTCGCAGGGACTGTTTGCTGAGCCCCACTGCTCCTGTGCAAAATTGCTTTTCAAAAGAGCCACTTTCTGCTTAATTAAACAATGAGCCCCCCATACCCTCTCCACATCTGTAAAGCCCCTTCTGCGGACCCTTTATCCCACAAACTGCTCCATTCTTAACTCCTTTCACTTGTAAATCCCCAGCGCCTCTCCCCACCCCAGCAATCCTCCGGCCGGCCTTTCCGCCAACTTCCCCTTTCAAGTGAAACCGAGATGTGTGCCGACACTGCGGTGAGGGTGGCTTGAGGACAAGCCGTTTGGGTCAGTGGGCTGTGCTGGATCGCTCCTGGAAGATGGCGCGGCTCTGGGGCAGGCGGCTGCAGAGGGGCGCCCCCAGACCAGCCAGCTGCTCCAAAGCGAGCCCTCCCGGAACCGTGTCCGCACCAGCAGCAGCATTTTGGCGTCCTAAAATAATGCTTCAGATTGCAGCCAAGATCTTTTTTTTTTACGCGCCGTGTTTCCAGTTGGGTAGCAGGTGCTTTAATTACTGCTTTTCATTATATAGCGACAAATCTGGGCAGCAGGTGAGAAGAGACATTCCTCCGTTGCTCTCTCTCCATGCCTCTTTGATTGCAGAGAATATTCCTTATTCTGGGTTTGGCCTAAACAAAACAAGAGCGAAATAAAACAAAAGCGTTAAAAAGATCCTGAAATTAACCATTGCTCCTAAGGCGCAAATATCCCTAGATAAGTCAGTTTCCGAGAGGCATCTGAAAGTCATCCATCCAAATATGGAAGGCATTGTCAAGTCCTTCATCTATTGTGCTGGGGAGGTGAGCTTTTATCTTTCCAGTGTTGCAGTGTCGGTCTTAGTTATCAAAAGGGACAGCCAATTTTGCATTGTCCAGGCTTTAACTTCCCAGAAATGGGTGGATTATTTAAAAAAACCATGCACATCAGAACGTATTGAAGAGACTTTGAATGCAAGGTTTGTCTGTTTTCTCACTTCCACCCCGGGAGAGACAACTAGCGGGCTCGTTCAAAACATATGATTAAAAATAGGATTACACCTTTGTCAATTTAAACAAGCCCTTACTAATAAGGCATTGCAGCATCTAGTAAATGTAGAACTCATTTTCCTTCAATAAGACTTACCCCGTGGTCTACTGAACCTTCAGAAGTAACTTCTAAACGGCTTGGACTGAACAGGGTTTTCCAATTCCCTGTTCCATTTCTCTGTTAGACCTGAGGTATTTATTTACTGAAATCAAAGCCATAAGGTCAATTATTGATCTGATATTGGAGCCCTAGCCATTTTAATGCGCCCAGCGCCTCATTCCTTCTTTCACTTGAACAATTCCAAAACTGGCCATGGTGGAAAATCTAATCTGCATGGAAACCTGGTAGTCAGCAAATAGGCCCAGTGATAAGTGTAGAAGTTCTAGAAAGAAAGCTGCATCCTTTTTAAAAATATTCGTGGTGGAGGGAGGCATATCGGGGGGCGGGATTCTAAAATGGGGAGTTAAGTTGTGGTTGTGAGCTGCCCAGAGGTGCTGTGGCAGAACTGGGCAGCATAGACATGTTTAAAATAAATAAAATAATGAAGGAAAACAAATATTTGCCAGGGCTATATAAGGGAATCCCACATAACTCGTGAACAGGCTCAGGTGCGATATCCATCCTTGGTGTATCCACCTTCCCCCACAAGGTTAAATTTAAGGCGCTCCATCTGCCTGTGTTCGGTGCTGTCTCTTTAGCCCGTTTATACACATTTAGCATTACCATCTGCAAAAGAGTTCAGGCAGTGAGTATTCCCAAGTAAGTAATAGACTCCGAGCAGCATTGAAATTGCCAGTTGGCCAATACACTCCCTGACATACTGTTTCTAACTGGGCATCAGTTCAGACTTGGATCAGTTGATTGAATAACCACACAGTTTACCCAAAGCATTAATCAACTGCATCAAAGAATGGACACCTGGAGTTGCAAAATAAATGGTAGCAAATCATCTGTGAAAAGGATAATTCTGAATTCTGAGCAATTAGGAACGAAGCCATGAATCCTGGTGTTCCCTTTCCTACATCCTTATATGCTGGTTTCATTTACTGATAATATTTTTATTTAAAAAAAACCAGCCCCACTCCCGTGATAAATCAATAAAGCTTTCTTTAACTCGTTGGTTCTGGCTATACGCTTGTGCCGGAACCAGTGTGGCGCAGAGACTAGAAAGCAGATGCTTTGGGGTGTCACTCCCCTCGTACTCAGCTAGCCTGACCAACTTGTTGGGGTAATGGGAATTGTAGTCCCACGGCATCTGGGGATTCCCTTTCGGGGGCGGCTGGGTCTGGACAGGCATCTACTCAGCGCTCGCGTGGAGGACTGGGGGCTGCCGGGACCTGCACGAAGGAAACGTAGGACGAAAGCAGGAATTCTCCAGGGCAAGCTTCACTGGGGCTCGCCTGCAGGTCAGTGGATGATCCCCCTCGTCTGGCGGCAGGTCATTTCTGCCCCTCGTGGTTTTTGCGGAGGCCGCTGGGGTGGTGCCAGGTGCTGCCAAAGGGACTCTGCACCTGCGCTTGCGATCTTCTAGGAGGAGTGAGGAGAAAGGGCAGCGGCTAGGAATTCTCGGAGGATGGCATCGGATTAACATAATGCTCAGGTATTGTCCCCAGAAGTGGAACAGGTGCCAAAGTACGGCTCCCGGGAGGGCAGCAGGGGAGGGGTGGGCTTGGCTTTCCCCCCAGGGGTCGATCGGTATGCAGGATTGCAGTTGGACCTGGGCTCCCAGCCCCAACCTGGGCTTTTCTTTGGCCTCCCTTGCTTGTGAACATCCTGGGAGGAATGGCCCGCTCGAAGGACCGGCTCGTGCTTGGCGGGGAAGCTCCTGTCTCCCAGAGCTTCGCCTGCCCATCTTGAGAGGCCCGGGTGGGTGAGTCGGAAGAGGATGCTCTCCAGAGCTCACGCAGGCACCCATACCAGCCCTGGTCCTTCTGCTTCTGGCGGCGAGGGGCTGCTTCGGCCGGTCCGCCAGCCCCCTCTGCGGGGCTCCCAGCAGCCCTGGGTGTAGGGGAGGCTCCCTGGGTCCCCCCCCCCCGGCCCGTCTTTGGAGAACAAGCATGGAGGTTGCAGATGCCCTTCCCTGCCGTACCTCCGGGAATAAAGGACGAGGCTCGGTCCGGGGCGGGGGCACAGCTGGGGGCTTTGTCCCGACCGCGGGCCGGCGGCTGAGAATGCAGGCGGGGTGGCGCTTGGCCGGAGTTAGTGACCTCAGCAAATTGGAGCTTGGCCGTGGTCAACATGATAAATGATCTCATTCTCTCAGGCGGGAGGACGTGGCGGGGGGAGGGGGGAGGGCCGGGTCAAAGGGAAGCCCCCCCGCGGGGGGGTGTCTGAGTGGCGGCGCAGGGGCCGGCCGGCCGCGCGGTTGCTGCGCCGACGCCTTGGAGACGGGCCGGGCGGACGTCTTCATCACCCGCGTTCCGTTTTGAGGTGCCTGGCGGCCCGTTTGCGCCTTCCTTCCCAGCCTTCCCGAAGTGCCTCACCTTTCTCCGCTTCTGGCCACACGCTTCCCTGCATCCAGGCCTGGACAGCGGTTTCGGGGGTGGGGGGGCAGTCTGCCCTACCAAGCAGGGCTGCTCGAAAGCAGCCAGCGGCACCCTGCTGCGGGCTGAACCCCAGGCTGGGTTGATGGCCAGCGTCCGCCCACCGGGGAGTGCGGCTTGTGCCAGCAGGAGGTGCCCTGCGATTTTGGGCGAAGCGCATTCATTATATTGATATCCCACTTTTCAAGGAACGCGAGGCAGCTCACAGCATTCTCCTCCTCTCAGTCTTATCCCCACAACAACAACCCTGTGAGGTAGGTTGGGCTGAGAGCCCGTGGCTGGCCCAAGGTCACCCAGTTGGTGCCATGGCTGAGTGGGGACTAGAATCCCAGTTGCTTGAGTCAGCAAAATTCATTATGGGGCTGGGGTCTAACACATCACCAGAGTGAGGAAGACTGCTGTAGCTGCCCCCCACCCCTCCCACCCCGCTTAGGTTGCTTTTAGCCCCTACTGCCAGTTCTCTCTAAATGTCATTCCCTTTCAATTTGCAGGTGCAGCTCCTTCTGTATACCTGGGGTGTCCTGCATTGCCCTACCTGGGGCTGGCCCATTTTATTTTTATTTTTTCCGTTTATATCCTGCCTTTTTCCTACAAAGGGCTCAAGGCAGCTTACATCATTCTCCTCCTCCATCTTACCCCCACAACAACAACCCTGTGAGGTAGGTTGGGCTGAGAGTCTGTGACTGGCCCAAAGTCACCCAGTTGGCTCCATGGCTGAGCGGGGACTCGAACCCAGATCATCTGAGTCCCAGTCCCACGCTCTTCACCACGACACCATTTTGCTTCTTGAGTGGTAGGTCTCAGGAGATGGCTGTATGCTCGGTCGAACCATCGGCTTGCCTGGACCAGCAGCTCCGCAGGGCTCTTTCCCAGCCGGCCTCGAAGTTGGGAGGTTCCGCATTTGAAATGGATCTCTGCCACTCAGGTTCAGTGGCCTCCTGACAAACCTTCAAAATGGGGAAAACATAACTAATATATCCTACGGGGTGAGCATATAGGCTGCAATATAATTCATGCAGCCTGTTTGGAGGCACCCGAGAGCCCTGGAGAAATCTTATGTGTTTTATTCCCATTTCTGCTAGTTGCTACACGGTTTATTACCGAAGGAGCACAGGACTTTGGGAACAAAGAAATACAAACAGCTGATGCCTAGTCTAAGTACAGCAGCTCCCCATTAGGAAGTTGTCACCATCTTAAAATCCTTTAACAAAATTATTTTTCCCCCTCCCCCGTGGTGCTTCAACCTCTCCAGAAGGAAATGAACTGATGTTATCACCATCCACAGAAATTGTCTTTGGTGCTCTCAGTCAAATGGATGCTCTTAAAAAAACGCATCCTCTTCTCCCCACCCCCATAATTTTCCCAGCTCAGGCAATCCGCATCTTCCGTGTCAATCTGAACAGCAAGATAAGAGAGGCAGTGTGGTGTAGTGGTTAAAGGCATGGGAGTGGGACTCAGACGGTCTGGGTTCTAGTCCCCACTCGGCCATGGAGCCAACTGGGTGACTTTGGGCCAGGCACAGACTCTCAGCCCAACCTACCTCACAGGGTTGTTGTTGGGATTAGATGGAGGAGGAGAATGATGTAAGCTGCCTTGAGCCCTTTGTAGGAAAAAGGTGGGACATAAATCGAAAAATAAATAAATAAGGGATGGGCTTCCATAAGGAAGAGGCTAAAGGCAAGTGGCCACTTCTTGGCTATTCAGAAAATAAGCAACCAGGTAGTTTGACTGGACCACACCTGAGCAGGACGGAAGTCGCTCTGACCCCAGCCTTGGCGGGAGCGAAAGCTGCAGGGCCGGGCGGTGCCTGTTCCCGCTGGCTGGCCGTTGGGATTCTCAGCCGGCACTTGCCTTTGGCAAAGCGACGGCATGGCAGAGGTGTGATTCCCCCGGGAGGAGCGGTGTGTGAGAAGGGAGGGCGCCGTGCCTACCACTTTCCTCCCCAGCCAGGTCATCGATGGCGAACGCGTGTCCAGACCTGCGTGTGTTGTGTGTGGGAGCGCTGAGCAGAGGCACAGCGGCCGCAGGGATGCTGAATCCTCCCTCACCTGCCCTTTCTCTCCTCCCGGAGTCGCCCTCTGATGGAAGCACCGTGCCAGGGGCCCCCGGGCACACGGTGGGGTGCCTGTCTCCGCATGACACCTGTCATCTCAGGTTCCCCAACTGCCTCCTCCAAGGAAGGTTTGAGGGATGGCCACTTGGAAGAGGGACGGCTCAGCCGCAGCGCTTCCCCCGTTACAAAATTCTTGCCCCTGGGAGGTCCATCAGGCACCAACTGCGCCCTCCTCTTAGTACCAGCTTAAAGCTTTTCCTCTCTTTCCAGGGGTTTGACAGGGTCTGAGAAAACTTTTAGCAGTGGCTGGACTTCTGGATTCCTTCTGGAAAGCGTCCCTATTTAAGTCCTCTTGTTTGCACATTTAGAAATAAGTGCAAATAAAATAAAGAGCTGTGCAACCCCCCCCCCCACAAAAGTTCATGGAACGGCTGTTCCGATTGTGCCTTGAGTCTGACAAATGCTTGGCTGCTTTTGGCTGATTTCTGTTGTCATGTGGCTGGGACACCTCTTGAATGGTCATCGTCTTTTTTTAGAAATGTCTGTGAGAAATTGGGGGATAAATTTAAGTCTGGAGAAGGTGGCTGTGGGAGGGATGGTTCAGGTGGCTGCATAGGACACAGAATTCCTAGGGTGAAAGTCAGCTTAGTTGAAAGTCGTGAGCTTCTGCATTGAGAAAAGATGATGGGAACCAATGAAGCCTTACTGTGAAACATTTACGGGGGAAAACAGTGTGATTGTAACTACCTGTTCACTGGGCTGCATGAGTCCGGATTGATTGTTGAATTCCACGTGAACCCAGGAACTATGGGTTAACCACAAAACTGTCCAGAGAGAGAATCCACGAACTCCGGATTATTTTGGGTACGGGTTGCCCTTATCTGTGCACCCAGCACCATGGGTTGTTTCACCAGGTTAAGGAGACGGCTGGCGAGAACCTGGAAGGCTAACAGCCGCCCCCAAAACACGAACACTGACTGCTCGGTCATAGCACTGTAGCTTTGGAAAGAAAGGGAGGGGGTAGGCAGAAGACGAGTGAATTAAACAGTCCAGAATTTGGGCATGTCTGTGTTAGGGTCCCCTCTTTGCAGAAAGCCCTCCTGCAGCCGTGGGCCTGGTGACCTTCATGCACCTCTTCTGGCGACACATCCAGAGATTTCTGATTAAGCCAGCCAGCCAGCCAGCCCTCCCCCACCCGCCACCTTTCACCGTTTCACCATTGCAGTCTGATTGTTTTCTATCACGTACGGGTGGTTCAGCACCCCGATATCATTTGATGGATGGCGGCTTATAAATACGGAAACAAATAATGATGTTTGTGCTCAGAGCGACCTTCCAGACAGACCTTCCAGCTCTCCACCTTTGCTCCTCGGTTGGAGCCTTTATATGCCTGGGAATGGAATGGCAGGAGGAAAGCTGAATCTGCTTTTCCTCCCCCCGCCACCACGCTCATCCCCTTCTTCTTCTTCTTCTTTTAGGGGACGTCCGCCACTTGTTGGTGTGGATTAAAGAGAACCTGTTGAAAGAGAGGCCGGAATTGTTTGTGCAAGGCGATTCCGTGTAAGTCCCACGGATGCCCCGATTGCGTTCGGTTCTGGGTCCGTCCAGCCAGGCTTCTCCCGCCGTCGCCCGCCCCCACCGCACAGCTGCCGCGCCTGCACGCCGAAAATCCGTCGAGGGGCCCTCGGCAAACCCCCTCCTCCGGGAAAACGTCTTCCAGCACAGCCCTAGACACTGCATGCCGTGGGGCCTCACCCCAGGTCCCGAGGCCGAGTGCTGCAGCACGGGTCCCTCCCACAAGCCAGCGAAGCCCTGTGTGTCGCCAAGTCTTGAGGTGGAGAGTTCCCTGCGTGCGTCTTGCGGTGGCTGTCTGCACACGGCACCCCCGGTGCTCCGATTTCATCTGGCAACCCCCGGCTTCTAGTATGAGCAGAGGGAGAACCTGCCTTCTCTCCCCCCCCCTTTCTTGCAACCACACACACACACACAAAATTGGATGGACCTTTGTCTCGCTTGCACACACACGAGACTCTTTTGCCGGCAGCCTTCTGCCTCCTTTTTCCACGCAGAGGCGGCTGGCCTGCCTGCCTGACTTTATCCTGACTCATCTTGTCTCGGAACTGCTTCCTTGCAGAGCCGCCTTGGAAATGGTCTTCCCGTTCTGCTTTGCTTTTTTAAGCCCTTTCATCTTTCGGAATCCCAGAGCCCTCCTCTGCAGCAGGGCGGGGGCGGCGTGCTGAACGGCCGTCCCCGCTCTGCGTGCGCTGGAGTGCGTGCCAGGTCTCCTGGCTGCGGGAGAGGCGATCGCAGGACTCTGCCAGCGATCAAAGCCGGGGATTCCCTCTGCCTCTGATCTGAGGCTTGGAGGCAATCCGGGCCGTTTTGCAGCCATTAAGCGGGGAGAATGCGGGGCTCGGGTGAGCCAGCGTGCCTGCGCTCCGCTTGTGAGACTCGGGTGTGTTGGGATCTGGCTTTCCTTCAAGTAGGATGCTTGGGCCATCTTGCCCTGCAGCAGTCCCGCAGCCTTAACTGGAGGTGCTGGAATTCTGACCTTGGACCAGGGGCAGACGCAGCAGGGGGTTCTACCCCCGAGCTGGACCCCTCCCCCCTTTAAATCCTCTCCTGGCTGGCTCTATTCACGTAGCTGGCGCTTGCATTTGGAGCATGCATTTTTACCAAAGGAGTCAGGTTAGACGGTTCTGTCTTCTCCCCTTCCTTGCCTTCACAGCATCCCTGTGAGGTAGGCTAGGGGGAGAGGGCGGGCATTTCCTGGCGGAGGCTTGACCTGAGGACCTTCCGGGATCGATTTGGGCACTCCATCCTCTAGTCCCTCCTGTGTATTCTTCAGAGAAGCTGCCAACGGCTCAGGAGCGTCCTGGAAAGCTGCGGCCCTTTTTATATTGCTTTTATAGATGCTTTAATTCATGGTGTTTTCATAGGTTTTTAACGTGTTTTGTTTTAATATGTTGACATACTGTAAGCTGCCTAGGACGGCCTCAGCGGTTCCAGGCAGCCTATAAACGCACGCATAAATAAATATATGGAGGTCTTGCGTGGCTGAGTGACCCCTTAACGCTGGCTGGCCGTTAGACTGGAAGGAGGGGAAGCCAGTGGCAGAAGGAACTGGAGCAAGAGCTTTCCACATGGCAACATGTGTGGAACATGTGTGGAGGGCTGTATAGGCAGCATTTGTACGCTGCCAATTTCGGCACCCTTGATCTCTGCAGTCGTGTTAAAAACAGAGCTGCTAGTCCTCTTGGTTCTGAAGTCTGTGTTTGGGGTTGAGCCCCTTCGCAATCCATGAAGGGGAGCGTCCCAGCGCATGCCGTTAGGTTACAGGAAGGTAGTTTTTGGTTGAATGTTAGGAGAAAAGCCTTCGGCAGTCAGAATAATTTGGTAGTAGATGGTTGGGGCTTCAGCTCCCAGTTTTCCTGAGCACTGGCCAAGCTGTGGAGCGAAAGGCCTGAGCATCTAAAGCATTCCCTTCCGGCCACAGACCTACGGAAGTGGGTGACCTGCAGGGGTGCGTGCGTGCATGTGGGAATCAGTTCTGGATTGTGCTCAATCCCAGATGGCCTCTTCCCAGCCCCCCTGCAATCTCGTCCTCGGCCTCCTACCCGATCCCGTTAACGCCTCTCCCTTTTCTCGCAGGCGGCCTGGAATCCTGGTGCTGATCAACGACGCCGACTGGGAGCTGCTGGTTCGTCACATTCCTGCCCTTTCAGGCTTGCCCATTTTTCGTGCCGCTCTTGGCCACCCCGTTGCGAATTCTTTCACTGAAATTGGTCTCTTCCGAGCTTCGTGGAATGGGGAAATGGTGGCAAAACCGGAAGCTGGGAAGTAATGGTGGAAGGTGGCATATACCGAGCGAGCACCTTGCGGTCTTTCACCAGGGTGCTCCGTTCTGTTCCCTCACCCGTTAGTTTTCTGCTTTATTCTCCCAGCAGTCAACTAACATTCCTTGATAGAGGGACCTGCTCACTCAGTCAGGCCCCTTCTGCCTCCTTTCCCCATTCCTTCATTTCTTCGGTCCTCCTGGCCCCCACCTTTATCCCCTCTCCAAGCTGAAGACACTTCCATTGCTAATGTGGAGTTGTCTGGCCACAAAAAGACTGGGAGCCACCTGCCTGGGATGGCGTAAACTGGGGTCCTGCAACAGCTGGAGGTTGGATCCCATGACCTTCTTGGCCCCTTCCAGCTCTAATATTCTATGATTCTGTGACTGGTACTGGGGGAATGGAGCGCTCTCTCTCTCTCTCTCTCTCTCTCTCTCCCTCTGTCTCGTGTGGGACTTGGCAGAGAAATTTCCCCACACAGACTTATTTTGCTTTCTTTTCCTTCCTTCAGGGGGAACTGGATTATCAGCTCCAAGACCAAGATAATGTGGTCTTCATCTCAACACTTCACGGGGGTTAGACGACTGGAAAACCTGGAAGGGCATAAGAAGGAGTGATGCTGGACCCGCGTGTAAGCTCCCTCTTTCCCTCTGCCAGCATCCAAGATGAGTCCAGCCAGACCCAGGTCCTTCCTACCAGACTCCCTCTAATCAATCTGCCCTTCGGATGCGCGGCTCCTCCCAGCCTCTGGCTCCTGCGTCCCGGACAGGAATTGGAAGGATTTCTGTGTCTGGCCACTTGTTCTTGCTTCGGGAGATTTTTGCTGTGGAGCAGGCGACTGAGCCAGGGCTGCACCCACTGCAGCCGGGCGCCGGTGGCTGTCACTCTCTGCGTGGGCTCTCCTTGCTCTCCGGGAGGCACTGCAGGGCAGTGACCAAAGCGGGGTATTCCTTCCCCTCGGTTCCAGCCCTCGGATCCAGCCAGGGCCTTTTGCAGTCGCTTGCAGAAAGACTGCAGTCTGCCTTCCCCGCAGTTGCACACCTGCGCTTGATCTCCCAGGGGTGGATTTCAGCTGTGTGTCTGAACTGGACCCTGTTGAAAACTGGTCGGTCTAGGGGCAGCGCTTAAACAAGGACTTTGCATTTGTGACAAGAAGGAACTCTTTCGGATGCCTTTAAGATCTCTCTCTCTCTCTCTCTCTCTCTCTCTCCCTCCCTCCCTCCCTCCCTCCCGCAGGCATACATGAATTCTAGAGCTTTCATTTGTTAGAGGTATTCCCTGGTCTTCTCCTACTGTTGTGTTCTTAATTTTTACTCTTAAAATCCTACACTTTACACGTTGCTTTGCCAAGGGTTTTGCAGAACCAGAGGGATGGTGGGTGGGAAGACGACGACCTTTGGGTGAAATGGCCACACTTGCAAAGAACGGGAAACCAGTGAACTGGGAGTCCTTCAGCACGTCGCTCCCTGCTTCGGTCTCGATTCAGCACGTGTGGAAAGGGAGTCATAGAGACCCACTGTATAGGATGGCTGTGATCAGAGAAAATAAATACCGTAAAACCCGTTTGGATAAGCTGCTTTCTGAGCTGCTGGGGACCATGTTGCCACGGTGCTCCGGGGCTTCCCAGATGGCCCTTGGCCCGGTCCCTTTTCCCAACTGGCGTTTTTCCAGCTTCCACGTGATTTCCCCTGTTCTGAGAGGCCGGCATGCATTTCCTAAAGCCGAGCTGCTGGTGGTAAAATTCAGATTATACTGTCGATGGTCCACTTGGGTCTGTCACTCTGCCTTTGACCTCTCCTGCCACGGGGGTGCAATTCCAAGAGCTTCCCAGAGCCTGGGTCTGGCTCAGGCGCAGAAAGAAGGTCTCCACCCCACCGTGACTGAGATCGCAAAGGTTGGTGGGCGGTCCCATTTTTAACCCATACAATTTGCGGCAGGCCTTTGGGCGACTGAAAAGACAGTGCTTAGAACGAACAGGAAACGCTGAAGAGCCAGAGGGTTCTCCACCAGAGCAACCCCGCCTGATCCGACGAAAGGTGTGTCCCCCTCATCCTTCTGCTCCCCCAGTGGCCAAAGAGAGGCCCAAATGGGGGAAGCCCAGAAGCAGGGGCGGTTCCAGTTTTGGAGGTTCCGGCTGCGGTCGCAGAGCCAAGCCGCCCTTCCACTGAATGGGTAGAGTGGAGCGTGGCTTGCTTCTTCCACAGTTCCAGCAAACGGCAGTAGAGGGTCAGAGAACGTCCAAGAAAAGGCAGACCCTGAAGAACTGCGTAATGCGTAGCAGTGAGAACCCACTCATATCTGATTTGAACTTTGCAGGGGGCTTTTGGTTGGGAAATGAGAAGAAATGGCAAGACCCCCCAAGAACCGTGAGTAGCCACCATGAGTTCCACAGTGGGTGAAATTCGCTGGGATATAAATATAATAAATGGATTCACAAATAAGACCTGCTCACCTGGAAGAAGGGGGTATATTTAATTATTTGAACACTCTTGGGTGCGTACACCAACGGGAAGGCAAGAGGAGCGTGCGTGTGCACACGCCTCTAAGTGATTACATATTCCTTTCCTCCTCTTGATAATCTGAGTTACTTTCGGTGTCCTCTCTGTCTCACTGGGTCATTCTCAGCTTTACGTTCTGGAGGTCTCTGAGCACTTGCGGTTATTTTGGGCAGACAGAGCCAGAAAATCTTTTGCCGTTCTGTCCTTTAACTTTGGGACGGGAGGGAAGGGCTTCCACCTCGCGTCCCGCTACGTTCCCGCACCTGGGCGCCTTCCGGTTGTTTTGGACTGTAATTCCTCTCATCCCTGACCATGGGCTATGCTGGCTGGGGACGATGGATGCCGCAGGCCTACTTGTTTGGCTGGGTGAGGCGGTGCTAAGTTGCCAGAAAGGGTGAGTATCTTGCAAAGGGGTTTACCGCTGGAGTTCAGTCATCCAAACGGGCGACATGGCTTCCTTTTGCCCTGGGGCCAAACGACGCGGTTTTCGCTGTGCGCCTTGTGGCCAGAACTGAATGGGCTTTGTCAGGGGTGCACTTGGCACCCTCCGCCCAACATTTCCTGCTTGAAACTAACCCGCATATACCGAGCTGAATTGTCCTCTCCCCCCCCACCCCTCCGTCTCCCTGTGTCGAATTTGAATTGTAAGCCTCTTGGGGCAGGGAACTGTCCTCTTCATAAGGCATGGCACGCACCACAGAGATGAATCCCTCCAAGAAAGACTACAGCCTGGCCTCTCTCCAATTAGGTAATTAATCAGAGATTTCAACCTCAGGTTATGTCTCACAGAACCACTGTGGGAAAGTGAAATAGAGGAGTATTACAGGATTATACTGAATATATGTTTGTAGTGCTGAGCTTCATGATATTTTTATAAGGCCGTTTATACATTCAGTATAGAAACAGCCGGTCCTATCTACCCTTCTAGATTGACAGAAGAGTAGGTGATCCCCAGTTTGGAACCACAAGGCTGTCGGCATGTAGTTTTTAGTTTTTAATACACTTGTGCACATGCATGACACAAGAATCCCCCTAAATGTGGCTTTCATTATCTTTGTTACTGCTCTCCCCGCCTGTTCTCCCCTTGCCAGGAACTCAAGATGACACGCTCCGCTCCATTTTATCCTCACAACAACCCTGTGAGGTAGCTTGGATGGAACCTCGGCTTGGCCCAGCGTCCCCCCGCGAGCTTCTTGCCCCAGTGGGGACTAGAACCGGGCTCTCCCCAGTCCAGGGCTCCAACTGCCCTGGAAAACCCTCTCTGGAAATCCAGGAAAACACGGACACGGACAATTCCAACGCAGAACCGATGGCGAGCAGTGCGTCAGAGCTGGAATTTCCAGCTTACGCAGATCTTGCAATCCATTAGCAGTGACCGTCCAAGAGGCTTCCCATGCATTTGCCAGGTGGCTTCTAAAACCCTCCGGAAGACCTGCAGCGATGGGGCACGTGAGACACAGATATGGGGCCACTGCGAAAAGGCCGCGACCCTCGTAGCAGCCACCGTGGCTGCTCGCAGGGCCGGTGGGAGGGATGAGCTGCAGCAGATAAAGCTCAACCAGAAGGCTCCCAAAGGTTGCTTCCGTGCTCGAAGGGGTTGTGTTTGTGTAGGGAAAGGCTGGGCCAGGAGAGTTTCCATGAAGTCCCTCTTTAGCCATGACTGGGCGGTGATAGGGCAAGGACAGGACCTCTCAGCCTGGCCTACCTTAAAGGGTTGTTGTTCAGATTCTGGAGTGGAAGGCCAAGCACTGCACTCTGGACTTGCTGAAGGGAAGGGGTGCTTTGTGGTTTGAGCAATGGTAATTTTAAAAAAACAGGAGTGAAAGTGGTTGGATTTTGGAGTAGTATATATAAGGGATCGCATTGCTTTCCGGTTATAGACGCCCAACATGAGAGCCAGCGTGGTGTAGTGGTTAGAGCACAGGCCTGGACTGGGCTCTAGTCCCCACTCGACTATGGTTTGGGCCAGGCAGACTCAGCCCGGCCTACCTCTCAGGGCAGTTGTTGGGGATATGATTGAGAGCAGCAAGAGGAGAATTCTCTCGCCCGCTTTGAGTTCTTTGTAAGAAAAACGGCGCACTATAAATCTAGTAGGCAAATAATCCGTCCGAGCAGCATTTCAGGCCCGGTTTAAACCAATAACCACTTTGGGGGAAATGAATTTGAAAAGTGCTTTGGGCAAGTTAGTGGGGGCTGTTTTTAAAAGGGGGAGGGAAGAGCCTAATGCTGGAGAGTGAGCACGAGATGGTAACCTTGCAGTTTGTGGGATCTTGGAAAAAATGCCCACCCCTTAAAGTAAGTTCCTACTTTTTGTGGTATACAGGAGAACACATTTTTGGTGGTAAAAGACTGTTTCCCCACAATGCGTCAAGATTCTTTTTAGCAATCTCTGCCCTAGAGCAATTGCTAAACTGAATTGAAATTAAATTGAATTTTGTGTGTAAAGCAAATCTTCCCACTGCCAGGTGTGGTTGAGCTGTGGAACTCCCTGCTGCTAGATTTTCTCCCCCACTGGCAGTCATTTCTTAAAACATTAGCAATAACAAATGAAAAAGAAGGCGTGTAACTAGAAAGTCAGTTTATGACTCCTGTGGCCCAAAGTGCGGTCTTTGATATCTGCAGAGGAAAACTAATATTTTGCTTTCAGCAAGAAGATTAAAATTGAAAATACGCCTACGTATTCTTGCTGAAGTTCAGTATTTGTGTTAGGGGAAAGTGGCCTGTGGCCAGTTGTCTCCAAACTTCTCCCCCTAAAATTTGTTTTGCATAAACAAAGCAAAAGAAGAGTTTTACAAGCATACCAGGAATAGCAAAGTTTGTTTTCAACAATCGAGTGTAATTATTTCCAGAAGCTGAGAATCTGTTTGAACAAAAATGTAAACAGTAGCAAATAATATACTTATTTTAGGCTACATCCCAATAGAAATTTAAAAGAAATAACCAGGAAAAGTAAAATTTTAAAACAAATCAGTTTATCACTGAGTTCAGAGCACAGAAAAGTTACACTGGGAATTATATTTTAATAATATAAATGGAGTTTGATTTAGTATAGCATTTTCTAAGTACCATATATCCTATGTGGTACTTATATAGTAATTTATAATGTCATAATGAAGAAGAGATATAATGCTATATTTTGCACATGCAGAAAGCTTTGACTGTTCGGTGGTATACCCCTGTAAGAAGCTCTCTGTTCAAAACACTGAAAACCTCAAATTCAGCCTTCGATGCACTATAAAATTGCAAAAGTTTAACACTACTTTATAAAACAGAAGTGAAAACCAATCTAAAAGCTAGCAGCAGTGCAAGAATTAAAATGCAATCACGGATTTCAAAACAGATTTGAAAATAGGAACAGACTAAAATGCCTGGGAAAGCAGAACAATTTTCACCTGGCACAAGAACGAACATAACTTAGGTGCCAGGTGAGCCTCCTTCCATATCAGATGCCACAGCAATTATGCTGGCCGGGGATGCTGGGAGCTGTAGTACCTTCTCCTGTCCAATCACAGGATTCTGGATTTTGAATGTCATTGGAACAAGGAGTTAGATTATCACTTCTTACTGGTTTGGGGCAACATTCTAGTAGACAGAAGGCAGCTCGCGTGTCTTATCCGTGTCACTTGTATGTTAAACATCACACTGGTTGGCAGAGATGCCGATGCAATGGATGTACCAAGCGTGCAAGGTTTCCGTTCCCCAGGGCTAATCCTAACCCTTTAAATTTGGGGCTGACAACTGTCAACGTGGGTCTAGGCAGCAAGTTCCAAACTTCATAGCAGCACGCACCCGCAACATCGGATTAAATTATCGGAGCGTGCCAGTTTTCTTTTTGTAATTCCATTTATTTCTTTGAATTACATGTTGTTGTTGTTAGTCGCGAAGTCGTGCCCGACCCATCGCGACCCCATGGACAACCTTCCTCCAGGCCCTCCTGTCCTCCACCATCCCCAGAGTCCACCCAAGCTCACGCCGACTGCTTCAGGGACTCCATCCAGCCACCTCTGCCGTCCCCTTCTTCCTTTGCCATCTATTGTTCCCAGCATTACATAGAATTCCTTAATAGGGAGGGATCCCCCCCCCCCCAATTCCCCAGTAATATTGCTAATATTTTCCCTACAGTAGCCCTAATCACACACTTAAGGTGCAACGGGCCAGTGCTGGCCTTCCCCTCTCAGCCCGCACAGAACTGCGTCCTTCATCTCAATCGAGCCTATGTGCCACCAGAAGGCCAGAACAGCGCAATTCTCTCTCCATATCCTGGAACTAAGCCCTGCAGCAAGACCCTTCCAAGGTAAGTTGAACGCGATCCGTCTCTTCCCAAGGACACCCCGTTAGCCTTATAGCCCAGCTGGATCTGAACCCGGGTTTCTCCTGCCCAAATCAAGATCCAATCAAGCCAGCACTTGTCCTGCAAGCAAAAATGACACATCTGACGCTGCCGTTCTTTGGGGACATCCTCAGAAGGCAGGACTCCCGGGGGAAGACCATCCCGCCAGGGGAAGGTGAAGGGAGAAGAAGAAAAGGAAGTGCAGGTAAGAAGAGATGGATGGAGGAGCTTGCAAGAGCTGGGCAGGGCTGTCATGGGCAGGATATTTTGGCTGGGGCTCGTTCAGTCGCCATAAGTCTGAAAAGACGGGTTGGCACACGGAAATACAACACAGCCTGCTAGCGGATCAGTGCTTTTTCTAGTTGTGCTTTATTTCACTAAACAGTCAACCTCACACCAAAATTAGTTATTCAGTTCCGGGGGAACAGGAGGTGTTCTAAAATCTGCCGAGTGAATTGCTGTAGCCCAGCGAGAGTTTCTGGTTCCTATTCCTTCACAGAAGCAAGTGAAGTTGACTTGTTGGGTGTGTGTGTGTGTGTGTGTGTGTATGTGTGTGGGGAGTTAATTCTCTTCCCCGGCTGGCCTTGTGTCAACTGCTGCTTTCTTAGCCTTGGTCTTCCACACCTGTGCAATGGGTTCACAGCTTGTCTGCCTTGGAGTTGACCTTTATCGTGCCTCACTAGCCATACCAAGAATTATTTTCGTAAAAATTCCGAGCCTACAGTAAGTTGGATGCAGATTTTAAGAATGCGTTTATGCGTTGTACGGCCAATGGGTAGTGAAAAGGCATTTACCTCCATGGTACCTGGCTTTCGCATAGGCGTTGTGGTTCTGGTAAGAAGGATGCCCAGCGGCCTGGCATTTGCCTAGTTTGATCTACTTAAGGTGCAACCTTATGCATGTTTTGACTGGGAAAAAAAAATCTGGCCATCCTGGGAGTTGTAGGCCATTTTTCGGTTAAAATCTACATAAGACTGCAACTTGAATGAATGCAGCAGGTTGCAGGGAAATTTCTGGGGTGTCTAGGGGTGCTTTTGGAGCAGATGCGTCTGTGCAGGCTTGGTCCCTCTGAATGTGCTTTCCTGTGTCCCATTTCAGCGCCTGGTTAGTTTGCCTTTCAAGATGAAGTTACTCTTGTCTTCCTGCTAAGGACAGAAATGCTGGTGCACCAGACACTGAGAAGGCCAAGTTGAAAAGAGATAGACAGATGAGGCTTGAATTAGTTTGGTGTCCTTCAAAGTTAGTACTGATGCAGAATCAATTAATAAAAAGGCATTCCTCCAATGCAGTAAATACCAAGTTCTGTGAGAACTTGCTGCTTCTTACTAGCTCTGTTTTCCCAAGAGGTTTGCAAAAGAGTCAGATGGAATTCAATAGAACTTCTCCTGCTTATTTTCTTTTTGTGTTATATATGTTGGTAGAATTGGCTAGGAATGTCAAAAACCATTTTCTTGGCGGAATCTTCTTATTCCAATTTACCCGTGCTTAGTTGTAATCAATGTTGCTTATTATATTCTTATTTATTTCAGTTCTGTCCTACCGAATAGCCCAACTACTATTAAATTCAAACTAATAGGATTCCTTTCTTTCTGTGCATTTAGACAGCACTTTAACCAACACTCATACGGGTTGTTGTTGAAATGTGAGTTATTGTATTGTCTGAACCAGCGGCACTAAAAATCCATGCTTTGATAACCACGAACAGCCCATGCTTCGTTGCTGGGTTGTGACTTTTGGGGGGTTCACTCTGTTATCTCACAAGATAACCTACATTTCAACAAGCCATGGTGCAGTGACTAGCAACACGTAACCTAGACTCAGCCCAAGAGTGTGTTATCTTGTCTGAACCCTGTGTATTTGCATTTCTGTCCTGCAGTGATGCTGCATAGCAAACAACTGTGTCTCCAGCAAACGCTGCGATAATCAGTAGTGCTTTTTTCTCTCATTCCTTGGCCCTATAGAAGGATAAATGTGTTTTTCTGCAATGGACTCTGTCTGGAGAGTAATTTCAGCCTGAGAACTACTTAAGAGCTGTGTAGAGAAGGTGTGTCTTTTATACCTAATGCACTCGCAAGGCAAGTTCCAGTGGGATTATGGTGATCTCTTCCCCTGGAGGCCTGTTTTACACCTGTAAAAGGATGATATAGTGGAAGATCAGAGAGGACTGTGCCCATTTGGGGTTTTTTGAACACTTCCCTGCATGAGCAAATATGCAACAACTCGAAAACCAGCACAGTAGTGAGGAGGATGGGCTTTTTAAGCCACTCAGCACATGGCCACCCCAAACTGTGAGTGAAAGAGCTCCCCATATTAATTGTGCATTCTGTGGGTGATGGGAGGGGAATAGAAATGATTTAGTCTGCCAGGTGGGATACAGGATGCTCCCCATCCCAGGTAGGCCATCTTTGCAGCGTGGAGCTGCAAAGACCCTGAATTCCATCATATTCTTCCCCGGCTGGCTGCCGGGTTCTGGGAGACACAGCCCAACATGCACGGAGGGCCCCAGATCCCTGCTTCTTAAGGATGTACCATAATTTTGGTACCAACACCCAAACTGGGGATCACGATGCACCCGCTTGGAGTGGCCATGTTTAGCCATTTCCGTCAGCAAATGCTAAAGCACTGAAGGGAAGGTTTTTGTGGAAGGAAAATGGTCATTTATACCAAGTTCTGCAACAGGCATGTACAATTTTGTTATTTTTTTGGGGGGGGCAATTTTTGTGCTGGGTCTTGAAAGCAGAATAAAATTGAATGTTTGAGATCTGTGTGACAGCTATCACTGAAAAGGGCTCCCAAGTTCTGTTTGTCTGGACATGCAGTGAGCATTGAATCTGCTTTTTGGGGCGTGTGGGTGGAGATCCAGCAGCCGTATTCGTGCCTCAGCCGCCCCCACCCAGAAAGAATACTTGGGTTTAGGGATTCCAGCTCCCGCTTTGCAATCTTGCTCATCTGCACTGATGCAATGAAAGAAGTCCCTTTCTTTGCCCTGCTGTACAGAAGTGGGAATATGGGCAGATACTACCATCATCCGCTGGAATTCCCTCTTCTTTGCCCGATGTGGGGGCTTCACCTTCTCCCCTTTCCTTTGGCCCGGGCACTGACACCACGCGTCCCCCTGGAGTCCACCCGGAGGAATGGCCCGCTTCTGTGGCAGGTGCCACCGCTGGGCATTCGTTCGTGGCAGCTGCTGCACACTTCGTCATCTCAGGACACCTCCTCCGGGCGCCGCTGGGTTCTTAAAACTTCCTCCTGTTTATCCTGTACGTGCTTTAATATAGTGTTTTGTTCTCTCCGTCGCTCACCGCCCTGGAATCTGATTAGATGCGGACTGATGGTACACATGGTGTAAACAAATTAAAAGAGATGAGACGCAGGAAGGGGCGAAGCACTGCCCCCCCCCCCAGGAACCGCAGGGTTGCTGGGCTCTGCAGGAAGTCTCTTGAGAGGTGTGTGGGGGAGTGTGGGGGCCCTGCTTACGGGTGGGCGATGCTTTGGGGTGCGGGGTGGGGGTCGGAGTTCCTGTGGGCATTTGTGCTTTCAGAAGTGTGCTCGTCCTTCCTTCTCCAGGCACGAATTTGGGGGGGGGGGGGGGGGGGAACTACTTATGCCCCTGAAGCTCGTCCTCAGGTTGTTCTCAGAACTCCTTCAGAGCAATTGCGGCAGGGAGACTGAGCGAGCGCGCGTGGGTGGATTAAAACCTTACGGAAGGTCGAGCTGTTGGTGCCACAAAGATCCCTGAGATTTAAGGACTGAAAGCGGGGTTGTTGGAGGCCGTTTGGGGTTTTTGAGGACGACATATGGGGGAGAGGTTTCGGCTGCTCCCTGCAGGACCCCGCCTGGCGGGCTGGGAAGCCAGGCTGCCCTCCTGCGCCCACTTACCTGGGCATACGCGCCCCTGAATTCTGGGCAGAGCTGCGTAGGATCGCGCTACTGGGGGCTGCGTGTTGCCGGGGGTTTTCTGGAGCAGAGGGTTGTCCTTGCCACGGGCTTCGCCCTTGGAAGCTCGGCGGCGTGTCTCTTCCGTGAAAGAGCCCCGTGGAACGGATGGATGCCCTCGCTCTCTGCCCCTCTCGCCCTAACGGTTAGACACAGCACAAGGTAACGCCACGTTTGTCCTGGCTCCCTCCTCCCGCTCTTCCCAGCCTGCCCCCCGCCTTTTCCAATTAAGAAATTAGCGCCCCCCCCTCACCCTAGTGGCTAATGAGCCTCGGGGTGTCGAGCAGACGCCCAAAAGGGGCTGCCTTGGAAAGGAGGGGGCAGCATCTTGGGATGGGGGGGAGAGGTGCCACCTGGCTGGGGGGGGGGCGCCCCCTTCCCAGCTTCGCGAGCGTGCAGCCTTGGAAGCCACGTGGCGACCTCCGGGCTGGGCCAGCCGCAGACTCCCTCCCTCCCCCCCGCCCCCGCTTCCCCCGAAGCCCGACCATTACATCACTGGGAGAAGAGGAAAGGGGCGGCGGGGTGCCCCCCAGGCCACCTTCCCCCCACCTGAGGCCCTGGCCAGGCCCGCTTCCCGCGGGCGCTGCTTTTCTCTCGCCTGCCCTCCCGGGGGGCGGCAGACCAGCCCCCCCCCCCAGCCATCCAGGAGAGAGAGAAGGGCGCACCCCAGTCTTCTGAAACGCGCCCCTCCACGGAGATGAAAGATGGGGGCAGGATGCGGGGCGAGGGGGAGGAGAGAGATCCTTACCTGGAGCCAGTCCCATTGACCTCAATGCGCTTTCCCTCCGAGTAGAGACGCGTCGGATCCCGGTGCTCTGCTCTCAGATGCCATCACAAAGCATCTCTCGGTGCTTCTCGGCAGCTCCGGCTCCAAACCAGCCCTCCGCGTCCTCCCCTGCCCAACACTGCATGATTTTATACATGCTTAATCCGGGAGTTATTCAAAACGGTCCAAGGAGGGAAATTTCAACCTACAGGCTCTGCCTCCTTCCAGCTTTTGGAAAGGAATGCCCACTTGAATGTTCGGCCTGTTAAATGCCTTCCTTTCATTTTAATTTTTATTCTCTTTAAAGAAAGGATTCTCTGCTGGGTTTGGTTTGTTGGGTTTTTTTTAGCCACTCATAAAAGCTTATTTCCTTTAAGAGAGAAAAACACAAGCTGTAAATGGGCAACTGATCTGTTCAGGTTCAGAACCAGTGGGCTAAACAATTAGAGGAGAATTAAGCAGACACAGAAATGCGTTTTCGCTCTTTATGGCACATATCTAAACCTCAGGTGTGTGTAATGGATAATTATACAGGATACATTTCTGTATTCATTGCATCCTGCACAGCAAAATCTCCTGATAAACAGCAGAAGATATTTTAACCACTCGAATAGCAGACTTTTTGAGGATTGATTAAAAAGAAATAAAGAAAAGAATTAGCACCTCTTTTATACTTGATGCACAAGCCCTACACCACAGAAGACTAGGTTAAGATAAAAATAAAAAGAGCATTGATTACCTTGATGGAGGGACCCAAAGTCCAATGAATTCAGCCCTTTCGCCTTAAGTTGCTCTTCCAAAAGGCCTAAATGTAATGATGGAGTTGTAGACTTGGCCACAGATGTCCAGACACAATTCTTGGTTTGTATGTTTCCTGGACAAGAATTGCGTTTGGACAATCAGGAGCAAAGATCCCTTTTTTCCAACATTCCTCCTTGTCTTGTGTTGGCACCTCTTGTAAAGGGGAGAATAAAAATGATCATGATAAAAATAAAAATTCAAAAAAAAAAAAAGATTGCTTCCTAGAAAATGAAGCATTGCACCCATCATACCCAGAGTTGTCGAGGTCTCTTTCTCGCCCACGTTTGCCACGTCTTTAACAAAAAACAAACCAAGAGGGAAAAAAAAGCCAAACAAAATCACCCACAACAAAATGAAAAGCATGAAATTAATTTCCAGAACAGTAGCTCCTTTTTGTTCAGAAGGGATGAAACAGACAAGCCAAAATTGCTGAAGAAAGACTGAAGAATCTTCATCCGTTTTAAATCTGGACTGCTCTAGTCGTGAATGGACTACGCTTTCAAAAAGAAGATTTCCCCCAAATTCAACATCACATAAAATAAGGATTGGGTGTGTGGAGCCGAGCACCTGCAGGGAAAGGGACACAGCAAAGATCAGGACGGTCTAGAGAGAGCATCTTGTAGCTTGGGACTCCTCGGGGCCCAGCTCTTGTTCCCACCTTCGCTTTTTCGTTAGGAGAAACTCTTGTGGCAAGCAAGAAAAGCTTCAGTCCACCAAAGAAAAGCTTCGGTCCACGTCTGGTGGCCTCTCATCCCAAGCTGATACGCCCGAAGAATTCTTTTCTTCCTCCCATCCCCTAGCCACAGAAAAATCAAAGGTTGGTTTGTTTTAAAAAAACCCTTTATTCTTATTTATTTAAAAGCCATATCAACAGCACATGGGCTGAGATTATGCATCTGTAACTGTTTCACTCAATGGCAAAAAGGGGGACCACGTTCTGCAGGTGGGGAAAGGCTATTCCACGCCTCTCAGTCTTTTTATATATATATAAAGTTAAAAAACCCCCAAACTCTCTTGATTTATTAAAAAAGATAAGACAATCGATTCTTGGGCTGGAATTTCCTCCTGAACAAAACAACCCCTACCTATAGTAAAATAAAAATAAAAGCAACTTTTCTCCCCAGCCGAATTCTGCATATGCCGTTTCTTTTCCAGGAAGAAATACGACATTTCTTTTGATTTTTTAGCACATCTTTTCAAAGAGGCAAAAATATTATTCCAACTGCCACCATCGAGGGATCCATTTTTTGATCTCCTCGCTTTCCCCTCCGACCCAGTTTCAAATTTGGAAGGCTCATCTTTGCAGCAATTTAGCGGTTTCCTTCTCGGAACTATATTTAAAATAAGGACATCATGAATACGGATTATGCAGCTCCAAAATGACTTTAAATCCACGGATGCCCGAATGAGCCCAGTTGGACACTGGGTCGGATGCTGAACGTGAGACCAGGAGTACCTGCCAGGCTGCGAAACTGCAAGAAAGGCTCGACCTAAGATTTAAGTCCACGCTGCAGACGAACGGAATCCCTCCAGAACTGCCGTTGCAACTTAAGCCGTAGCTAAGAGCGCGCGGGGGAAACTCGCGCGCCTGCACGCGCGTCCACACGTCCGCGGACACCCGTGCCTTTGCACACGCGTGCAAGGCCAAGTCTGGAGAGTTTATGTAACAGGCGAAGCAGAGACGCAGCCTTCCCCTTGGAAAACTCGTGCAAATGAAGCCCCGGGGCGCCCGCACGGGCAAGACTTGGGGAAAGTCGAGCTGCCGAGGGGGACTCAGCCCAGCCAGGCCCGGTCGCGGCGGGCGACGCCGGGGAGCCGCTCCGCCGGCGCGGCGCGTGTCCCCGCTTCCTCGCCCCTTCCTCTCCGGAATTCCCTCGCCCCCCGGCGAGGGGCTCCCGCGGGGGCCCGGCGAGCGGGGCGAGGAGGCAGGAGGACGCTCGGGAAAGGAGCCGGCGCGGGCAGGACGACGATCCCGACCGCCAAAGGGGAAGAACCGTCATGAAGAAGGGCGCGCGGCTGCCCCTGCGGCTCCCGGGGCGCGCTCCCCGCCTTCCACCGCCAGCCGTCCGATTCGGTCCTCCCAGCAGCGGAGTTCCTGCCCGTTTACACCTGTTACCCCCGGCCGTCCTTCTTCCGCGCATCTTTGCCCGAGGGAGCGCGCAGACCCCGCAAGACTTTACGCGGGAGGGCGAGGAGAGGATCGGGGGCTACCGAGGAGCCGGGCTGGTCTCTTCCAAATCTTGCGTGAGCCTCTGTGCCTCGCCTCGCCTCGCCTCTCCCCCCGCCGCGCTCCGCCGCCCGCCCGCCGCCCGCCCGCTCGCTCGCCCGTGGATATGTTCTCAATTCATCACCACACTTTTAAGCAAGCGCCCTCTTCCCCAGCGTCTCTCTCCCGCTCCCGCCGCCGTTGTGGCGTCTTCTGATGCTGCCCGGATCCGTCCAGGCATCGCCTCTGCCCTCGCCGGCCTCCCATTCGCTGCCGCGGATGCAGGCGCTGGGCGCGCGAGGGAAGAGCATCTCCCGCGCCGCCGCCGCCGCCGCCGCCGCCTCTTCCTCCTCCTCCTCCTCCTCCTCCTCCTCCTGGCCCGGGGCTCCCAGGCTCTCGCGCACAAACGCAGCGACTGAAGGCAGCGGCTGGCTCGGGAAGGGCTTTTAGTGGCCCCGCGCAACAATACGTGCTCTGCAGAGGAGGGTTAAGAGAGAATAGGGATGGCCTTCAATTGGTACTGGATTTGAATAACACCACGGGGTGATAAATGTCCATTGTGTTTTAGGGGGTAATGAATCTCCAGTCTCTTCAGAGCTCAGAAACAGCAGCTGCAGCCTGGATAGCAAAACCATCTCTTAAAGACACAGAGGCCCCCCAAACCCGAGCCCTGAGCGGAGGATGCTGCCCGGAGCTGGAGAGGCTGCCTGTGCGTGTTTGCTTTATCCAGCGGGGAGCAGAGTTGGTCGAGAGATTGTGCGAGGCCACCGGGCACCCGGCGATGGGGTTCCAGGTTAGCAGCAGCGGGAGCGGCTCTCCAGCTTTGGGAAAGATCAAGTTTTAGGCTTGGCCACCATCGCTGCTGCTGTTGTCTTCTGGACTGCAAAATGTATTTTGCAACCCGTTTTCATCCAGAGCTTTTTCCAAAGCTCGCCTATCGCGAGTTAATGCAGAAAAGTGTTAGGAAGAGCCCCATATTCCTTCTGCCCCTAATATATCATATTTTGTAGTCAAGCCAAGCCCCCTTTGCGCAAGTGCTCTTTGGCCTGCAAAACCTACGATCCAATGTCAATTCATCCAGTTTCCACGTGATTGTCTAATAAACCATTTCCCATCAGATGCTTTCCATTTGGATCAGAGTGTCCAGAGGCCCCATGACCCCCCCTGCGTGTTTACTCAGGAGTAAGTCTCACTGTGTTCAGTGATGCTTTTGTTCAGATAACCGTGTGCAGGATTATTGCAGCTTTAGGGGATTTCTTTCTGCTTTTGAACTTACACACACTGCAGGGCTTCCGGCCAGAGACAAATATTATAGTAAGAGCAATTCTGCAGTTTTGCAAGCACTTGTCTTAAGGGGATGGTAGTGCAGCTATTCTGAAATAGATGCAGGAAAAGAGTGGAGAATCACACACTCAAAATGGTGCAAAATCTTGCTGTTTGGATTAAGAAAAGCACAGTGACCGAAGCCTCGTCTTTCCATAGTCATGTGGCTTCTGGAGGACCCTGAAGCCTTTTGTGGAACACCTAACAACCCCGCGCCCAATCCAAGGAGGCCCTCTCCCTTCCACTCTGCCCAAAGGACAGCAGAAGCACCTCAAAATAATGCGCATTGTTTTCCACTCATGAATGCTCTTGCATTGACTTCCAGCAGCTGCAGCGCAGGAAAGGCTGTGTGCGCGTGGGTTTGCTTGCTGCTGAGAGGCAAAGCCTCCAAAAGGGGTGGGGGCGGGAGGAGGATGAGAAATGGGGTGGGTGGCTGAGAAAGAACAAGCGAGGACCCACTCCAGGGAGTCAATGCATCAATAAGTGAGCGAAGCAAACCAGTACCGAAACTGGTGTTTGAGCAAGGGCTGTTCCAACAGGATCCAGCATCCAAGGCCTGAGACTGGAGCACTGAGGCTCTGGCCTGTCGTGCGAGGAGCGTCCTGCTTTTGCCAGGATCCACTTGTGGATCAGTGGAGTGGGTGTCTGTACAGCTCTTTTTCAGGAGATCCTGGCCGGCCTTCAACCCCGCCTGAAAGACGTGTTCAGACAACACTAAAGGGCTGAGCAGAGGTTGAGTGTGGGCTGTTGTAGGTTCTTAACCAGCCATGGGCTCTCTCCGTGGGTTGTTTGTGGTTCACAAAGCACCGCTTGTCCGTGTGGTGGGGTTTAGGCCACACAATAATCCACATTTCCACAACTATCCGTGGTTCGGTGGCAACCCAGGCAGAGCCCGTGCAGAGTGTAGGATATGGTGTGGTCTGAACCCAATGATTCATCCTTTTTGTTGCCCTTCTGCTTATTGAAAGTGGGAGAGTTTCAGATTAAGGGGGAGAAGGCCAAGGTCTGCACTGAAGGTCTAGTGAGCCTAAGTGAGTATTCTGGATGAAAAAAGACGTGCCTTTTCTTTTCTCCCTATCTTTCTTACGCGCACAGAGAGAGAGAGAGAGAGAATGAGAGAGAGAGGTTACTGAGCCCATAAAATTGTGTTGGAATGTTATGGAAACAGAACCATTTTATCCACCACTCTCATTCTTGTTTCTGTTCTGAAATGTTTAACGTCCGATTTCTCCCCTCATCTCCACCAACAGAATCCTCAAGGGCAGCTAATGACTCGATTTAAAACCAAATAAGAGGCTGCCACAAACGAGCGAAGAACAACCCATGGCTGTACGGCCCTGCATTGCTCTTCCTGAATTCGGTGCCCTCCCGGATTACAGGGCAGCCCCTCGCATCACCTGGCTGGGGCTTGGCAGAATGGAGATGTTTTAAAGATGGTGCTTAAAGGATAGCCGTGCCAGGCCCAGGCAAATATAGCTGGGGAGAGCTCCGCAGGGTGCTGCCACAGAAGAGGCCCTGCATTTGGTGGGATTTAGGCAAGAAACGCGCTTCTGCATCCCTAGAGTTTAGTGTTTTGTGTGAACGCACTCTTGGTAGCCCTCACCCAACCCTCGCTCTGTGGACATCAGTTGCTGTCGCTTTTAAACAACTGAGAGACAGCCAGAAACCTTTGCTGAATAACTGGAAACCAGTCCCACGGCCTTTCAGCAGATTATGCCAACCCCTGCTTTCCTCTTAAGGGCCTGAGGGGGGCACCTCTCTGGAGATGCCCTCTTTTTGAGGAGCACAGAACCCACGAACCTCGTTTTGCTAGCGTGGGAGTGAAAGCTGGGCCTTGCAGTGCCTGGAGGCTCCTCCACGAGCTGAGACGCTGGCCTCCGGCACGGCCAGTCTCCCTATGGTGAAAACGACCCTCATATCTGGGTTGGAGGGAATATTCTAGACTCTCTCTTGGAGGGAAGATTTTGGAATTTGGAAGCACATCTATTTCTCTTCTATGCTTTCCTCTCAAGGCTTAGGGGGCAGTACCAGAAAAGCCTGCTAGACCTCCACAGTTCCCTGATGAAAAGGCAACGCCAAAAGTGGCTCTTGAAATATGTTATTTTATTCCTCTGTATTTTTTTCCAGCAGGTTTGAAGCTTTGGAGAACCTCTGGAGGAAGAAGATTGCATACCTATGGAAGAATATCTGGAAGTGTATGGACTCCATGGCTGGGATCAGTTGGCTGTGGTAGGTCTCAGGGACACCTCCCTGCCAGAGTTGACCTTCTCCCCACCATGATCTGCTGATGTTTTTGCTCTTCTTCCTCTTCCTCTCTGTGACTCCCACTGCTTGCTTGGCAGAAAGAGATCTGAGGAGAAGGGCCCCCGGGCATCGTTTCCTCATCCAGCTCAGCATCACCGTGGCCTGGCCTGGAGTAAGGAGGTGGCGAAGAAGCAGGAAAAGAGGAGGAGCAAACCCAGAGGGGTGTGGGCAGTGGGCCCTGCATGGTCGGGCCCTTGTCAGATGCCCCGCCATGCCTGCTTTTGGCACCGGCCCTGAATGGAGAGGACAGAATGCCCCCCTGCCTCCAGGCAAGGCAGGGGGTGGTCTTTGTCTTAGTCCTTTCCATGGGGCCTAATACTTCACCCTGGAGGCTACTTTCAGTGAAAGATCTCCGTGAGGGTTGGGCCACACAGGGCTTGAACCAGGAGCCCTGCAGGGTGGGCCAGGTTCTGGATCCCAGTTCTGTTGGGATCACCAGTTGGGGCAGTTAGGCTGAGCCCGGCGCTGTAACTCACCATTTCCATTCTGGGAGACTATTCTGGGATGCATCTGCCTTGCCAAACTTCTGCGCCGCTGGGCTTTTGCAGCCCTTGCCAGTGCTTAGGGATGAATGCCTGGCAGCTCGAGAATAGACAAACTGTTCCTCTGAGCTTATGCAGAGCTTTACTACTGATGCACTGAGAGCTAGCGTGGTGTAGTGGTGAAGAGCGCGGGACTGGGACTCAGGAGATGCAAGTTTTCGTGAAATGGTCAGTGGGTAGAGTCAAGCACTGCATCTGTGGGGGCAAAACTTCTTTCAGCCCACGGGACGAGTTCAATTTCAGAGACATCCCCAAGGCTGCATTCCAGGGATGGGAGCAAGAGAGAAGGCCTGAAATAGCAAACACAGAGGCCAGTCTTCGCTTAGCTCGAAGCAGCCCTTCCCTGCGGGGAAGAATTTGAACTTGTTGGAATGGGCGGGGGACTTTGCAAAAGCTGGCAAACCACGGTGGGTGGTGGAAAGGGGGGCAGTTAGCCGGGGGCACTCAGAGGCTGAATGGGGACCCCAGGAGGGCCAGATTCATGTTGTGCAGCGAAGAAATGAAAGAATGGTCAATAGACAACGCCGTCTGGTGGCCGCAACAGCTCCTAGGCCAGAGATTTTGCTCTGTGGAGATACTATGCACCGTCAGGGTGCCACCAAAGAGAAGGCCCTTCCATAGCTGTCTCAACGAGAATCCTTGGAGAGCAGCTCTCCTGGAAGGGCTCAGTTCTTGAGAGTAGTGGACTTTGGGGGCAAGAAGTAAAATTATGGGGTGGAGGAAGCCTGTGCTCTGCTCAGTGCATGGGCTGGGGATTCCTTGCCCATGGTTTAGTGTTACATGGATAAACCTTGGGCTCATACATGGTGAGGAAGAGAATGGAAGCTTTCCTTTCTGCTTTTACGCTCACCAGCATCTCTTGTTGCCTCCGATCTCATTCGTTTAAACTCGGTTTTTTCCAACAAGCCAGGACCAAACTGTGGTTTATGATGCTGCCTTGTTCACTGGCCACCTTTGAGTCAACCATCCTTTCTCATGTTCAGCTATCATGCGAAATTCGGCTTCGTTTGTAAGCAAAGAGTGAAGCTTTGGATCCGTCAAGGCCGCGGCAATTTCCCCCGGAGTTCTGGTTTCCTCAATCCTCCTTGACCTAGGTGAACATTACACCTGGGTAAGCTCAGCTACGTAAACCTACAGAGAAAGTTATGCGCTGCGGTTTGCAAGAGGAATAAACATTCACCAACTGCGTTTTCAGTGATGACCGCATAATATTTGCGAAAAGGGATTCTTTCTGATTTTTCATTATTGTCCTTATTGTCTCTCTTTTAAGGGACAACGGGGAACACAATCTGCTGGGAACTGTTCCCGTATGACAGCAACACTGTTTTACACTTCTTAATCCTTTCCATGGGGCCTAGGACTGAATTGCTAAACTCAAGTGATCAAGAGAGAGAGAAATTGCTCTCCTGAAGACCGTCATGTCAGAAAGACATAAAACCTCTTAGTGGCTTTCCGCTGGACGAGATCTCCGGGTCTCCTTTGAAGAGGAGAGTGCTGTGTTGTGTTGCTGCGGTTGTGGTTCCAATTTTCTCCTTCCCCCAAATTGAATTAATGAAATGTGATCTCTCATATACACGTACATATACATCTTCTAAAACTTCTCTTCCTTTTAAAAAAGCAGTCCTTCCTCTCCAGCGATGCTTTCTGCTCCACTTTGTAATAAAGAAAATATCTTGGCTGGTCCTTTCTAGTTGCCTGGCAACCCCGATTGAAGAGGGGGAGAAACAGAGAACAAAATGTAACCAATCCAGAGACAAAGCCGAAGATTTTGGTGACATGTGACCCTTGTATGAAAAGGGCAAGTCTTAAAATGTTAAAATGCCCTATGCCTTTGCTCCAGACAAGTGTGCAGTTGGGGTCCCCCCTCCGTTTTCCTACACCAATAAATATGGATTAGTGAAATTCTTGTTCCCACAGTACTGAAAAGATGGAATTGCTCTTTGCACCCTATTTATGTACCATCCTGACAAGCTGCTAAGCAAAATTAAGAGGGAAGGAGTCAAAAGAAGTGAACCTGAGTCCTGGGTAGGAGGAAGAAAAATCACACAAGTTAAGTCGAACCTCGCATAAAAGGGGTGCAGGACAGAGAAAGCACCTCTCTTAAGAAGAAACTTTGGGAAATTACATGACTTCCGCCAAAGCTCATCTGCCGATCTTTGTGCTATGGATCCTTGGGCAAGTAGGCATTTTTGCTGAGGGTTTCTAGGGAGGCAACGTGTCAGTCAGTTTAGTGAAACCCCCGAAGGATAACAAATAAACCCAACCCTCCATGGCCATGAAAGCCCCATTGGCGACCTCGGCTGACTCCGCTAAATGCAGTTGGGAAGTCTTCTCAAAACCAGTGGAGCAAGCCAAGCAGCCCAGTTCAGTGCTGGTTCAGTAGGGGCCACTCTGAAATGGAAATAGGCTTCCAAACAAAATTTCTGCTGTGCAATTGCCCGGTCTCAGTTTTACAGGCTTCGGGGATCTTTCAAGCCAAAACTTTTTCCATAGGAACAAAAACGGCAAAACGGAGTTTGTGTCATCCTTTGGACACATCATGAGAAGGCAAGACTCTCTGGGGAAGGCCATCATGCTGGGGAAAGGTGGTGGAGGAAGAGGAAGAGGAGCTATGTGGATGGACTCCATAAAGGAAGTGCCAGCCTGGAGTTTCCAAGAGCTGAATTTGGCTGTCATGGATAGAGAATTCCAAACAATTTCCATGCATAAGTGAGAGGCAACTTAGTGGCACGGTGACCACCAAAGAGCATCGTCTCCTTCCATTTGTAACCTTCCTGTGTTCGTCCTCCATTTTTTTCCTGAGCAGAATAAGATCTTCTAAGGGGGAGATCTGCTGGGCCACAGAGTGGTTGGTTCTCACTCCCAGGTCCAGGTCTGGAGACGCAGCTGGCATGGGGGGAATGGTGCCGGGCGCCTTTTGGAGGCTGGGGAATCAACTTTCGGGATCGGAGCCAGAAGGATTGGCGCCGGGGGCTGCCGGATACGAGGGACCCTGGCACACTCCGGTCCCCTCCCCGTCCCCTCTGAAGTGCTTCAGCTGGATGATGGACGCCAGCCATTCGCTTTCCAACAAATCGCTGGCCCTGCCATGCCTGGGTGCTTAAAAAGCCTTTGAGCTTATGGTTGTGGTTGAACGGGCAGCTGGCATTGTGCTTCAGAGTGTGAGGACTCAGGTGACCTGGGTCCCAGTCTCTGCTCAGCCATGGAGCCCACTCACAGACTCTCGGCCCAACCTACCTCACAGGGTTGTTGTTGTGGGGATAAGTTTGAGAGCAGCAGGAGGAGAGGGATGTAAGCTGCTCTGAGCTCTCTGGAAAAGTGTATAAATCTAATAAATAAAACATTGCCCTTTCGGAGGGAAAGGCGGGAGACCCCCATCTGAGAGCACCCACAGACCAGCTTGCATAGCGGGCTCACCAGGGGTTGTTTAGCGCCGCACGAACTGATATGCAACCCCCAGTTGGGCTCATCAGAGGCTTGTGGTGTCGTGTGAACCTGGCCGCTGTGGGACACTCGTGGATTAAACACCTCCTCAGGTACTCCGGCCGCACACAAGTATGGTAGCTCCCAATTGTTTTAATTGGGGTTTGCATATGCAGATGGAGTCCAGCATGTACTGTGACTTATTGCGGGCTAAACAACCCGTGATGAGCTGAGCATGTTGAGTGAACTGGGCCACTGTGTGCCTATGAGTCTACTCATGGGTAAAGCTTACGCCACACTCATGGAGCTGTGGACCTCTGTGTTAAAATAGGCCAAATTCTTGCAAAGTGTGTGTGGGCCTTCAAAGTGGCTTCTGTGGCACCCAGACAAGTTGGAGTACACCACCCATCAGCCCCAGCCGAATACTGATCTGCACAGACATACTTTTCTATATCTCCAAAATGTCTTCCTTTGAAAAGGCAAGTTCATTTCTTGCCTGCGCCGGAGCTTGGAAAACCGACCCTTCTGTAGATGAAATTATTTGGAAGTGACGTTTCAGCCTGGAAAAAGACACACGTGTTGTATCGGGGTGGTAGTTTTTCAAAGGTAGCACAGCAACCTGCCCTTCCACCTGCCTTTTCGGATCCAAATTGTGGGTGAGAGAAACCAAAATATTGGTACTTGGCCGCGTGGCAAAATGCCCACCTTCTTTCTTTCCTTGGAGTATTTTTTGAGTCTGCATTTCATTTCAGAGAGGAGCTTAAAAAGTATCAAATTCTTCTCGAATCGCCAAACACTTAAAGGAGATCCTTTTGGCAAAATATATAAAAGAAAACCCACACTTAACAGTGCTTTTCCTCCCATAGGTTGCCAAGAAATAAAACAGGACAAGGAGGGAGAGAGAACCTTGAAGTTATTTCCAGCGGGGCTGTTTTCCTCCACTCTCGCGATCCTTCTAAAAAAGCAAGGTAAATATTTCCCTTCTAAAAGCAAAGCACTGTTTTTGCCGACTCCCAAACGTCTGTAGAGCAGGAATGCTGACGGTGGAAGATGTCGCTGGAAGATCCCGTAAGTTGGATGCTTTCTGAGACGTTTTGTCTATATTTCCGTGCATTCTGAGAGTTCGCGTGTTCTCCTCTCATTAGCAGGGGTCTCCTGAAACGCGTGTTCCCCAGAGCGGGCAGGGATGGCCTGTGTTTACTCAGAGGGAGAGTTAAAGGATCGCACGATCTCAGTCGTTTGAGCCTGAAAGGCTAAGCAGAGGCTGAGGGTGAACTGCCCACAGGTTGCATAGAAATGGGGTTCTCGTGTTGTCCAAACCCAGCCATAAAGAGGACCTGTGGTTTGTTGCCGGGTTGTGAACAGTGAGTAGTTTGTGGCTTGTTATCTAATGAATAACCCACATTTCAACAACCTAACCCTCAACCTCTGCTCAACCCTTGCGTGTAGGTTAGTATTATTATGTTCCTTTGTATACCACCCAACAATCAAAGGTCTCTCGGGGGTTTAAAGCAATACATAAAAGCCATGCAATGAAATAAAAATAGCATGCCTTTTATTTTAAAACATCAGGATTTGGGAAGAGCTAAAAGATACAATGAAGGACGAAAGAAAACCAACTGTTATCAAAAATCAACTGAAGAAAATCGAGGGTTTTTTCCTCGAGATCCTGGAGAACCAAGTATATCTTTAAAAGCCTCCGCCTCAAGGGCTGAAAAATGACAAGGGGGTGCCAAGAGAGGCACGGTGGGTTTGCAATTCCAGAGATGAGGGGCCAACACAGAGAAAGCCCTTCCTCTTCTTGCCGCCCCCGAAGCCTCCCTTGCAGCTGGCACTCGGAGGAAAACCCTGCAGGATGAGCGAAGTGTCCAGGTAGACTGTGCTTGGCAGAGAGGCTCTGCTGAGTATTGTGGTGCCAAGCCATACAAGGCTATTGTGTCTGAACCCAGGCGGCGTGTTTGATGGGGCTTATCCCCTAGTAGCTGCATTTTGGATTGCAATCCAAACCTCAGAAGCAAGCGGGTCTGGAAATAACAATTTCTGGAGATTCAAGTATTTGGTCTTGAGCCTCCTGTCCCATCTGGGAGGCCTGTTGTGAACTGGCTGTGCCAACTCAGTGTAGAAGGTGCTCTGCATGTGCTCAGAGGTGCTTCCCTTCTCTTCATGTGTCTTCCAGGGCTAAACCTGGTACAGAAAAAGAAATTCCAGACTCAGATTTTAAGTCCGTATAGTTAAAGTACAATTCCTGCTTCTTGAGTTTAAGCTGGAGCCAAGAAATAAACAGAACGCACAGAAAGGAGGGACCTGCCCAGGGAGGGATTTTTGTGTGGTGTTCTGGCAAAACCACCAGAAGAAACCTGATTTCAGATGAAATACACAGCCTAGCCTTGAACACACCACCTTCTCTCCACCTAACCTACCTCACAGGGTCGTTGTGAGGATAAAACATGAGTTGGGGAGAGACCCTCAAATGAATCCTGCTTTCCTCTCCTGGATGGAGGCTTGGAAAAAAGATAGCGAATGACCCAGTTCTTAGTCCAGAATTTCCACGCCGGGATGCTGCCTTCTGCCCCCGAGCCAGGGTCAAACCTTTGGCACCGGCAGGACGGACACGTATTCCAGGCGTGTCCCTTCCCGCCGGCCCTCGCAGGCTCCCTGGCTTGTGAGCAGCGATCCAGCCTGGGCACACTGGTGCGTGTCTGCCCGTGCAGGGAGCAAACGTCTCCAAGGCGTCACCGCAGGGCCCCGTCTCCACAAAAGGGCCATTGAGGGAGGCCGAGAGATGAATTGCCCATTCTCCTCCTGGGCGGGTGGACACCTAGGTCCCCGCGGCCGGGGAAGGGTCGCCTCTGCCCCACAAAGACAGGGGGACGGCCCTGATGAGGAGGGTGCCCGGGTCTTTTTGTCTCCTCGTGTGGGAGGAAAAGAGGCTCCGGGTCTCGGACAGACCCACAGAAGGCCTTCTCCATGCTGCGCGGAGGCAAATGACAAGACGGCCACCAGTTGGCTTCAGAGCAGGATCGGGCTGATCCACGGAGAAGAGCTCAGCCCACGGCTGCGAGGCCCGAGGGCTCCGGGCCACCTCTGGGATCAGAGACCGGATGCCTGCACGCACCTGTTCCTGGGGACCATGGGCCAAGGGTGCTGGTGTACCCCCGTCCGATTTGCAGGTCACCTGCGGGCAGCTCGTTCTTCACTGTGTGGACACAATCCTTGACTCGGGGGGCTTGATTCTGACCCAGCAGGTCTCCTTTTAGGACTTAGGTCTTAGCGGGGGAGGCTTCCTCCTTGAACGCGAGGCAAAGGCTGGTGGAGATGTGCTTGTCAAGCCCATCCCTTTCCGATTCCCTTTCCGATTCCCTCCAGGCTTTAGAGAGCAGGGAAGCACCTGGCTGAGAAACGCGCCTGCCGGAAGTGGCAGAGAGAAGGCAGGATGCCACTGTGAGCTTAGCAGTGTGTGTGTGTGTGTGTGTGTGCTGTTTCTTTATATGTGTGAGCACTGGCTGGGGAGTGGCGGGGCAGGGGGGTGTCCCAGGAAATTCAGGGCTTTTCTGAGCTGATTGTGCTACCTGGTCACGCTCCTGAGTTGGATCTGGGACCACCTGCTTGCAAAGCAGAGCTCCTACGACCGCACTTTGCTTCATATAATAATCAGTATTTGCATCATGCTTTTTGAGTCATGAAGGCACGTCATCCCTGCCGTAAACATGCAGGGCGGAGTAATATTGCAATCACCATAGAAGAGCTGGAGAGCTGGCGGCCACAGTGAAATTTAGACATAATGTATAGCGTGCTGAGCGCATTCAGACAACGGTTGGGGGTTGAGTATGGGTGGCGTGCGGGTTGTTGCTGGAACACGGGTGACTGCGCTTGGGAGTCCAGTGGCTCACGCCCTTCAGCTTGAGGGAGCGCTTCTGTTTTGGAAACACACCTGGGGAAAAGGTGCTGGGGACTTGGTGAAGGCACCGGGGCAAAAATACGAAAAGGCGCTGTGCGAGGTAGCCGGAGGCTCTTCGCTGTGGCCACGGAAGCCTCTGGAGAGGCATTCCCACCTTTCGGAACGGAGGTGGATGGAAAAATTGGGAACTCTTCCAGGGCCAGGTGGCTGGCGTGGGTGTGGCCAGAGGGAGGGGCGGGGCCACCTGGGAAGGGGCGGAGCCCTTGCAAAACCCAAGCGGTCCAGGGCAGGATGTGAGGGACAGACTGGGACTCTCCCCCAACAAAGCAGCTCTTGCTTGGTCCCCGACAGCCGGAGCTGCCATTTTTGTTCCGGACGTGTTCGAGTTGAACACAGTCCTTGTGACACCCCGAGTTCTTCCACGAGAGGGGCTCCAACCTTTCCTGCCCAGCACCGCAACCTTTAATCAGAATGCGGCAGGTGACTGTGGTGTGGGAACGGGCGGGCTGCTTTGACCTTCCAGCCGGGCTCCCCTTCTAGAGCGCATCTGGAAGGGAAAACCAGCGTCACTCGGGTTACTTCAGGGGAGGCCAGCTTGCCAAGCCAAGGAGCTTTCCAAACCTCCTTTCAGAAAGAGCGGCCTGTTTTCCTTTTCTGTTCACATATTCCACACCCTCCAGGTCCTTCCGAGTGCCAGCGGATTTTGGCTTCCTCAGATCTTCCACAGTTTTATTTATTTGTTCTTTTTTATTTTTCAATTTATACCCTGCCTTTTTCCTACCAAGGGCTCAAGGCAGCTTACATCTTTCTCCTCCTCCGTCTTATCCCCACAACAACCACCCTGTGAGGTAGGTTGGGCTGAGAGTCTGTGATGGGCCCAAAGTCACCCAGTGGGCTCCATGGCCGAGCGGGGACTCAAACCCGGATCGTCTGAGTCCCAGTCCCATGCTCTTCTCCACGACACCCCACTGGTGTGCATGCATGGACCGATTATGACTTAAGGGCTTTGATGTGGATCAGCCAAAGTCATGAGGTGGGACCTCGGAGGTAGTGTCAGGGGACGGGCTGCTAGGACTGGAGCCCCAGATTTTTCTTTCCTTGGGGCCCTGGATTTTTCTTTCCTTGGGAGGCCACAGCCCCCGCAACTTGCCATCCAGGAGCAGATTCCCAAATAAAAGACCATGGTTCTGGAGGGTCCCCATTGCATCTCATCTCCCTGGACTTGCTGCCGTTGTGCCCACCTGGAGTTCACCTCCTGCCGCCTCCGCTCTTGAATCTTAGGTTTTGAAGATTCTGAAATCAGTCCAGCAAAAGGAGTATTTGGTGCTGGGCCACTAGGGCTGAATTTTGCACCTGGGGCCCCGAATTCCCTCCTGCTACCCCACCAAATCTCTCTGCCAGAGGGTTTTCCTCCTGAAATCAAATGCCTTCCTTTTCCCAGGCTGTGCATCTTTTTTTTTTTAAACAAATGGAGGGTTTAAAGGTCCCTAGAGAGGGGGGGAGCGTTTAGACACTGTGAAATTAGCATATGCAAATATGTGCCTCTTTATTGACTCATTGCCCTGCATCTTTTCAGCACCTAGCACCTCTCCTGGTCTTCTGCACTGGGCTCCGGTGGCTGGTTGCGGAGGCTTTTTGAAATGACAAAAATACACAGGACAGAGGTTTAAAACGGAGGCCATGACTGCGGACGCCTCTTTTCCTGAATTTTCCAAATTCCCTACAAAAGCTCTCCAGCCCAGAGATGGCCAATGCTACTTCTTGTGAGAGCCGGTCCCCATTGTTCGGGGCACAACCCTAGACACACTGGGGCAGAGTTTTCGGAGGCTCATACCCCGCCTTCCTTTGATTTCTCTCTTCGTGCACAGACTCGAAGGAAGAAATGCCTCTCGTGCCACCGAGACAATGGACGAGCATCGTCCAAAAATGAGGGTGCCCTTTTCTCTTTAGAAGTATTGGTTCCGCCACATGCCCGTTTATGCCGACTGAATGAAGGCATTAAGCTCAGAAATCCAATGGAAGAGTTAAGATTTGGTTCTCTGGGAGACAGCCCTAAAAAACAAAAGGCAAGAATTTGTTTCCTGCGGGACTTTCCTGTGAAGAGGGGTATATCCCCCAGTTCAAAAAGGGAGCATCAGTCTGCCTCTTTCTCTGATGTTCAGTGGCCCACAAAGTTTTTGACTCCGTGCAAAGCAGAAAAGGCCCAGTTAGAAGTTCTGGAGCTTGCGGTGAAAAAAAGGAGGGCTTTCTACTGGTTCCCAGACCCTGTCACAGGACTGGTAAAACCAGAACAACATAAAGGGGGGACTTAGGGGTGGGCAGCCCTCCAACCCCCTGGCTACAGGTCCAGAAAGAGCACAGGGCAATATCCGCCTTCTTTTCGAATTGTCCAGTGAAGGGAATTGTTGTGGAGTTAAAAGAGTGTATAGAGAAGAACAAGGAGGTTTGCCTGCAGGTGGACCTCCAGGAGTGTCTGGATAACTGGCCGTGGAGGCCAAAGGATGGCAGGTAAAGCCCTTCCCTCGAAGGCCGCCATCCCCCAGACCAGACCAGTGCAAGAGGGTCGGTCGCTCCCACCCCCATCAGGTGCCTTCCAAAGCTTTGCAAGAGGGAATCCCTTTTTTCCCACCACCTCTAAGTCCTTTTTTCTGTCCTTTGTCATGGAAAGAGCCCCTCCTAAATCAATTCCATGACACTGTTATTGTTTCTCCAGCGAGAGTTTTTAAACTTTTCCCCCTTCCGAGGTCAGGAATGTGGACAGTTGCTATTGCGATGGTGGAGCACGGGTGGGTGGGGGGGGGTGAAGGGTCAGCCTGTCTCCGTGGGTCATCTGACAACAAAACCTTTTGAAATATCTACTCTCCATCACTGCCAATATTGTCTTTTGCCAGCAGGGTCCTGGCACGGACCATGAATGGCTCCAGCCCGAGCCTCTGTCCACTGCATCGGTCAGCATCTGGGAATGGGACAGAAGGTTATTGTGTGCGGAATAGCTTTGTTTTCGGTCACAGCTGCCCGGGTTTGGACTAGAGCTGACCGAAGTCCTGGTGGGTGGGAGAGAAAGGAGGTAGGGAGGGGTCCTGGGGGGATTGGGAAAGTATGGGTCATTGCTTCCTAGAGGTTTTTTCCCACCCCTCTGGCCAAAGATTTCCCTGTCCAGACCAAACTGAAGAATTTGGTGGGGGCTTTTTTCTCTTGCTTAAAAAAAATAAAATAAAGCAAATGGGGGAATTTATTAGGGGCGGGAGAAATATATATAAAAAGAGAAAACTCCTCCTGTTGTCTTTTTAAACACTAAGGAATCGCGTCTGATGTATGGATAGCATGATGGCATTTGGGAACGTATGTTATGGGTTAAATGAGGTATAAAACACCTTGCACGAAAGAATACAATGAAGATATCAACTGGTCTCGGGTTTGGGGGGGGGGTGTAGTTTTCTTTTTTGAGTTGAGTGATGTTCTATGGAGAGTTGGTGGGTTTTACGTAAGTTGTAAGTCAACTTCAGAATTTTTTGTGGGTTAGGAATGTTCATCTTCGAGTGAAATAGAATTTCTAACAAGGGTGGAACTATTCAGTAGGGATCAGCCTGTTTCTCATAAAAGAGAAATAATAAACCACAATCCCTATTTTACCAGGGAAAGCACTATTTTGGGGTTGCACATGGAACATTTATGCCCTCAAATGGGCTGAGCAATAGATTACAATGTACCAGTAGCTCCCTGCTGCAGGTTTCTGACTGCAGGTTTTTGACTCTTCCTAGTCTTTCAATAGCAAGGAAACAGCAAACTAAAACTCTCAGGGGTGTGCTAATTGCATTTCTCTCAGCCTCAGTGTTCCTTATCTGTAAAATAGGACTATCAGTTTATTGTCTTTCACTACTCCTTTGCACTTCTCTGGTGACCTGTTTTGGAGTCATGTGTCTGACCCTTTGGACCAGGGCCCCTCCGTTCAAGATTTGGGCTTGTAAATGCAGGCCACCCCAAAATATGCCTCATGGAGCATAACAAGTGATTGCATAACATAACCATATGTGCCAGCATCTTGCATTCAGATCAATTCCCCCTGATTCGCACTTGGACTCCTTTAGGACCTCGAGGCGTCAGGAGAAAAACCAAGTAGATTCCACAAGCTGGAATTCTGCTCACCTCTATCCTGTCGTTATTCGGGTTTGCAAACTGGAGTTCCTGCAGGGTGAGTCTGGGATGCAGTGGGCATAAAATCAGGGATTCCTGAATGACCAGGAAAACAGGAGGAACCGTTGCAGTTAATCCACCAGCGTTAGGTTACTTCTTTCTGATTTTATAACAGGCTCCTCGACGCTAGAGGCAGATGTAAAAGGCAACCTTCTTTTGAGTGGAAGCAAAAATGGCAAAACGGAGGCTGGTGTATTTTGGGGGCATCATGAGACGGCAGGACTCCCAGAGAAGATCGTCCTGCTAGGACAAGGTGAAGAGTGAAGAAGAAAAGGAAGAGCAGGTCAGAAGAGGTGGATGGACTCCATCAAAAAGGCTACAGCCTTGGGTTTGCAAGACGAGAGCTGAGCAGGGCAGGGCATTTTCACTAATTCATAGAGTGGTCATAAGTTGGAGAGAACTTGATGGCATAACCCCCCCCCCCGCCCACAACCTTCCTTTGAGGGGTTTTATGCATTTCTTGTTGGGAGACCACTGATTTCAGGTTGCCCTGGTGGAGATGCTTCATTTCACATGTCGGATTTCTACCTTGCAAAGGTCAATAATATGATGACAATGACCCTCAACCGACAATCTAAAAGTGACAACACAACGGAGCAGGGGCAGGAGATCCTGGGGCTTCGGCTTGCGGAGTCTTGGCTGGATGAAGGAATGTGTGTTAGGAAGCTCTTTTGTGGGTGTGTTCCCCCAGGGCTTCACGTCTCTGCCTCTACGGATGGCCCATTGGACAGCCACAAGAGGGCGCTGTGGCACAGCGGAATGCGGGCAAGGCATGCGCTCTCGCAAGCGATTCCCAGGTAATACCCACGTTTCCTCAGTCTAAAAAAGCAGAAGGCAGGTATTGCAAAGCACGGGGAAGCCCTAGACGATGACACGATCAAGTAAAATACAACGAGAGAAGAAGCGCGCACGCACGCACACGGAATACCTTCGGTAGACAAGCCTTTCTCAGTTGCAGAGTTGTTATGGGGAGCAGTTCAAGGGGAGGAAAAATCAAACACTGGGCTCGTGGCAGAGCTGCTGGAGGGGCCCTGCTTCCCTTCCCTTCCCTTCCCTTCCCTTCCCTTCCCTTCCCTTCCCTTCCCTTCCCTTCCCTTCCCTAATCTAGCCTGATGGGGTGGCCAGACCTTCTGCTTTCCCTTCACCTCATCCACACCCCCCGCTTTGGTTTGTCTCCGTGCAGAGGAGGTGGGGAAAAATCCATCCCCTCTTGTCCTGTTTACAAGATAAGACGCCTGATGCACTTGGAACAGCTCCCTGCCATCACATCCGCCTTAGTTTTGATCAAATCAACAAAGAAACTGCACCGGCGTCGTCCAGCAGCCGTTGACGTGGAGCCAGAAGGGTGGCACATGGATGCCAAACGCCCCGTTTCAAACAGACACCCTTGTGCAGCAGACTGCCGTTTCCCTTTGTGGCTCAGTGTCTCCATCGTTCATGATTTAAAGATGGAGGCGCTGACAGGGCTCCTGCTTGCCCTCCGCATTACGGCCCCCGTCGTTCCTGGGATTTTCGTGTGCAAACGCTTCCTTTCAGGCACTGCCAGCCCACCTTATTCTGTGGCTCCCCCCCCCGCCCCCGGGACAAGAGACATCCCCAGCGGTTGTGCAACACGAGGATTTGCCACGGTGTGCTGGGGCACGCGTGCATCTCCGGCAAGGCCCCCCGGGGGCACTCGGCCTCCTGAAGCCAAACGCCCTGTGCCTTCCATGTGGCACATCGTGGGGGGGGGGGTCCACACATCGCTGGTCCTCTGGGGGTGGCCCGTGCTTTCTCCCGCTTGCTTTCCAGCAGCTGCACGTGTGTACTAAAGGGCGGACTGGAGGCGTCGGAGGCACCCCGAAGGATGCACGAGTCCGCAGCTGCGGCAGGCACTGCATTGGCCTTATAAAACCAGCCACGCTCTGCCGGTGCCATAAATCCCGCTTGGGTCGGTGCGGCCTGGAGCTGGCTTCCCCTTCTGGGAGCCTTGGGTGCTCCCTAGCCAATCAGAGCCGGCTTTGGCTCAGCTCTTGATTGGCTCTTGTTCCGCATCTTTTACACATCCAGCGCACAGGGCTCTCCCCTCCGACCCACCGACCCACTGGGGCACCTGGAAGAGGATGCGGCGAATTCCGGAGCGGCCGGACGGAAGGGAAAGGGACCGGCCACGCTCTGCCCATTCGCCTTCCAGCCAGTGGGGGTCCCCTTCCCCACGGCCGCACTGCTCGGAGCCCCAGCTGCTGCTGGACTCAGATGCCCATCATTCCTGCACACTGGCAAGGATGGCTGAGGCTGATGGGAGCCGCAGTCCAGCAACATCAAGGGCCTCACGGCTGGGAAGCCTCAACCCAGTCACCACTGCATTCCAGAAGGTGCCTCACGGAGCCCCAGCCGTGCTCGAGAGGAGGGCCTCTGGGGGCTTGGGAGCCCCTGTGTGTGCAGAAGCGCCAGACGTATTTCCCTCTAGGGGAAGAGAGCCTTGCGTGAGAAAACACCCCCCAAAAGCTCGAGGAGTGTTGGGCACCCCCAGGGGCAACCGGAACCAGACGGCGTATCAGCTGGCTTGCACTGGCCGCCTGTGCGGCTCCTAGCCGTGTCCACGGTGCTTCGATCTATAAGCCTTACTAGCCAAGGAAATGTCTCCCTGGGAGGAACCCACTGACACCCGACATGCGTGATCTAAGACCGCCTCCAGATGCTTCCTTAGAGGGAAGGAAGAAGGACTTCTTGGTGGTGGGTCCCCACGGAATAGAATTACCTTGCTGTGGAGGCCCACCTGGAGGTAACATTCTCAGGTTAAGACCTTCTTCTTTTCCAAGGCATTTGGAGGCACTGATGAGGTTGTGATTGTGGCTGGAGGCTCGCTCTCTCTCTCTCTCTGGTTCACACGTTCCTTTTAGTGTGTTTCCTCGCTTATATGCCTACAGAGCCATATCCTCCCTGGTGCAAGCAGCACCACGGTACTGCTGTTCCACGGTTGGTCCAAATGGGGCCATGCAAATTGAGTCTAATCTGACAGCGCTCTTCCAATATCTCGAGTTTCCTCACGCGAGAGATGATGCCAACTGTTTCTATGTGGCACTGGAGGGTAAGATTAGAAGCAGTTTTTTATCTGCTGCACCCTTTGAATAATTCTCCTCTCTCCCCTTAAAGAATATATATGTAGGGCTTGTATGTTTGGGTACTGATTGCTCTGTGTAGAACACTGGATTTTCCCCCGGTAGAAGCTTATAGGAGCAAAATTCGGGTCTGGGAATGAGCCTGCGCAGTACGGATCCTATGCGTGTGGCAGAATCCATTCTGGGATCCAGGCCAGGTTTTTGGAACACCTGCTTGAATGGGGGTGGGGGGCTGATCCCAAGTTCTGCATCCATCGATTGATCTATGTATCAAACATTAAACGCTTCCCTCTTTAGGCGTTTTAGCTTGATAAAAACACAAATAGAATCACAAGAAAATTAACAATATACAGCTAACCAGTGTAGCACAAACTCTGGCATTATATTTATACCATGCCGAAAAGTTGCACAAAGGATTGAGGGCTGGCTTGCTGGGAATTGGAGTCCCATACATCCGCAGGGCAGCGACTTGAACGAGGTTGCTTCTGTGCAAAGTTTTGGCATCTCTGCTTGGCAAGCAATGCAGAAGAAAGCTTTGCTGCTGAGATTGGCATGCCAGGACTTCCAACCTGATGGCTTCTCTTGGAACCGAACCCTCTGTTGGGTGTAGTATTTGTGTCTTTGATCCACAAGGACTGGAACATGAGTGCCACCTACAGGTCCCAAGTCAAGGCGTGCTCATTTTAGCCTGCAAGAGATGGAGGAAAGCCCCAGTTAGATTCTTGCCCTGATTGTCTCCTAGGATGGGCAGACACATTTGTCCGTTTAGCGAAGGATGGCTGAGAATTTCATCCTGTGTGGTTTTAGATATCCCAAATCCCAATTACCTCTTTTCACTTGATACATAGGAAAGAAAGAATGCCCAATTTAACACATTCCGGTGTAGCGGGCAAACCAAACAGAAATTGTGCAGTTGCGCCTTTGTCTGACATGTTTGCATCCTGGAGCTTTCGGTAGGTCACTGCTTTTCGACCACTTCTCTGTCCAGTTGCTTTGGCGGCACCAAATGAGGATGGCCTGAAATTTCTCATTTTTAACAACTGTCTGGAAGGCAGGGCCAAGAGTCACATCTCTTGACTTTGGCCATCGGAGATGCTTGAGAATTTTGCTTGGTTCATTTTTATAGGAACTTACTAAAGTTTCCAGTTTTCTTCAAAAGGGAGTCGGAAAGAACAACAAGGAAAACAACAAGGAATGTGGGAGAAAACAAAACTGAAATTTCTCCATCTTTCTTCCCAACAGATGGTTGCCAAAATTATTATAACATTATAAAATTCCACACAACTTTTATGTGCTGGCTGTGTCTGCCTATAAAACCGGTGTGTCAGTGTATGACTTTCACAACCATCTGTTGGAAAGACAGTCTGAATTGCATCATGAAACACCACCGGTTGTACTAGTGTGTGTGCTCCTTCTTCATGTAGATGCTTTCGAACTGCTTGGTGTGCAAACTGCATAGATATATTTCAAAATTTTACACTGTCCAATTAGCATCTTGCACAAAACGTAAATTAAACAAACAAATGTCGGTTAGAGTTATCTCTATTCTTAGCCACTGTGGCTTTCTCAGAAAGGAAAGGTAGGAACAGAAGCAAGAAAGTAAAAATAAACATTGAATATATAAATATTGGACAGTGGTGAAGGGAAATGAATTTCACCTGCCTTTTTCCTCTGCTTGCTTTTTTGCAATCTGTCCTTTTTTCTGGGCGTGCTTTCTCCACTCCTTCTCCTGTGCTCTGTTCTGGCATCACAAACAATTAACAATATTGTATTTTGCCATTTTAGAGTCCGATCCATATACGGTGTTACTCACAAGCAAGTCCCACTGAGGCCAATGGAATCGACCCCCAGGTAAAAATGCTTATAGGATTGCACGTTGCCCTGTTTGGGTGTGAAATAGAGTAAGTTTGCTCATTCTGTGGATTCCCTTTTCTTCCCTGATATAGATTTATTTTGCTCGCATTTAATCTGTAGGATTGTGGAATTGGAATCTCTGGTGCAGGCAGAAAAACACACGGGGTGTCCGGTGGCATTAACAGGGGGAGTTGAGGGTTTTGTCTTTTGGGGGTCCATTTAGCCCAAAATAGAGAATATCAATGCACAAGGGGGCAGTTGTACAAATTTGGTGTGAAAATTAGACACTTCCGCTGTCTCAGTTCAGTCTTCTGTGAACGAGCAAATGAGCAAGGCGCCCAGGAACCGTGCCGGGATGCGGATTTTGGCATCCTCCCAGGGCCAGCCCCCGTGGCGTCTGCTTTGCCCCCTCCCCTGCTCCCCACCTTTACACAAAAGTTGACACCCCCAAACCAGGATGCAATTCTGATCGCTAGAGGGTAGCAGCGACCTTTGCAGATCCGGGTTCTGAGCCTTGTAGTCCAAGGCCGCTGGAGGGAACCTGGCTGTTGTTGTTGTGTCGTTGTTGTTGAAAACTGCTTCAGGATGTGTGCAATTAAGCATTTGCACGGGCTGTTTCATTATTATTTGCATTGCCCTGTGCTGCTAGAAGACAGACACACTCCAGCTAGCGGAGGTTTTGCGTTTGCCTTAGAAATCTGGGTAGCTCAGTAAATCTTTAACGGGCTGCCTTAAACCGGTGCAAACCTGATGGTCGCATTTGCGCTTGATTGTTCCTGAGCGAGTTGTAAGCCACCCGAGGAATGGGGATCAAAGGATATCACTTGAAAGCAAAATTGAAAATGACATTTTGTGGCACTGCTGGCCCAAAGTCAAGAATGGAACTGGAGTTCCTTTTTTGTTTTTCAATTTAATCAGAGTCTGCTAGGTAAGCTGGGAATAGTTGGAACATGTAATTATACTTTGGAATTCAGCATTACTGTCAAGGCAATATGAATGGAGTGCGAAAATAAATTCTGTATTATTTTAAGAGAGATGCAAGGGTGGCTGCAAGCCAGATCATTTTATCTAGAACTCTGCTCTCTGCATGTGCTCAGAGGAACTCCCTCCTGTGTTTGGGCTCAAGTCCTGGAACCCAATTTCCTGGTGAAATCCAGGTTGAGTTCTGGGAAGGGTGCACTTTTGGAATAGGGTGAGTTCTGATACTTCGCTGAAGCGGCCAGACCTGACCTTGGCAGGAAAAAGGTCCCAGGTTCAGTTGTGGGGCTAGGAAAGACCCCTCCCCAGAATTCTGGGGAGCAGCTGTCACTCACGATAGACCTGAGTTGGGCAATTTGGAGACCAGCATTAGTTTTGATCCGTCAGCCCTTGGCCCACGGCTGACGGATAAATTCCTCCGGGTCTTCACAGCTCCTCGTCCCATGTAGCTGCACTTGCAGAGGCAGGAAGTTGGTAGACAACAGTTGCTGGGGAACATGGGTGGAAGGCTGTTAGTTCACTCATGTCCTGCTGATGGGTTTGCCTTGATTCTGATGTTCTGTTCTGATGTTCTTGCATCCCAAGGGCTGTTCTGATGTTCTTGCATCCCAAGAGGACGGAAATTGTGTCCAAAATGCCTAGAGGGCCACAGTAAGCCCCCCATACACAAGGTTTAGGCAGTAGCAGCCTCGATGGGATCCAGTTCTGCTTCTTATATTCCTACTTAATGCAGGCCTTTATGCAGAACCTTGAGGACTAGGAGCTTAATGTACTTTTAGGTGAAGGGCAGCACTCCATGCTTTCCAAGCTAAAAGGTCCCAGACTGAATCTCTGGCTTCTCCAGAAAGGGTTGGGAAAGATGTCCATCTGTCAGCATCCTTTCCAACTCTGGAGCTATCCAGATGGGTTGGACTACAACCCCCAGTATCCCCAGCTAACTTGCTGGATGCTGCAACATAACACTCTTGAGAAGACAGCTTACAGGATCGTCGTTCAGCAGGCCAGTAGCTAAGGAGAGGCTGGCTTCTCTAAATTTCTCTGCCCCCCATTTTCTTAACAATTAAAAAACAGTTCAGTTTGGGCTTGAAAAGGCTTGCAGACTAGATAAATTGCCCCCCCCCCGCCCGCCCCGCGCGTCTTTAGGCTGACTGCAGCCCTGCAGCCCACCCCTCAAGTTTGGCGCCCCGCCCCTCGGCCCCCGCCCCCTCCTCCCCTCCCCTCCCCTCCCGGCGCCCGCTCGCCGCGCCGTCCCGCAGACATGCGTCGGGCGGCTGCTTGGCTCCGGGCGCGCGCCCCCCTCTTCCTCCTCTTCCTCCTGGGCGCAGACTTGGGGTCGCCGTCCCCGCCCGAGGGCCCTGGGGGGCCCCCGGGCGGGCGGCGGGACGAGCCGCCCAGCGTGGTGGTCGCCATCCTGGCGCGCAACGCCCAGCACTCGCTGCCCCATTACTTGGGGGCCCTGGAGCGCATGGACTACCCCAAAGAGCGCATCTCCATCTGGTAAGGGGCACCGCGGGGTGGGCGCGGGGGCGCGGCGCGGGGCGGGCCGGGCTTGGGGTCTCGCTTCCCAGGCGCCCTGCCCAGGAGCCTGCGACGGGTCGGGGGGAGGCAGGGCAGGCCCGCCGGCTGGGGGTCGGTCCGCCGGTGAGCGCGCGCCTCGGGGGCGCGTGGGGGCGGCATGCGCGCGCGCGGGGGGCGCCACGCCCGGACTGCAGCGCCTCCCCCGCCGTGGACGTTTTTCGGGGGTCCCGAGGCCGTGCCAGTGCGCGCGTGATCTGGGGAACCCCTCCCTTCTTTCCGGGCTTTGCGCCATTGCGCAGAGGGTTTGGGGCAAGCGGGCGGCGACCCCCTCCGGGCTTTGCCGCTTCTGGCTTCGAGGTGCTTCAGCGCCCGACCTACTCGGGGCCCCCCTGGACAAGGAAGGGGGGCTGGTTTTTGCCCCCGTGGGGTTGCAGTGCCTTTTTCCTGGTGTTGTCATTGGGCGTGTGATGTGTCGACAGCGAATTTCCCGCGGCTGCCCTGAGGGTGGTCTCCAAACGCAGCCGGCTCCGACTGAATAGGCTCTGGCCGTACAGGGCAGAATCGGGAGGCAGTGAAGAGTAAAAATAAGAATATTTTGGCCAAGAATCCCCCTGCCCTTCCCACTTAATGACGCTTAAAGTAATACACACAGTTACGGTAAGCTCAGGAAACCGAGGTCAGACACTCATCCGTGTGTAACTGCATGTTCTTTAATGTGCCTCCTCCACTCGGAAGGGATGCACTGAAAGGGAAATCCTAAAATTTATTTGATTTGTCAAGGCTGCAAGTGCGACACAGGGCAACCCTGGGTTGTCCCATAGCCAGAAGTGATTCCTAGCCATCACTAGGCTCGGCTAGAGTCTGAAACAACACGGCCTTGGGCTGTTCAGTGAACTGCTTCTGGGGTTAGGAATGCTAGCTTTTGAGTTACACTGAACTCTTCAGCTGGGTGGAAAGAAGAGGTGGGAGGCTTGCCCTTGTGCTTTTCGGGGGAGACTAGTAGGGTATCCAAAGGGGGTTTCCTGTTATCCCACCCCTGGTATCCAACGCCCCTCTGAAGAGTGGGCTCTTCCTGCCACCCTGGGCTTCTCTTCACTGCCCCCAAGCAAGCAGGCTACAGACTGGAGGGATTCCCTGCCTCTTTGTTCTATCGCTTATCCATGGCATGCTTGTTTTACAGTTGTTTCTACGAGTGTCTGGGAAACCTTACCCGGCAGTATAAACTTTTTTTTTTTTAAGCGCTCGTGAGCTGTTTTCCAACTGTGAGCTCTGCTAAACTCATACGGAAGAATGCTGCAGTTTCTGTCTTATTCAGGGAAGCAAGCTCCTAAATATGCAGCCTGGTGTGCATTAGTTTCTATTCTTGCTTCTTTTTCTTTTTGTAGCGCAGCTCTTCCCCCTCCCCTGCAACGTTTCTGGCCGCATTTCTTCTGGCTTGCTCATTCCTCCCAGAGAGAATGTGGCTGACGGAGAGAGAGAAAACACCTCTTCCAGGCTTTCTTTCCATCTCTCCCCAGCCTAGTGCCTGGCCCTAGGCATGCTGGACTGCACTTCCCATCATCCCCAGCCAGCCATTTTCACCACATGCCATGTTCTTGCACCTGCTTCAACTTGTTCGTTAATTTTCCTTTTGGGAGGAAGGTGTTGCTGCAGATTCCAGGACTCAGAAGCCCAATAGTGACCTGGTTGTTATTCTCAATTATTCATTTTTATACCCACCTGTAGCCAAAGCTCTCTAGGCAGCTTGCAATACAAACTGTTGGTTCATACAACACAACAAGCCAGGGTATGGGTTGTTCTTGAATCGAGGGCTGTTGTGTTTCAGCCCAGCTGCGCAAATAAACTATGGTTTGTTAATCTCAAACAAACCGAACCGTGGTTTCTCTTGGTGGGTTGTTTGTGGATAACAGATCGTGTTTTGTAAGTGTGCTTGGCTTGCTGTGCTTTGTGAACGGATTTTCCCTCCTGAACGGATGCTTTTGTGGAAAGAAAAGATGGAAGAAATGGTGGGGAAGTGCAGAGGTTTATGAAGCTGGATCTTTGCATGATAAAAGTCACGTCTGAAGATCCCTGATTACTCATGTTCCCTTTATTTATCCATCTCTCTTTGGCTTCCTCTTGGTTAAATTCCTTTCTGCTTCTCCTTCACTGCCTCTGGAACACACTGCCCCTAAACACCCTGGTTTCTTTCTTGCAAGTCTTTTAAACCCAACTGAAAACATTCTCAGAAGTATTTGGTCTCTTAATTTCCTGTTTCCCGTGTCCCTTTATTTCTATGTTTCATTTCTGTACCGCCCAATAGCCAAAAGGTTCTTTCGACTGTAAGGCTGCAAAGAGGGTTACTACCTTTCACACAGTTGTTGCTTCCAAAGCAGTTCATAAGCGGTGCCAGGAGTGATTCAAAACCTTGGGAATTTCAGCTTACAGGAAAACTTTGGGATGCTTAGCAGTCCCTTTAAAAGTTGCCGTTGCAACAGAAGGCAGGTTCTGACACACTGTGTACAAACCACAAGCTATAAATGTGTTTGGCATAGCCAAATGCAGAACGGTTGCCATTTGGAAAACAACTGTACAATTTTCAGGAATTGGCTCAGCAAGGGAAATGGTGCTTGGTTGTAATAATGCAGACTAAATTGCAGACTTCCTGGCCAGCAAAGAGGGAAGCTTGCCGTGTTTGGCATATTCTGGGCTGGATGGAAGGTCTAACTGCCCTTCAGACAAACCTCGAATCTAACTCTGACGTGGGCTTTGGAACTATGCTGGCAAATGGGCGGGATTCAGGGGCAAATTCAGTTTTGGAGAAAGCCCACCCCACAGTTTGGGGGTGGGTGGGGTCAAAGGCGAAGTGGGTGGGGCCAAACTAATTTTGAACAGCTGCAGATCGTTTGCCTTTCCCGAGGGAGTTCAGGGTAGCAGGCATGTTTTTCTGCTCTGTATGAACACACGGGAAGCAAACTGGGGCGGCGCCTGGGTTTGGGGAGCCCCTGGAGCAGATTGTTCCCATGGAGCAGCTGCTCTTGCAGCTGAGCTGTGGTCCCATCCGTGCTCAGACTGGTTTGCGTGGCGGATGGAGAGCCAGGGAGAGAGCGATGGCATCTCCCCCCGCCTCTCCGCCACCATCATCTGGGCCACAGAAGAAGCAGGCAGGTGGGCCAACGAGCAGGTAACGATGCAGAGGGGGCTTTTCCCAGCAGAGTAGGTGGCATTCGCACCTGGGGAGAGGGGGACCACGTCCTCAGGGGGGCTGTCTCAGCCATGCGGCCTGCGGCGTAGCTCTTGTTGCCAACGTAACGCTTTGGGTAGCCCGTGGCAAACTGGTGGGGAGCCGGCATGGCGGGGTGGTGAGGGTGTGGGACCGGGGGCCGGGGAGATCCAAATTCTGTTTGCCCCCCAGCCACGAGTCTTGCTGGGTGACTCCTTCGCAGTTTAACCCACCTTGCAGGGCGGTTGTCGTGAGGATGAAATGGAGTGGCGAATTGGAGGAGGCAGCTGGTGACCACTGGACTTGCTGGCCGTGTGCTCCCTCCTTCCCCAGAGGGGCCTGCCTGCACACGCCGGTTGCTGAGGAGCGTGGGCACGAGGTGCCCGCGCCCATCCCGCTGGGTGGGGGTCCTGTGGCCAGCTGGTTGTCACCGTGTGCGTGGACTGCCGGGCTGGATCCGGCTGGGCTTTTCACAGGCCACACCTCACGCTCGCTCTGGCCCACTCTGCTGTAGGTGCGCCACGGACCACAACATCGACAACACGACGGAGATGCTGCATGAGTGGCTGACTGCGGTGGAAAGCCAGTATCGGGACGTGGTGTTCAGATCCGTCGAGGAGCCCAGGTAAGGCTGGCGGGATGCAGGAGAAGCCTTTTCTTGAGAGGAGGTGCAGCAACCAATGATGCTTGCCTTGGATTGAGAATGCTCCTCAGAGGGGGAATGTCTGTCTGTCTGTCTGTCTTGCAAGCATTTGCATTCCGTCCTTCCATACAAGCGCTCAGGATGACTTACATAGTATACAGTTAGAATCACACCATAATAAAACCACAATTAAGAAAATATAAAACTGAACATGATAAACTAAAAAGAAAAGGAAGGAAAAAATAGAAAATGTGACTGCCAGAACAGAGGGGAAAAAATCTTAAAACATCTAAAAGCCTCGATTAATTAAAATGATGGTTGAATTAAAAGCTCTTTACCTGGCGCCGGACGGAGTATAACGCCGGTGGCAGGCGGACCTCTCTGGGGAGCGCATTTCATAGTCTGGGCTTAATCGAGACCCTCCTGCTCAAGGTGGAAGGCGCTGGGTCATGAGTTCCTGCAAGGACCGCTGCGGGGTGAGGCCAGAGCGCTCCCGTAGGCTGCCCTGCCCAGTTTAAAATCTCCCCTCCTCACGCAGTTCTTATCCCGATGAACTTGGGCCCAAGCACTGGACCAGCGAACGCTTCGAACACCTCATGAGGCTTAAGCAAGATGCCCTCGACTTTGCTCGCTCTGAAGAGGCCGACTACATTCTGGTACGTTGCTCTGACGGCTGCCGACCCTGGGGGTTTTGACTCGAGTCGCCCTGCCGTGGTTGCGTACATCTGGATTTCTCCACTGAGATGGGTCTCTTGCACCCCCACCGTCTCATGGCTGAGGGATGCTGGGAATTGTAGTCCAACATCTGGAGGGCGCCCAATTGTGGAAGATGGTCTTCCCACTTCTCTTAGACTGGGAGCATCTGGGCATCTTACCCCCCTGCCCGAAACCCCCCAAAAACTGCAGGTGGCTTCCTTGGAATTTACCAGACACCTTCTCCCGTCCAGCTGCCCTTGTCTGCTGTCTATTTGCTCCTAGAAAGGCCATTTCAAAAGACATCAAAATGACACAGGCCAGGCGTTTTCTGTGCTGAGGATTTCTGCTGGGGGGTGCATCTCCCCGCCCAGGATCCTCATGGACAGTGGTCAGGTTTCTCATGAGAAAGGGGGTGTGCATGCATGTGAATTCCTTCCCTAGTTCGCCGACACGGACTGCATCCTGACGGACAACCAGACGCTGAGGTTCCTGATCGCGCAGAACCAGTCGGTGGTCGCGCCCATGCTGGAGTCCCAGACGTATTACTCGAACTTCTGGTGCGGGATCACTCCCCAGGTGAGCTTCTGCGAGGGCGGACTCTGGGGGTTGCCAGGTAGGCCCCCCGCCCCCCCCCCCAGCACCTGTCAGCAGGCAGGTGCAGCCGCTCTGACTTGCCAGCCTGCCCTGGGGAAGCGTCGCTTTTGCACGAGGACCCGGACCCAGCCTGGCAGCCCGCTTCGTCCTCCGTTCCTGCTGCACACGCCGCTGGCACCTCGACCAGGTGGCATGCCCAGGTGCCGACAGACGAGAGAGACCGATGGGGGCACTGTTCCCAGGGCTGCCCGGAGGAAAGGCACCCGCAGAACCGATCGGGAGCAAGTGGTCCCTTTTCTGGGAGGGACCAGCCCTTGGCCTCGCACTCGCAACGGACCCGGAAGAGGGGACTCGGTCAGCCCTGGTGCAGCACGTTCCCACGGCCCACTCCCAGCGAAAACTCTAGCATTTGCTCCGTGCACTGGGGTGGGACGAGCAGATCGTGCCTGTATTGCTTCCGCCATCCAAACATCTCCTGGTTGGCCTTGTTATTTAACGCTTTTTAAAAAATTATTTAAAGTTTTTACATACCGTCCCATGTTGGTGTCTCTGCTAGATCGGTTCTGTTCAGGACAGTTTCTGGGGGCTTTGCGTGTGCTTTGGAGGAAGGGGTCTTCCGTCCCCAAGGTGGTTCTAAGCATCTCTCTTCCGTTCAAGGGTTATTATCGCCGGACGGCCGACTATTTCCCCACCAAGAACCGGCAACGCCTCGGATGCTTTGCGGTTCCCATGGTGTATGCCACTTTCTTGATTGACCTGAAGAGAGGCGACACTGCCGGCCTGGCCTTTCACCCTCCCCACCCCCAGTACACCTGGCCGTTCGATGACATCATCGTCTTTGCCTACTCCTGTCAAGCCACAGGTGAGAGGGGAAGTGGGAATAGCACTTCCCCTGCGGGACCACAGGGCCACCTGCTGTTAGTAGTGGCTCTGTTTTTGTTTGTATTTATTTATTTTTCGATTTATATCCTGCCTTTTTCCTCAAAGGGCTCAAGGCAGCTTACATCCTTCTCCTCCTCAGTCTTATCCCCACAACAACCACCCTGTGAGGTAGGCTGGGCTGAGAGGCTGTGCCTGGCCCAAAGGCACCCCGTTGGCTCCATGGCTGAGCAGGACTCGAACCCGGATCGCCTGAGTCCCAGTCCCATGCCCTTAACCACTGCGCCGCACTGCCTCTCACTGTTATCATTTAATTGCTGACTGTTTTATTTATTTATTTAGAAAATTTCTATGCTGCCCCATTTGCCGAAGCCTCGGGGCGGCTCACAAATAAATCAATTAAAATATTATAAATTAACAATATAGAACAAATTTGGTTCTATACAGGCCTGCTCAGGCAGCTAACGAGCTTTTGAAACTGGACAACATATGCACTCAACTAAAAGCATTCCTCTGTAATTATGGCTCCATCCTAAGATACACTAAAGCCATTGCTGAATGGGATCAAATACTGGCCTATACCCCCAATGGCTGTACAGATAAATATGCCTTAAATGGGCACCTGAAGGACAAGAGTGTTGAGGGCAGCTAGGCTTCGGCTGGAGGAGAGTTCCAGAGCTAGGGTGCCAACACTGAAAAGACACTGCCGCTGAAAACGTCCAGCTGGAGCAAGCAAAAAGGAAAAAAAAATGGAGAGGGGAAGAAGGACGGAAACAGAAAAAGATGTGGAAAGAGAGAGAGCGAGAGACCGCACCGTTGGTGTTGTGGGTACCGAAGTGAAAACATCGTTTGCACCCCGTTTCATTTATTTTTTTTTTAACATTTACAACGCCCGGTTTTCTGTGCAGGAGCCCAGATGTATTTGTGCAACACGCGGCAGTTTGGGTTTATCAATGTGCCCATGAAATCGCACGAGAGCCTGGAGGACGAGCGCATCAACTTCGTACACCTCATCCTGGAGGCGATGGGTTAGTCCTTGCGCGTGAGCCCTCCCTGGGGGGGATTCTCGTGGTCCATGGGAAACCACGCACCTTTTCGGGGGGCCAGGACCTGCATCCATCGCTGTTTGCTCTTTCCAGCTCTGGGGAAAGCTGAGCTGGCCAGCTTCTGGGGAGGGGATCCACGTGGTGCCTTTCACTAGGATCTCTGATGGTTACGCTGGTAGGTAAGGCACACCTGTTCGGACTCAGGGGCCTCAGGGTGGCCTCCGTCTGGCACAGGGACGGCCGCTGACCATGTTGGCCGCGTCAGACTGCATTTGATGGTATGCAGTTGACAGCGATAGTGGCACAGTCTGTCCGGAGCTGAAGCTGGCCATTGGGGTTGCTCCCCCTCTCTTTTCACCCCCATTTCTCTCTCTCCCTGGCTGCTGTCTCTCTCTCTCTCTCATTTATTTATTTAGAATATTTATGTGCTGTCCTGTCGCGAAGGCCTCAGGATGGCTTTTTCTCTCTTCCTTCCGGCCCTCCCTTCCTCTTCCTTCCGGCCACCTTTTTTCTGCTTTTCCTTTCTCCCCACTCCGTTGGGCTGCCAGAAGAGAGGCCTTTCTGTGCTGGATGCGGAAGCAAAATGCGTCGGCTTGCGTATTCCAGGTCGCCCGCCCTGGCCTTTGCAGATGCCAGCAGGAAATAATTACATATAAGACAATATGCTTTGAAAGACCCCTTTGTTTGTATGTAGTCTCGCTCTTTCGAAAATATTTTCCCTTAGAAGCATTTTGTATATTTATTTATTTATTTATCTAAGATATTTGTATGCCGTCCTTTGCGAGAGCCTCAGGACGGCTTACACAAATAAAATACCTATACATAAAAGTATAACATAAATAAATTAACGATCCACTCTGGCTGCAATTAAAAGATGGTAATAAAATTCCATATTAAAACTTGTTAAACTTGTTAAGATACCCAGTGCAAACTGCATAAAGAGGAGGGAGAAACTGCAGGGTGGGTCTTGGGGAAATAAACCGACCTAATTGAGGCCTGGCCTTTTGGGAAAAATTCACCGGTGTGCAGGAGTATTTCCTCCTCTCCATGCTTTGCATCTCTCTTACAGTGGATGGACCTCCAATGCTCCCCTCCAGACATGTCTACCTGCCACCGAAGCAACCTACCAAAATTGGGTTTGATGAGGTAGGAGAAAGTCAGATTGCATGTGTGTCGCTTCAAACGGCCAAGTCTGAAGGAGAGAGGGATCAGTCTTCTTGTTGGCTGCTGGTTTTGTTTTTAAGGTTAAGTCTCTAGTCCTCATGGCCTAGAGGGGCAAACATTGAGAAGGCTATTTCAACAGCATGTGTGCAGACATGGTGGACATGGACTATCACTTCAAACAGTTTTGCTGCTGCCTCAGAACTTCTTCTCCCTAATTCGGGGCTGGGGTGCCAAATTTTACATGTAGGTACTTATTGTGGGTACTCCCCCAGAGAGCCCCAGAATTAGTATTGATACAACACAGTAACTCTAGGAATGTTCCTCTTTTCCAGGGCCAGGGAATGCTGGAAGCAGTAGGACTTTTTCTGCCTAGTCCTGTGTGTACAATGGAGCCCTTATTTTTCCCTTCAAGAGCAAGCCACCCTAAATTAATAGCCCCTTACCACAGGGAATAGTACATATTTTTGCTAGGAAGATTCATTTCCCCGCTGCTCACTCCCTCAGCTACTCTGAGGATTGCAGCTCAGCAGGAATAAGGCATTCAGAGAGAGCTGGCAGATAAAGCCACAGCATTCCTGCTAATAAACCCAGAAAAAAGAACCCACACAGTTTCAAAATATACTTCAGTCTCATGAGGACTGGAAGCATGCCCTTTCTTTAAATAGAAGTCATAAGTGCCTCCTTTTCGGTCGGTGCGTGTATACCCAATTTTGTTGGCATTTTGATGATAATACCAGAGTTTGTTGACCGAGGGATTGACAGTATCCTATTTCCATATGGCCCATGAGGACTGTACAGGTGAGAGCTGAAAACCATCCACTTTAACACATAGTCAAACGTAATTTTAGGTTTTGCAACCTGGCCTCTGGGGTGGTGGCTGGCGGGGATGACACCCGTCCGTCTGGACCAGAGTCTGCTTCACTCCCCCCCTTGGCCACCCAGCCGCACGCTCTTGGACATACATTTTTCTCTTGCAGGTTTTCCTCATCAACTTGGTGCGGCGCCCAGACCGCAAGGAGCGCATGCTTGCTGCGCTCCTGGAACTGGAGATAGACTCCGTGGTGGTTCCCGCCGTGGACGGAAGGTGACTCCCCGCACCCTCTTCTGGGGAGTGCAGTCTTTGGCTCTGTCCTTTGTTTGAACCCTAAATTGGCCCACTGGAGTCAGTTCTCCACCGGTGGCACCCAGAAATAATAATAATAATTATAATAATAATAATTATAATAATTATTATTATTATAACATTTCTATGCCGCCCCTTGCCGAAGCCTCGGGGCGGCTTACGACACAATAAAATACATTGAAATACAATAGAACATAATAAATTACCATTAAATACAAAAATACAAAAAATACACTGAGTTACAAACATAATAATATAAAATTAAAATTATCAGTATAAAATAAGTAAATAAATAATATAGGAGAAGAAAAGAGAAGGAAGAAGAAGTTGCCCTGGCCAGATCATATATTTTAACAATTAAAATGATGTTTAAATAAAAAGGTCTTTACCTGGCGCCGAAAAACCAGTAACAACGGTGCCAGGCGGACCTCTTTGGGGAGTGAATTCCATAGGTTGGGCGCCACCGCAGAGAAAGCCCTCCTCCGAGTACTTACCCTCCTAATTTCTTTCATAGAGGATTCCTGGAGAAGGGACTCTCCCGCAGATCTCAAAGGGCGGTCGGGCATATACGGATTTCATCCAGGTGAAATCCGATTTCATCCAGGTGAAATCGGGAGCATCCAGAACAAGCACTAAGATTTCTCTGTCCAGCCCTGTGTGGCTGTGGCCAGCCGGCCACGCGTCACCTGAAGCCTTTCCGCACACCGAGAGCAGCCTTTCCACAACGCTAGAGGGATTATTTTCGTTTCTTTCTGCTTTAAAGTCCCTGCTAATACACTCGCCACATACCACTGCGATTTAAAAAAAATCCTTAAAACGCATTGTAAACCATCCATTGAACTCCAACATGCCTAGAAACATGCAAACTCGCTTCTTGGTCAGGTGGACTCTGGGTGGGATCCAGGCTGTGATGGAGTCTTGGAGAGAAAAGCTGGACAACCGCTGACCTGTGGGATTGGCGCCTTAAAGGTGCTGTTCTGAGCATGGCCCAAGGTGGCCCTCAAAGGGCAAAGTTGCAGAGAGCGCCGTCCTCTTGTCGTGGTGGCAGGAAGGACCTCCTTCCGTGGTGGCTTAGCTTGGAAGGCCGGGGCCGGTCCAGGGGGAAGGAGGGGCTCATTCCCAATCCACGTCCAGAAGCCAGCTGGATGCCGTAGCGGGTGAAAGCTCAGGGGGCACAGCGCAAGCCCCCCCGTGGCCCGCTGGTCATGCAGCTGGCAGCCTTCCCAGTGGCCAGGCGTCTTCCCAGCGGAACGCTGTGGCCAGCAGGAGGGGCGCGGAAGGACAGGGCTGCTTGCGCACGGTGGGACTGGATCCCCGGGGGGCACCCAGTGGAACTTGGCTGTGCCCGCCGGACTCGGACTCTGGGCGGCTGCAAAGTGGGCAGGAGTCCAGGAAGCCGAAAAGCAGGGAATGGGGTGGATTTTCTGCTCGGAGCCATGTCCCCAGCTGAGACGCCAGAAGTCTGGGATCTCCTCATCCTCTTCCCCGATTCTCAGTCTGTTCTTGACGTCCTGTGTCTCTGATCCCCGCATTCTCTTCTCCACCAGCGCCCTGAACAGCAGCGACATCAAGAAACTGGGCGTGGACCTCCTCCCGGGCTATTACGACCCTTTTGCCGGAAGGACCCTCACCAAGGGGGAGGTTGGCTGCTTTCTGAGCCACCATCGAGTGTGGCAAGAGGTGAGGGGCCAGGCGGGGTTAGACGGAGCAGAAAAGGTGGAGCGAGCCGGGCTTGCTTGGCACGGAGAGCACCAGGCCGAGGGAGGATCTGATCATGGCCGCGAGTCCAGGGCTGGCTGTGTCCACGCTCCGGAAGGCAGAACACAACACTAAAGGAAAGGGGACTTGGTGGGAGGAGGAAAAGGGCAGACACACCAGGCTCTAGTGCCGAATTGCAAAGTTCTTCTAACTATGAGCTGGGATGGAAAACATGAATTAGTAAAGGAGGTGGCCTGGATGTGCAGGTGAACTTGTGCAAAGGTGCCTCAGGGTGGAAATGAGCCACGCAGTCACTGTAATTCCCTTTGCATGAGGGTAGCCCCACCGCTGCGGGGCTGGGAAGACCGGCCCTTCGGAGCAGAGGTACCGGCTCGGTCCCCCGTGCCTTACATTCTCCAAATGTGTCCAGGGTTGTTGCGCTTATCCGCTCCCTCCCAGCCACGCCAACCGCCCCTGTGCCAAATCAAGGGCCTCCTTCCCCCTGTCTGCCGGCTGCGGTCCTGGAGCAGGCCTGTGGCGGAGCAGAACGCCCCTCTGGCCTACAGCCCATGCCTGTCTGTGCTTCAGATAGTCGCACGGGGACTGGAGAGGTCGATCGTGTTGGAGGATGACGTGCGCTTCGAGGCTTATTTCAAGAAGCGGCTGCTGAGGTTGATGGCCGAAGTGGAGCAGGTGCAGCTGGACTGGGATCTGATGTGCGTTGCTTTTCTGATGTCAGCCACCCCCTTCTCCCTCTCCCACTCGCACAGAGGATCTGGCGCAGAGAATCCGACACCTTGCATGCTTCGTGCAAAGATGCTGCTGCCACTGCTGAGGGCTGGCTGACTCGCTGTCCACAGAGCTTGCTTTTTGGCCAGGTGGAGCACAGGGAACGGGTCGAGTGAGCAGAGCAGAGCTGGCGTTCGGCCTGATTTTGGTGTCCCTGAGAATCTGTGGACCGACGTGGCTCTCAGATGCAGAAGCGTGTGCGCCCTTGGCTTAGCAATACTGAATTAGGTGCTTTGAACTCAGCCTGTTCCCCGTAATACTCGGGGATCTTGGGCATGCAGAACATGCGTCTTCCCCATGAATCTTGTGCATTATACCTTCTCTGGCCCCTCCTGCCTGCAGGAGGGATGTGGAAACGAAGCACAGGGCCCTTTTGGTGTCTTTCCAGCTACCTGGGCAGGAAACAAGTGAACTCGGAGGACGAGGCGCCGGTGGAGGATGTGCGAAACCTGGTGGTACCCGAATATTCCTACTGGACTCTGGCTTACGTCATCTCACAGCAGGGGGCCCAGAAGCTGCTTGATGCCCAGCCGATCTCCAAAATGCTGCCAGTGGACGAGTTCCTGCCCATCATGTATGACAAGCACCCCAAGTAAGGAGAAAGTCCAAAGGCTGAAGGCGCTCCCCTCCACTTGCTAGTTTTCCTTTTAATCATTTCTTTTCCAGAAAAAGAAAGTCTTCTGCAGGGGAATGAGAAAAGACGGAATGATTTGCCTTCTTCATGCGCTCGCCCTTCACCAATTTCGGAACCTGACGAAAGAACCTACTTCTCTTGAGACCTTCCCAGAGAGGTGCCAGCGAAACGCCTTGTTCTGAGCCAAAGATCCTGGGCGACTTTATGTTCGACCAGATGGAAAAATGAGTTCAGTTTTAATATGCAGCAGGGGTGAGAGAGGCGCATCCCCTGAGCCCACGTCCCCCCAGAAATATGGGGGAAGCTCCCCCCCCAGATGTAACTGCTGCAGAGTACCCAGAGGATACCATTCGCTTGCTTGCGAGAGAAATCGGACCCCCGTGGTACTCTGTAGCAGCTCTGCTGTTTTCGTTCCTGTTTTTTAGCATTTGTTTCTGTGGGGTGTCGATTTTTTTTCGATTTATATCCTGCCTTTTTCCTACAAGGGCTCAAGGCAGCTTACATCTCCTCCTCCATCTTATCCCCACAACAACAACCCTGTGAGGTAGGTTGGGCTGAGAGTCTGTGACTAGGCTGTGTGGGCATCTGCAGGTGGATCCAACAGGAATTCTCCCCACATTTTCCGCCGGATCCATCCCAGCTTGTAGCATTCCGGTTCTGCAGAACTCTTAGTCCCCCCCGACGGCTCAGGATGAACCGATCCCGTTTCCAGTACTGGTCAAGCAGAGTCTTGTCTCATGCGCAAAGCGCAGCCTGCTCTCCCCCCTCCCCAGCTCCACCCGCTCGCCACGGCAGTCCCTCTTAAGGAAAAACATCTGCTTTCGTGAGCTCATTTCTTCTACCAAGAATGGAAAAGAAGACTCAGCGCGTCCCCAGGAGCAGGAATGGCCGGGGAGGGAGGGGCAGCCCAAAGACCACACTGGAGGGCCGCTGCCAAGCCTTTTTTTTCAGTTCCTCACTGGAAATATTCCAGAAGCCAGATTGCTGGGGTTAAAATGCAAGCTTTCGGAGCCAAGCTAGATAGGAGGTTGGCGATGTCTCTGCCCATTCCTGCTCTTGACTCTTCCGAGCAGGCAAGCTGTCGGGGGAGGATTTGGACCAGGGTGGTCTGGCAGGGGGGCCACCTGGGGAGGCATGAAGCACTGAGGTGTGTGTGGGGGGGAGCAGTTTGGTGGCAAAAGGGCTCCAGAGGAAGAGGAGGGTGACTTTCTGCCTGCTGCACAGTCCTGCCCTCCGCAGCGCTGTCCTTTAAAAGAGCAGCGCTGGGGTGGGAAGCCTGGTGAATTCAGAGCTAGAATCTGTGTTTCACTTGGAAGGAAGGAAGGAAGGAAGGAAGGAAGGAAGGAAGGAAGGAAGGAAGGAAGGAAGGAAGGAGGCGTTGCGGCGATGTAATTAAAGGCTGCCCAGACCTGTCGGCAGGACCTGTCGGTGTCACTGGCTTGGCGGAAGGCCCAGTCTTTGTCAGTCCTGTCTGGAGCTCCCAGGGCGTGATTGTTCTGCGCTCCTGACTTGCAGCATCTCCCTGCCGTGTTCAGCGGCACGAAAGCCTCGCAGGGGCTGCTTGCAACGGCGAGGAACGAGGCGGACTCTGCCCACGGATTCCAGTCCAGACAGCATGACACAAAATGGGAAGGGGCTGGTGGGAGGGGGGAATCTGCAAGGCTCAAGCTGCGGTTCCTGTGTCCTTCGGGGTGTTTCTCCTGGTCTGGGAAGGGCACAACCAGGGGCACAAGCGGCCTTTCTCTGGCTGGTGTCCAGGCCGGAATGGGCTCTTTTGGCCCTGCTCCTACTTCCTAGGAGTACCACCTCTTGGCAGCCCTTGAGACCCCTGGGCGGGTCCCTCCTTCCCAGGTAACAGATGGAGAACTAAAGCAGAGCCCCAAGTGCGGGGAGGGGGGGCCTCTGCCTCATCCTACTGTCTCGGGAGACTTGCCAAGGTGAAGGTCCAGGGCCACAAAGACCCTCCGGTGCATCAGATTCCCCCTGCATCCATGTGGGCTTCATCATTGCTGCCCCCACAAAAAGATGTGTGCAGTTGTGGGGGGTGGGGGCAATTCCTGGTCTCCCTGACTAGAAAAGCCTCCCAAGTGGATACCTTTGAGCCCTGGTTAAGACCCCAGCCCCCGAGAAAGGCCTGCTGCTGCCCCCCCTTTCCCTTGTGCTGGCTGGCCAGCCGGCCGGCCCACAGTTCTTGTGGGCCTTTCCTCCAGATGAGTAAGAGCTTGACAGGCTGCCGGCCTGGGCGACGCTGAGCATCTTGGCCGTGTTTCGAGACTTTCCATCCAAGCCGGGCTCTCTCTCCAAACCAGAGCATCACCTGGACTTGTTTGGCACTGGGGCAGCTCTACCCAGCATTGCTTTCTCCTCCTCCCCGTAAAAACCGCTGAAGCATCCATCGGCGCTTAGGGCGCTGCTGCTGGCGGGGGGCCTCCATTCCCCTCTCTCATGCGCACGGATGTTTTTGTGTGCCCCTTCTCTTGGGCTCGGTGCCGAGCTGAGCCCAGAATGTCGATCCTAGTGCTGTAACGGTCTTCCTCTCGTCTTCCCTCTTCCAGTGAGGAGTACAAAAAGCACTTCAGCCAGCGAGACCTGCGGGCTTTCTCTGTGCATCCCCTCCTGGCCTACCCAACCCACTACACCGGCGACGCGCAGTGGATGAGTGACACGGAGACCTCCACCATCTGGAACGATGACTCGCAGAAGACAGACTGGAGCGGCTCCCAGAAGACGCTGAAGGATGTCCGTGTCCCGAGGGGGACGTCCGGCCAATCCTTTCACCCCACATCTAGGGATGAGCTATAACACCTGCCCAGTAAGTGACGCCTGGGAAACCGCTGTGCCACAGATGTGAAAGCACTCGCGAATCAGACGCTGCCGGAAACGTTTCCCGGGAGACGGTGCTCTCCTGGCTTCTCCCCCCATCCTGTTTACTGGCTTTGTGTCCGTCCATCCGGCTTTCCAGCTGTTGCTTCTGATGTCTGCGTGCAGAGCCAGTGAACGCAAGCGGGTTGTGGGGATGCAAGAGAAGGGTTGTGGTCAAACATGGGGAAACCAGAAGCTGCCGGGATTTTTCTCCCTTCCTCGTGGGAATCTGAGATACCCAGGAATGGGAATACGGCATCTGCTTCAAAGGCGCTGCCTATTTTTATTTTTTCAAGATACTGCCTAGGTCGTTGGGTTTTGTTTTATTTTTTAGGTCGCAGAACTGCTCTGCACTTGCCAGGTTGCCTGTATTGACATCACACCTGCCAGCCAATGTGTTGTGCATGAAACGGGTGCTTTGTCTTGTTTCTGACCTGAGTGCAACCCTGCACAGAGCATGCATGCGCTGCTGGTCGAATGACACTGCAGTTGTGTGTTCTACACTCTCTGCATACGCCAGCGTCACCACTTCCATTTCTGGGCTAGTAAATTGGCACCCTGGAAAGAGGACAGTGGTCATTACAGGGCCAGTGGCTTTTGGAAGGTCTGCCTTAGGCACCGTTCTGGATACAGCTTGCCTTTTGTTGAAAGTTCTTTGTTGGCTCGACGTGGCACGGTGTTACCGGGAAAGTCTCCCTCTCTCCTTCAACGAAGAGCATTCCAGGGTTGTCTTTTTCATGAGCGAGCCGTTTTGCGGAGTTATTTTGCTGAGTTTTGAGCTTCAGTTCTGCCCAGAACAATTCTCCAGTTTGCAAACAAGCGCAGCAAAATAAAACGTCCCCAGGGGGAGGTTTCCTGGCTTTTGAAAGCGGTGCTTGCTGCAGCGGCTGCTTTCCTACCTGGGCCGCCTGCAGCAACAAGTTGCCGATTGTGCTTTTTGTGTGTCATTAATTCACGTGCTGAGCTTCACAGATCGGCACTCTCTCTGAGGGATCCGCTCTGGCCAGTGGACAATCCAATTCCCATCATTCCAGGATGTTTCTGCTACTTAGAACCCTCCAGACTAGGTTTCCACCCCAGTCATTTTTTCTTTTCGAATTATACTTGCAGTACAAGTGATTATTGTGACTTGCTCTGAGATCGTGTGTGAGATAAATTTTAGGCGTAGAGAAAGGCGATTTGCGGGGGCCAGTATGCCCATTGGCCGCTGTCTGGGAACAAGCTGGGAGCGGTGGTCCAGCCCACCGAGAAGGGAGCCGGCTGGCAAGGCTGATCCTAGCACGGTTGGTTTGGCGCTTGTGTTGAAACGTGGGCGACTTATTCCAGCTCGTGACAGTGAGGTTGGGAGGAGGCCACCTGAACGAAGAAAGTTTGCGAAAGTACGTTCGTGCGTCAGTCAGAGAGAACCATGCTGCTCGCATGAGGCTCCTCCACGAGCCTTCCAGGACCCAGGGGTGGGTCCTGCCGACGGGCGGGAGAGTAAGCGCCCCTTTGCAGATTGCAGAGTGCGACTGTGGGGACTCACTCCCGCGGGAGGCAGTGCCAGCTCCCGGTTTGGACGGGGTTCAGCAGAGATCGCGTGCATTCACGGAGCAGCGGGCGTCGTGGCTACAAGTTCTGATGGCTCCTTGCAGCTGGAGCAGCAGGTCAGCCACTGTGGCAGCCTCGGAAGCTTGTTGATCTGAGAAGTTTTAGCACCAGCAGGAGCCCAGCCTCCGGGGGCAAGCCGTGGCCCCTTCCCGCACGGAGGACACCTGCGAGAGCGGCCTGTCTTTGGCCTGTTTCTCCGTGCCCTGTTTCTTGCAGTTGGCTTCGCCGGCCGTGTTTCCTTTGCTACTTTGGCTGACATTTCTCCTCCCTGGGGCCTTCTGGATTTTTCAGGAAGCAGGGAGGAGGCAGCGGAGCAAGCAGCCTTTTCGAAAGACTGATTTGCAAAAGTTTCCTCTCTTCCTTCCTTACTGTCAAATAGATGGGTGTAGATCTTCGCCAGAATCTTACTCTCGGCTGGTGCTCTCACCAGGAGTCAAAACAAAAGTAACAAAACCTTAGGATAACATTAAAGCAACATTTAAACCATGTTGATTTAAGCCCTGTTCAGGGTGCCTCAAATAAGACAGAAGAATAACTCTGGCTTCCCTTTAAAAAGCCAACAAGATTCTAGCCCTCAAGGCCTGGAAGAACCTTCAGCACCTGCATTAAGCAGTCAGAATCCGTTGCTTCAAGGCTTTCTAGCACAGGCACGTACAAGCACCCTGCAAGACCAAGGCAAGCTGTAAATAGAGAGGTCCGCCTGGCGCCGTCGTTATTTGTTTTTTGGCGCCAGGCTAAGCCCTTTTTCTTTAAAACTTATTTTAATTGTTCATTTATTATGTATGTTTAGGATTTTAAATTTTATGCCGAGATGTTACCAAGTTTTTAATGAAATTTTAATGTACTAACTCTTATTTATATATTTTAATTATGTTGTGAGCCGCCCCAAGGCTCTGTTGCGATGAGGGCGGCATAGAAATGTTTTAAATAAATAAACAAAATAAAATATTCTCTCCCCATTGTCCACCAGTGGAGTTTTCTCTCTATAACACCCATCTCTTCACTCCCAAGGTCCGTCACCTGGCCCCTCACGAAGAAGATGAAAGATCTGGGCTAAATTTCCCCATTCTCTGCCTTCTCTCCGGACACCCTTTTCTTGAGATGCTTGAACAAAGAGGGGACTGTGAGCAGAAAACGCTTCGAAGGCCGGGATGTGCTTTCCCATCGGCTCTAGAATCTCCCAAGGTGTTTTTCCGCCCGAACCAGATGGAACTTTTCCCTTGCGGCCTCTTAGGAACAAATCTCGATTCACAAACACGACAGAATGGCTCTGTGAAGGCCATGACCTCGGATCCCTTTGGATGTTTCTTCTCCTCTTTAGCCCACCTGGGTAGCCACTTTGGACAAATATTTGCTGAGAGAGCAACCCAACCTTCCAGCTTCATATGAACTCTGGTTTGGATAAATTATTCGTCCTGCTTCGGATTAGGAGCTTTCTGCTCCCTTTGACTGCCTTGAACACTACGAACAGATGGGATTTTCCATGCCAGCCAGTCACAGGACAACACAGGACTCCTTGGACTTAAAGACTGTGATTCTGGACAAGGATGGAGCAAAAATTAAGCTTTCATCTCCGGTTCTCTCGCTTCACCTGGAGTCAACGCAGTCACCTGAATGGTGGTTTTAAGTGGGATAAGCCAACTGTGTTGCAAATTAAACACACACTCGTATTTAAGTTTATTGAATGTTGTACTTGTTGCGGTTTTATTCCTTTCTTTTGAGCTGTGATGCCCAGCTTTTTCCCCTTGACTCCTCTTTCCTCTAACACCCACAGAAATTCATCACACCAAGTTTTCTCCGTGGTGGAGAAAGGGTCACATGAGGTCGTGTGCCTCTGATGGCACAGAAGCCCTGTTTAGAGGGAAAGTTGGCAACCCATCATGGTTCTTGCCTGTTTCCCTGGGACACCAGCATGCAGGACTAGAGGCGAATCGGTTGCAAATCCTGCACTTTCAAAAAAACACAAAATGCATTTTGCTAGGCGTGAACTCTAGCTGTGCCGTTCCCCAAGACGATTTATTTGCACATGTACTTTTCGTTGTCCACACAATTTTAAATTTTTTTTCATTTTTTCAAGCCCCCCAGAACCTCCCCGAAACCATGTTGACTGGGGAAAAGAACCCATGTGCATGGGGTGCTGTGCCAGGCGCGAGTTTTACAGGAGGCCTGTGCATCACCGTGGAAAAACGATCCCCTGTGCAAACTCCACCCTGAGTTGGAAAGCTCCCCGCTCATAGATCACTAGCGTGAAAGGCTGGTCTGGGAATATCCCTGAGCGCTTAGCTTTCCATGAGCAGAGCGTGTGTGTAAATGGAAGAGGACCATTCATTCGGGACCCTCCTGCATGCTTCAAAGTGCTGCCTCCCTGAGAATGAAGGCTGGACCCTGGAAGGCTTCTGGATGCAGGAAATCAAAGCCAGAGAGGCGCAGCTGGCAAGGCTGCCTGGCCCTTTAAGGCTCCGGTCCTCTGTTGCTATGTACGTCTCCTAGCAACCGTGTAGCCGTGCCGGCTCTTAAAGGGACGGCGACAGCCTCCCCCATCCCGACTTGCCCCAACCTTTCTGCTTCTCCCCTTCGGGGGTCTCCCTGCAGCAGCCCCGATGGCACCCAAGAAGAAAGGGGGGCGCAAGAAGGAGGAGGCGCCCAAAGAGCCCGAGGTCGACGACAACATCGTCCCGGAGCACAGCCGGGAATTTTACCTGATTCAGATCCGGGATCTGGAGGGGCGACTAGCCCGGTGGGTACAGGCGTGTTGCTTGGCCGTGTGCATGCGCAAAGCGCATTCTGGGGTGTTTGTGCCCTGCAGGAACAGGGCACCTGTGTGGAGGTCTGTCAGCCTGTGTATTTCGCCTCTGTGGGGTGTATATGGGCAGCCCACCCAAAAACACCCCCTCCCACCCTCACTCCAGGCATCTTGGCCTGCAGCTCCCCGGATTCCTGGCCAGTGGCTGCGTCAGCGGATGGGGGATACGGTCCAGAAACTGCGGGGGGGGGGGGGTGATCTTTCGTGGAAGCAGCGGTGGAGCTGGGTCTTGGAAGCCGAGTCGATAGCTCCATTTTATCCTCGCAACAAGCAGTCGTGCCGAGAGTCTGTGGCCGCCCCAAGTCCTCCCGTGAGCTTCCCGGCTGAGCAGGGAATCGAACCGGATCTCTCTCGCCCAACACTGCTTCACCACACCTCGTTGCGACTCACCCTCGTCGAGACCCGCAGCCTCTCGATCCGCTCGTCGCAGGGTGACAGATCCGTGCGTCATCCGTGCGCTGGCGGAGCTGGGTCGACGTCCTCACGGGTCGGCTCTCGCGGGGGCACGAGCCCCCAGTGCAATTGCTCGGCGGCCAAGGCACGGACAGGCAGGGTTATTCTCTGGCACGACGCTGAAAAGCCATTCACACAGCGCCTTTACCCCATACCGACCGAGGGGTGTTCTGACCGTGACGCCCGCTTGCTTGTTCGGCTGCCGCCTGCCCCACACGCCTGATCTGGGGGGTCTTCTGGGCAGGATGGTTCTGTGTCTCAGTGAGCCCAGATGGATCACGATCCCCGTCTGCCTTGGAGCACCCCAGCCGCTTTGGGCAGGCAAGGGACCCCCCCCCCCCGAGTTTGGAGGTGTGACCAGAGCCTGCTTGTGTTTTGCCATGAGCTGTTAAAAGCAGGATGCAGGGCAGAAAGTGTGGGGTCCCATCCTTTCCATCACGGTACCCAGCACAGGGCACTGCATCCCACTGGGCGCATTTGGAACTGGGTGTTGCTTCTGTCTGGGGTTCCGACCTATTTCTATTATCCAGGTGCGCACCCCGGGCTCTTCGTTGCACGTGGTGCGTAGTGTCCCTTGGAGTACGTGTGTGTGTATTGTGATGGGTGGCGCATGGGCGTGTGTGTGTGTGCTTGGGGGGTCTGGAGTGGGGTCCAGGTGCTTTGCTTGACTGTGTCCGTGTCTTGCTAGCTACCAGCAGAAATGGGACGAGTTGCAAGTGAGCGACGACCTCTTCCGGGCCGAATATGAGAAGATGGTCGGAGACAACAAGGAGATCGTGGCCTTCCTGAAGAAGACACTCAACCAGCGGGTGGACGAGATCGCCGAGCTCTCGCTGCAGCTTCAGCTGCTGCAGCAGGCCAAGGACTCAGAGAAGGACGCCTTCGAAGCTCAGCTGGCCCAGCTGCGGCACGAATTTCAGGAGACGAAGGACATGCTCACCTCGGAGAACATGGCGCTAAGTAAGGAGGGCCTGGTGGCTCTGGAAAACCAGATGGAGAGGCTTGGGCTCCTTCCTCCCCTGGCTTCTCACCCCCTCCCCATCACTGCTCAGACAGGCAGAAAACAAAACCGGGGTTGCTTCCTCTTTTAATGCCTGCGCTTGTTCAGGCCCTGTTTTCAGATGCACGCAAAATATTTTGTTTGGAGGTTCGAATGAGAAAGCGTTGTGTGGTTGCAGATGTGTGAAAGGATTTCCGCAGGGCTTTCCACAGGGCGGATATCTAAAAATGAAAATGAGAGTTAATCCCCACACCTTTTCAGGCATGCAGATGGCTCAGGGCTACGAGCCAACATATCTCATCTGCTTGGAATGGGAGCTGGAGGGAGGAAAGCGAAGAAAAGCTACTCTGAGATAGCCAGCAGCAGCCCAGGCTTCGTGGCTACCCGGCTGAAGAACGGAGCTGTGGGTGGCTATGTATGTTCAAACTGTGCCGCACGACTTCAGCACCCTCAGGATTTCTGTCCCAAGAAACAAATTCCTCCCCTGCCAATTGTCACACTCAACCAAGTGTGGAAAACAGTGGTGGGCCTGAAATATTATTCTCCTGCTCAGTTAAAGATTTACCATTAGATGCTGTAAACTAAAGTCTTCACAAAATCTCTCTGCTGGCTAACGAATGCAGATCTTGCCAAACCTTCTTGCGAGTTTCTGAGGTCCGGCAAAGCTTTGCATATTTTAATTTTTGCTTTTTCTCCTTTTTAGTCATACAAATGCCAATCACTTTGCTCAAAGGAGTGCAAAAGAAGGGATTGAGGCATTAATTAGCATCCTATCTTTCCTGGGAATTTTCTGTGTTCCCTTTCCCAACGACCCTTTGGATGAAGGGAGGCAGGAGTGGGGAATGCCAGGCTTCCTGCTGAACCAGATGACCTCTGTTGACAAGGTGGCAAGTTGGCTGCCCTGGAGGAATTTCGGATCCAGAAGGATGAGCTCATGGCCAAGTTTTCCGACCTCGAGGAGCAATTGACGAGGCAGGAAGAGAACCACAAGGAATATGTTTACAACCTGGAGAAGAAAACTGTGATAGATAAAGAGAGGTACGTGCCACGTGATGTGACAGTGGAGGCTGTCCTTGTTACCTGGTCAATACTCCCATTTTACAGAGGAGGACCACTGAGGCCAAGAGAGACATGTGGAAACTTGAGCTTCGTTCTGAAGTTTAGTCAGAAACTTCTTTGTAGTTTTGGGTACGGCTTCTGGACCAGGGGTGGGTGAGCACGAGCCAGGGAATCCAGGAGAGCCCCTCCGGGAACATGCCCCTTCCCACAGACGCGAACTGCTTTTTTGCAGCTTCCGAAGGTTGTGATGCTTTTCCGGAGGCCTGGTGCCCCCCAGTAAGAGCTTGAAGTGCCAATCCTTTGGCCGGGGCCTCACCCCGTTGCTCCAGCCATGCCCGCTGGCTGCAGGCTCCACCTCCCCTCCGCCCCGCTAGAACCTCTCCAGAATCTGGTTCTCGGGCCGGAAAAGATTTCTCCACCACTGCTCTGGAAAAACCACAGAGAGCTGCTGGCTGCCTGGGCGGCAGGCCTCCCGGGGGCTTGGCCGGCAGCGGAGGCAGCCAGCGGGCCCTTGCCGTGCCCAGGGGCGGTCCGAGCGGGGACTTGGCTCCCCCTTGCAGGCTGAAGAAGGAGATGCTGCACCGGGTGAACGCCGTGGCGGCCGAGTTCCGGAAGGTGTCCAACAGCCAGATGGCGGAGACCACCAAGCGCACCATCCGCGAGAATGTCACCATCAGCCTGCAGCTGACCAAGATCACGGAGCAGAGCCTCCAGCTCATCCAGGAGAACGACCGGCTGAAGGAGGCGCACACCAGGACCCTGAAGCAGCTGGACCTTCTGGAGCAAAACGAGAGGCGGATGGCCAAGACCAGCGTCAGCAACCAGAAGGTGAGCGGCCTCCTCGGGCCAAGGAATCTGCTCTGCGCAGCCAGCTGAGCGGCTGCTTTTGGCATCCCGCCTATTTTCCCCTTGCGCGGGGCTCCTGTGTTTCATCCTCACAACAGCCCTGTGAGGTTGGCCGGATGGAGGGCAGGGGCAGGTCCAAAGATGGAGAGGCCCGGAGGGCACTCAGGCACGCCTCTCCCCAGTCTCAGAGATCCCAGCCTCTCCCCCGATCCCCTTTTCCGCCCCGTCCAAGGCCAGTTTCCTGACATGGGCTCGCGGAGCTCTCCCACAGCGTTCACGTCTCTGGCTGGTCCGCAGCTGATTTGGATGCTGACCACCAAGTGCAAAGAGCTGCAGGCCCAGGTGGACGAGCACCTGCAGGTGAAGAGGGTCCTGGCCCAAACCCAGAAGACCAACGAAGTGCTGGAGCAGCAGAACCAGGCGCTCAGGTTAGTGCCTCGCGTGAGGGGTGGGTGGTCCGCCGTCGCACAGATGCTTCTCTGCCCACTCTCTTATGTCGCGGGGAACGCTCCGGGAGGAAGCCGGCGACGGCACTCGAAAGTGCAGAGGGCGGCGTGCTGGGGACTGCCGATTGGCCCTCCCGGTCCCTGTGTGGCATCATTCGCTACATGCTCAGGAGTGCCCTTGGTTGCAGCTCAAACAGCACCAGCCAGAGAAGGCCCCTGTGCTGCCAGGCCAGCCCCAGGCCTGCAGGAGCCGGTGCTGGCTGCAGGCTTCGGAGGGGCCCCTTCCCACGATCGTCACCGGCTGCTCTGCCTCCTCCTCGTCCCCATCGCCAGGCGGGGAGCCGAGGTGCAGGGGGGGCATGGTGTCCCCCTTCCTCTGGACCAGGCTGAGAAGCAGGTGGACGAGCGACGCAGGAGAAGCAGAGGCGCCACGGGGGCTGCTCCTTCGGGGCCTGATCTTTATGCCGAGCCGGGTGGATGGACCTCTGCGAATGGTCAGGAAACGCCATCATGTTGCCCCCAGCCGATGGCGACCCCATGAATTAGACCCCTGCAAAACGTCTTGTCCGCGACGTCTCTGCGGTTCTGTTCTGAATTCAAGGCTGTGGCTTCCTTTATGGAAGCCATCCGTCCGTCCGTCCGTCCCTCCTGGGGACCCCCGAAATTAGGGGCGATAAAACAAATCTGTGGGTGTGGAGGGGACATCCGACAGGCTGAAAAACGAGAGAAACCCAAAGGTGGAAGGACTCGACAATTTTAAGAATTGCAGCACCGTTTGGCAGTTTCTGCGCGGTGGCGGAGGGTGCGTTCAGCCTCACACTTCGCGCCCTCTAAGCTGTGCCCACGTCCCGTCCCTCCGGCTCTCCCCGCTCGTCCAGAGAGGAGCTCAGCGCGCAGAAGGACGAGCTGGCGCGGAAGATGGCCCAGGAGCAAGACCGAGGGAAGAGCCTGCAGGACGAGCGGCAGCGGAGGCTCATGGCCGAGCAGGCCCTCCGGCACGCTGCCCGGGGCCTCAAGGAAGTGCTGGCGGTGAGTCCCGGATGGTGCACGCGGTCCAGGGGCCGCGCAAAGCACACGCGGTCGCTGTGAAGGTGGGAGACGCGTGCTGGGACATGTCCAGGCCCCGCTGCCGGGCTCCACGCTGGGGAGGCACGGGGGCTGGTCCGGTGGGCAGCAGCCAGCAACCAAGCCCGGCCGTCCGGAGCTGTGCGGCTTGGAGAAGGGCCACCGTCCAGAGGGCCCCCTCAGTCCCCACCCCGGAGCCCTGCCAAACCATGAGCGAAGGTGGCCCGTCACAAAAGCCACGGGGGTTGCTCCCCCTCCTTGTAACGCTTTCCTTTCCTTTCCTTTCCTTTCCTTTCCTTTCCTTTCCTTTCCTTTCCTTTCTGAGGAACCCCTTGTAATGCATTCATTTCATTTTCTCCCGTAAGGAACCCAAATCCCCTCCTTCCATTTTATCCTCCCAACAACAGCCCTGTGAGGTAGACCCGAGCAAGCGAGCGACTGGCCCAAATTTCCCCAGTGAGCTGCATGACCAGAGCGGGGACTTGGAAGAACCCGGATCTTCCAAGCCCAGGCTAAACACCTATGACCGCAGACAGTCTCTCCATTCCATTTCAGTGTCCCCAGAGAGAGAGGGCTTGAACGGGGGGGGAAAACTTGGGAAAGGCACCTTGGGAAATTAAAATGGACGGCAGAAGCGCTCGGCTTTCGTTCTGGGAGTGGCCGGAGGGCAGAACTGCCGGATTTAGAGGTGCAGGCTGTAGTAGGTGCACCTTTGCAACAGCAGCTTTGGCGAGGCGCTTGCAACCGTTCAGAAGCTGGGAGGAAGATGCTCGAAAGTTGGGAAAACCCCAAATGGTTGCCGGTCCGCATGGGGCCTGTAAGAGGGCCCGGGGGCCCCATCCCTGACCGAAACCTTTCTTTAGTTCGGGCCCGCAGCGTAGGGTGTGTCCAACTGGCGCCGGTTTCGCCGAGAGCCCGGAAGCCACGGGCGCTGGCCTTCTCTGCCTCCGCAGGAACGGCCGCTGGACGGCGAGGCGGACGTCGACGTGATACTCCAGCTGCGGCGCAACGACGCGTTGCACGGCATCCTGACCCTCCTGCGCCGCAGCATCGAGCGCATCGAGGCCGACCAAGCCCTCCGGCCCTTCCTCCTGGACAGCAAGCTGCTCCACGTGCCCAGTGCGATGGACAGGTGAGGAAGAGGACTGCCCCGAGGAGGGCCGGCTCCGTGGCCAGGGGTGCAAGCCTTTTCTGGGAGCACATCTGGCTCTGTTCCAAGCATCCCTTCCAGCCACCCCCACCCCGCTTCCGGTGCAGCGGCCGGTCGGTTTGCGCAGCTTCTGGAAGCGTTGTGGGGAAGCGGGGGGTGTCGGCCCAGCCACGCCGCCCCTCAAGCTGTCCCTGTCCCTCCCTCTCTTGTAGCCCCCCCAGCGAGCTGCGGGTCCGGCCGGTTCCCACCATGTCGCACTTCAACATCTTCAAGTTCGCGAAGTCGCGGCCCGCCCACAGCCTGCCCTCCCTGAGCTCGCTCTCCCGGACGCACGTCGACACCCTGCGGCCCTTCGCCAGCGCCAAGGAGGTGAGCTGGAGGGGTGCGGGTGGCCAGCCCGTGGCTAGTTGGCCCCCGAGCCAGCTGGCCAGCAGGGGGAGATGGCCGGGGCCAAATCTGGAAGCCCGGGGGGTGCTGTTCCCACCGCAGAACTGGCCTGGTTCTTCCTGCCAAGCCCTACGGCGCCACAGTCCAAGCCCGACCTCCTGGCCTGCAGGATCCCTGCCCCAAAGTCCTTCCAGCCGTGATACTCGGAGCTCCCGGATTCCCCAGCATTCCTATGCCAGCCAGGCAAAGGGGCTTGAATTCCGCGACGGGGGCAGGAGGGGGGAGGCGGGGGTGAAGGCTGCTCTCTCCTGCAGCCTGCCAGCTCCCGGGGCAGAGCGTGCCCCCTTTGCCCTGAGGCGCCCCCTGCGGTTAGCCGAAATCCACTTCCCCAAGATGCCTGCCTGCTGGCAACCCTCCACCCCGTGTCCCTGCAGCCCTTGATAGCGTTGTGGAAGGCGGAGATGAAAGCAGACGAGGAGAAGCTGTGGGACGGGGTCGTCCAGAAGGGCCTCAGCCTGCCAGAGACGGTGGGGCAGCGCGCCTCCCAGGAGCTGCTCGGGAAGTAGGCGGCGGGGGCGCCTGTCCCCTTTGCTCGGTGCTGGCGCCTGCCCCACGGAGGGACGGCGGCGATGCGGCGGCACCGGGGGAATTCTCTGCCGCTGCGGCGGGAAGAACGGACAGTCTGGGCCACGCAAAGCCACCCCATTAAAAGGTTCCAGAGCCACGGATCTATTTTGAATTGGACCCGGACCGTGAGCCCAGAGGAGCTGCTGGAGCCCTGCAGTCACTGGGCCAGTCTGCCCGCTAGCAGCCCTCCCCGTGGCCCCCAGCTGGCGAGCCAGCCCAGCAGGTGGGGCACTGCAGGGTGCCAGGCAGGGGAGGACAGTCTGGCTTTAGGCCTCACGCCAGAAAAGGGTTCCTTTTGAAGCGTGCAGAATGCGGGGCAGCTTCCCTTGCTTTGGTGGCTGGGCTTTGCCGCACGTTTCCTATCTTGCACCAAGGCGCAACAGCACGAGGGGGAGGGACCCCGCTTGGCTGCCCACCCCCCTGTAAGGGAGGACAAGCAGGCCTTTGCTTGGCCCTCATAAGGGCCAGAAACATGCTGCTTGCTTTTGCCTTGCAAGAGGACAGCTGCGATTCTTGGGGCGGTCGACTCGCAAGTGGTCCTCCCAGTTCGGGGGCTTCCGCAGCACACTCGGACCCCTCCGCCCCCAAGCCGAGACAGAAGGCTGTCCCGCGAGGGCTGTCCCATCGGAAGAAAGACAACCAACAGCTCCGTTCAGTGATTTCCAGACTTATAAATGCGTGAAGAGTGACAGGGGGGTCATGTGTCCTCTCCCAGGAGAGGGGCGCTGGCCGGGGGCCTGGGGGCGCCCCTGCTCTGGCAGCTGTCCTGCTGGATGTGTTCCAGCAGCATTTGCACCGCCTGGTCGAAGACTTGCGGCAAGAGCTCCTGTTCGGCGCTGGTGAACATGCCCAGGACGTAGCGGTCCACGGCGGTGTCCCCGGCAGGGCGTCCGATCCCGACCCTGAGCCGGACCATGCTCTGGAGAGGGGCGAGAAGGAAGGGAAGAGGAGCTCAGACTTGCACCTGTCCTCTGCCCCACACCATGCGCCCCCGAGGCCTGGGGCTGCGTTGCACGTTGGGGGCCAGCAGCTCAGTGCCAAGGAATCGTAGAAGAGCAGAGTTGGAAGGGGCCATGAAGGCCATCTAGTCCAGCCCCTGCTGTTGCAGGACACCAGTTTACACCAGCCCACTCAGAGGGCTGTCCAGTTTCTCCTTGAATGTCTCCGGTGTGGGAGAGCCCCCTCCTCAGGCAGCCGGTCCCACTGCTGCATTGCTCTGACCGTGAGGAAGCTTCTCCTGATGTCCAGCCTGAATCTGGGTTGTCGCAACTTGAATTGATTCAGGGCACCGACTGGAACCCAGAGCCTAAACCATGGCTGTGCACCAGGAGTTAGAGGAAGAGACCCTGTTTGGTTATTATTTCATCTACTCTGGGGCGGGCTATTTGACTGCATAGCCTGGACCGTGGCCTGGAGGAGGCAGGGCGGCCTATTCCACTAGCTCTGCGGCTGGAGGGCGATGGCAGGCCGCCTCTACATGAGTCTGGAAAAGCTCAGATCCAGCCATCTGCAGCCGTGCTTTGAAGCCGGCCTGCTGGGCTCGCGGCCAGCCCATCTGCTTCCACTTACGTCGTCTCCTCCCCGCCCGGGCCGAAGCAAGAAACAAGGCCGAGGGCGCGAGGCCCTTGCTCAGCATAAGCCGAGCTCCAGGCGGGCGCGATCGCTCGCTCGGACACGGTGTTCCATGCTTGGGTGGCAGCCAGCGGTTCATGTCATGGCTGTAAACATTCGGAGACAATTCCCCTTGGCGGGGGGGTCGGGGCTCTCGCAGGGACTCACGTCAGAGTGTAGAGAGTTGATGCAGGAACGGACTCCATTGTGGCCTCTGAAAGGGAAGCGAGAAAGCAGCCAGGTCAGCCGGACCCACAAAGAAATATGAGGCCTCGCAGGAGCCAAGAAGTGCCTGCTCCAGCCTTCCCCAGCCCGGTGCCCTTGGGGACGTTGTGGAGCCGGGGCCCGGCACAGGAGGACCCCAGCACCCCTGTATCAGCAGGACCGCGGATGTCGCCCGCCACCCCTGCAGGATTCCCCGTCGCCTCAGTCTCGGGGAAGAAGGTGAATTTTCCCAGCAAGCCACATCTTCTTGCCCTCGCGATAGAAAGCTTTTTGGGGCGTGGTGGTCCTTAGTAAGCAGAGGACACATGGGCTTTCCAAAAGACCCCCTGCAGGGGGAAGCTCCACGGGGTTTGTGGCTCTGAGGGCTTCCACGGACGAGCCCCCGCAGGTCAAAATTCACCCCTGCATCTTTGACGGCTGCATGCCAGAAAATCTAACCGATGGGCGACATGAATAGCACGGTTCATGTTTCCTCTGCTTCGCAGTGCACCTTCCCCGTTCGGAAAGCAACGAGGCACCCCACCAACACCTCACGAAAACCAGCCCCTCTCTCCACCTTTGGATCAGTCCTCCAAAGGCACAGAACTCTGTGTGTTTAGACAGAATGCTCAGAGTTCTGGGAAATATTCCCGTCCCAACAGGCCCGATGCTGCACCTGAGGTGTGCTAAAGCACGCTGCAATCCCTACAAGATGGTGTACCTGGCACTCCCTCCAAGCTTCAGGGCGACCTTCCCCAGGGGCTTGTCCAGGTCGTCATGAACCAGGTAGATATTCTCAATGTCCAGACCATAGGCTTCCACTTGAAACAGAGAAGGTGGTCGAGGGTGTAAAAGTCTGGGGCCGTGCCCCACGGGAAAGGGGCAGGATGCCACGTGGAAGTGCCGGGCACGATGGGACGCAGTTTGGTTGCGATGAGGGCACACCCTGCCCCATAAGGAGGGTGCGAAGGAGGTCAGGATAAGGGCACCTTCCACCCACTCATCCATCCTTCTTTCCAAGCCCTCCTCAACTAGTGCCTTTGTCCACGAAGCAACCGCACCCTCCCGCCCATGTGCCCCAGCAACTGGCATCATTTAGGCACACTTGTGCCAGATCCAGGAGGAAACAGATGATTATGATGGGATGGAGCCAGGACTTCCTTCCATGGAAAGGTGCGGTTGCATGGCGCTCCGCAGCAAATGGGCAGCTCGCCCTCTGCTGGGCAGCACGGGAACTGCACCCCGTGCCCCGCAGGAGGCATTCCCACTGTTTAGGGGTGCGCAAACTGCAGAAGTGATGGGAAAGCGTGCAATGGATGGCGGTTGGAGGAGAGGGGGCAGTGCCAGCTCCGCGGCATGGGCCAGCACGCCTCCAGGGCAGGGAACGCCTGGTGGGCCGTTCGAGACGCTTCCCTGCCCGCTGCAGGTGCAAGGGGAAGCCCGGGCAGCGGGTCGCGAGGAGGAAGGGGGCCCCTCACCGGCGCCGAGCACGGACAGCCCGTTGATGTTCATCAGCCGGCGCGGCTTCATCAGCACCAGCTCCGTCTCGCCCAGCGTGGCAAGGGCCACGTCCGCGCAGCAGCGCCTGTCCTTCCTCCACTGGTCGGCCACGCTCAGCTTGCTGGCCAGGTGGTTCAGGATGGCCATCCCCACGCTGTGGCGCGTGCCGCGCAGGCCGTAGTTTCCCAGCCCCGCCACCTGCGAAGCGAGAACCGGCGGGGCGGTCGGGGGCAGGGAATGCCTTCGCCCGGCGCACCTGGGCAGGTGGCACAGCGGTGACCCGCTGCACACGGGCCGGGGCGGCTCGCCAGTGTTTCAGGCTCCGGTGCCCAGAAGCCCCTCTGGGGCGGCCAGTGAGGGGAGCTGGAGTGCAGAACACCCGCAGATCCGCTTTCTGCCCACCCGAGCAGCGGGACGTCCTGCCCTTGCCCGCCTCCCTCCAGACATTTTAGCCGAACCCCCCTCCCCATCGCGTAGGCTGGCTGAGGCTGATGGGTCTTGCAAGCCAAATCATCTGCTGGGTCGCAAGAATCCTTGCCCTAGGTAGCAAGAAACCCCCGACCCCAAGGGTCCCCGGCTGCTCTTTCCAAATCCATCCCTGCCACTGTCAGTCCTCCTTGCATTCACGCGCATCGCTAGCCCCGCATATGGAGGATTATACGCCTCTGAGAACCGGAAGTCGCGGTCGAACGAGCCGGCAGCGGGTGCCCTTCCTGCGGCTGCGTCCGCCCGGTGGTGACCCGGAAGCACTAGAGGAACCCTCCACGGGGCGCCTTCGCCTTACCAGCACCCGTTTCTTAGCGGCCCGCAGTTCTTCTTTGTGCTGACCCAGAACTCTCCTCAGGAGCCGCCCGAAGTGCTGCGAAGGCAGCATCTTCCTCCCGCGCGGCCCGGTCGCTTCGCGAGAGGCCTCCGATGTTCCGTTTCCGGCCGCAGCCTCGCGAGGAAGGGAAAGCCGCCAGGCGGTCAGTGTGACGTCGGCGCCCCCAGCGGCCTATCGCGCGTCCCGGCAAGAGCGATGCGGGACCGCCGGGAGGGCGAGGAGCTGGGCGCCATGTTTGTTGTGGGCGGAAGTGCGCGCCGGGCGAGTCTTTTTAAGGAGCGCCTTTTTTAAAAAGCGGCGAGGCAGGGAAGAGAAGTCCCTTGTCGAGTCGCCCTTTTCCCGCAGCCCGGCGCCGTCGGGAGGGCCCCGGGCTGCCAGGGGGCTTCTCGCCCGTGAGGTGCCGTGAAGCGGGCAGCGCCGACCACGTGACCGCCCCCGGGGCTCGCTGGCGCCTCTAGCGGCGAGCGGCGGCGCCTCCTCCGGGCTGCGCGGTTTCCCCGTGCGCATAGCGACCGCGGGACGTGATGGAGGAGGACGAGGCGGCGGCGGCGGCGGACGAGGGGCAGGACGGGCGGCGTGGGCAGGTGAGGCGGGAGGCGGCAGGGCCGAGCCCGGGGCAGGGCCGAGCCCGGGGCAGGGCCGTGCGGGTGACACCTGCTCTTCCCCGCCAGGTGGTGAAGCTGGCGAAGGTCTCGCTGGGCTTCTTCCCAACGGCCGTCGCCGAGGAGACGCTGGAGGAAGCGCGGCAGAAATCCCTGCGCTACGTTTTCGGGAGTGCGGGGACCCTGCGGCATCTCAAGGACCCCGAGAAGGTGGGGACGTTCGCAGGCATCCTGGAAGCCAGGGTCGCCCAGCAGTGAGTGTCCCAGCCCCCCCCCCCGCGCAGCTGCACCGACCGCCCCCCTTTCCTCCCGGCGAGGAGCTCGAGGCGGCTCCCGGGGCGCCGTTCACCTTAACAACAGCCCCGTGAGGTGGGACGGGCTGAGGGTGGGTGGATGACTGGCCCGAGGTCACCCGGCGCGCTTCTTGGCCAGGCCGGACTCCCCCCGCCCCGGCCCACCCACTCAGTGTCAGGACGGTTTGCCGTGATGTCTGAACTGACCGACCCTGGCCAGCAAACAGAAAGCATGCACAACCCATGCATGCTGGGACTTATGGGAACTGTAGTCCAAGTCATCCAACTGCCTACCCCGATAGGCTGGCAAAAATTCTAAAGTCACTGAACCTGCAGGCTTTTTCCCATGCTCCGTCAGATTTTTCTCTCCCCGAAGGGGAGGAGCAGCTTCTGAGCAGTGGTTTGTTTTGTCCCACAGCTGCCGGGAAGGCCACAAGTACTTTTCGCAGGGGGAGTGGGAGAAAGCCATCACCTGCTTTACCAAAGCCCTGAACTTGGACCCTGACAAGGTAAGCCAGGGGGAACAGAACTGAGTAGACCTGGAGAATGGTCTGCAGGGACATGAGGAAGCTCCGCAGGGCTGGGACTGGGCTGAGTGTGGAGGGGAGACCCCTGGAAAGCACATGAAGCCACCTTTTGTCCTGCAACGGGAGATCATCCATAGGGGCACGCGAAGCCACCCACCCATCTGCAAGCCAACACCCAGGTGCCACGGGTTAAGGGCATTTGACATGTAATTGCAGAGTGCTGTTGGCAGCGGGGCAGGATTCTGATTTCACGAAGTGGGTATCCCCCACGGGATATCGAGCCAGCGTGACATGACATTTTCTGCATGTGACTAAGGAGCTTCCTTAGGGCGGCATGTCCCTTAGTTTATTAAAAATAACTCATGAAGGGCCCCTGATCTGGAGCAGGCCTGCTCTACCCCTTCGTTCCACCCTGCATTGTTGCCTCGCTGGAAACGTCTCTCCACGCCGGATTTTTGGAAGCAAAGCGACCTCTGAGTGTGTAAGGATTGTGGCGGTGCATCAGATTTGATCTTCAGAGGCTGCCTGGCCCGGAGGCGCTTTGCAGAGTAGTAGCCAGGAGAGGCAGCTGGCTGGGCCGATGCCAAGGCCCACATGCCAGCAGTGGGGCCACCCATGCTTGGCTGCTTCTGCCTTCTCAGTTGTCCGCTCTGTGTGGGGGTGAGAGAGAAGCAGGGCAGCATCTCCCCCTTGCTTGGCACTCCGCTGGGCGAGTGATAGGGCATTCAATGACGGGACCGGCGGCCTGCGCTGCACCCGAGAGCCCCTCAAACCTGGGGTCACGTCTTTGCGCAGGGCAGGTATCCCTCTAGCTAGGAAAAGAGAGATGCTCCCCGATGCCTTCCTGCTTTTTCCTACCTTGTTTGGAGGGCGTGCAAAAGAGGAGGAGCCCTTCGGCCGAGGCACAGGCTTTTCCGAGGGCCTCCCTGGACTGTGTTCTGCAGGTGGAGCTGTACGAGCGGAAGGCGGAAGCTCTGCTCCAGCTCTGCGACTTCCAGTCGGCTGCGATGCACCTCCGGAAGGCCTACTTCATGTCTTCGAGGAAGGAGAGCATCGGGGCCCAGCTTGCCTTCATTTTTCACCTGCAGGTGAGCCGCTCAGCCAGTCACTCTTGGCCTCGCTGGATGCACATCTCCTTACCCACAAAACCAGTCTGACTGTAAGCCTGGGGGATTCTGGGGAGTGTAGTTCCCAGCTTGTCCGTGGATAGGGAAACCGCATTTGGGGCTTGTAATTAGTTAAGAAAAATGACATTCAGAAGGAAACAAAATCCCGGAGAATAGGCTAACGATGGCTACTGCTCCTGGTGTCAGGGGCTGTATGTCCACGTACACCCTGTGCTGGGGATGATGGATGGGAGAGTGCTTTGCTTTCCTGCTTCCTGAATGCAGGCCTTTGATCTGATGCCGTATGAATCTTCTCATATTCTCATGTGGCCTTTCAGCATTTGCTTGTGCTACAACCTGCTGCTGGTTTTAAGAGGCTTTTTGCTTATTGTAAACAGTTTTGTTTCCTGACTTGTCCTCCAAGGAGCAAGGGCAGGCAGGCACAGTTCACCCTGCCTCATTTTTATCCTCACAACAGCCCTGTAGGGGGGACTAGGCCCAGAGAAAGTGACTGGTCCAAAGTAACCCAGCAAACTTCATTGCTGGTTAGGGGTTTGGGCCTGTGCTTCTCTCGGTCCTAATCTGACCCTCTTAGGGCCGTCTTCGGTACACTTAGACCAAAAAATGGCCCCCAACTCCCAGTGCGACCCAGCTACACCTCACTGGGATAATTCGTTTTTCTGTTGTATTTTGCTCTACTGTAAGGTCCCTCGAGCAGCTGATAGGTGGAAAGATGGATTCTAAGTGAATAAGGGGGTCAATAAGAAGCAAGAAAAAGGGGGTATTGGGCCCATCGGGGGTTTATTTGCTTCTCCCTCCATGCTCTTTCCTGAAGTTCCATTCATCTCTTTGCCCCGTAGTTGAAACCACATGGCACGTACAGAAATCAAAACTTTAAAAGCACATTCTAAAAACACATGCATACTGATACATAAAAACTACCCACAGAGATGCAAATATTTACGTTGTCGTAAAGGAGGGCATATACATGTCTTAGATAGATAGATAGATAAATATTTGTAAAACAAGCTTTAACAGCAAGAAAGCATTGAGACTGTGAAGCGCCCAGAAGAAGAGCGAGTCCTAACCGGGTACCTGAAAGATGACAGCGCTGGTGCCAGGTGGGTCTCCCTGGGGAGTTTGTTCCAGAGTTGGGGGACCACCACTCAGAAGACTTTCTCCCTCGGAGCAGGGATCGGGAGGCGGGCCTGAGGCAATGTGCTTGAATTTGCAGGGCCAGTGTCTGTACGAGCAGCACCTCTTTCTGGATGCCCTGGGATCCTTCATGCGCGCCTCGGAATTGCAACCTCAGAATGCCCTCTATCGCATGAGAAGGTAACGCTTCCTAAATAAATAAATGTAGATGGAATGTCTTTTTTTTTTTTTTAAATAATCCAAGCCCACTGACACTTGCTGGTCCGGGTGTGTTGCTCTGCTTTCTCCTTTTCTAGCATCGCGTGTCTCGCCTCCATGAATAGATACAACGATTGTCTTCAGATGGTCAATGAGGAGGTGGCCCGTGAGGAGAAGAACGCCGATCTCTTTGTCCTGAGGGCTCGACTCTATGAATATTTTGGGAAGGTAAAGATCCGGCTAGTTCCTTTTGTATCCGCAAAAGACCAGACTTCGATCCCCCTCCACAGCTTTTGTGTTTGCGTGGAGGTCCTCATTGCCTTTGGGCAGGCTTGCATGGCCTGGCCTCCCATCCTGGCACTGAGCCAGGGCAGGTTGGTGTTCTGGTCAGGGTTGCTGTTGGTCGTTCGCCCACTTGCCCGGGGAACCGAGGGTGCACTGTGGCAGGACTGACCTGTCCTCTCTCTCTCCTCACTGCAATCGTCGTTAGTCGCAAAGCCGTGCCCGACCCATCGCAAGCCCATGGACAACCTTCCTCCAGGCCCTCCTGTCCTCCACCTTCCCCCGGAGTCCACCCAAGCTCACACCCACTGCTTCAGTGACTCCGTCCAGCCCCCTCATCCTCTGCCGTCCCTTCTTCTTTTGCCTTCAATCGTTCCCAGCATCAGGGTCTTCTCCAGGGAGTCCCTCCTTCTCATTAGGTGGCCAAAGTATTTGAACTTCATCTTCGGTATCTGGCCTTCTAAAGAGCAGTCGGGGTTGATCTCCTCTAACAAGGGACTCGCAGGAGTCTCCTCCAGCACCACAATTCCAAGGCCTCGAGCCTTCGGTGCTCAGCCTTCCTTACGGTCCAGCTTTCACAGCCATTGTTTTTAACTTCTGTATCCCCTCACACTTTGCCTTTTTTGCTTTCCTGAGCTTAGGAAGGCTCACATGGACAGCAACACCTGCTCTGCACCACCTTTGAGGAGCTGCCAGGGATTGTATTTTTGCACAGCTCAGTCAGGGGTCTGAAAATAAACAGTGTTGGTTTGGTGAAAACAAGCAACAGACGCAACGTGTTGGCATCCGTTGCATCCAAAGAGAGTTCTTGCTTCACTCTCTCTAAGTACTGGTTCTTGCATTGTCTTCCCACAAGACTAACCTCACCTATTTCAACCTCCAAAACGCCCTTGAGTTGGATCCGGCGCATGGAGAAGCTCAAGTCCTGCTGGCTCATTTGAGGACGGAGGGTCAGAAGTTCAGGGACCAAGCCGTGAACAAGGCCGTGAAGGGGAACTTGAAGGCAGCGTTCCTGAAAATCAGCCGTGCCATCTGCTGCAACCCCGTGGATGCAAGCTATTTCTTGTTCAGGTACACACGACGCCGGCACACACGCCGCCGCTGAAGACCGCCGTTTTCTCTGGCACGTGCTGCCTGTGCTCGCCTTGGATTTTGGGGTGGAGATGGCCTGGGGCATCGCTGGTAGTCATAAAAGGGATCGGCCTTTCCAGGCATCCCCTCTCCTAGGTCAGCCTCCTGGGCCAGGAAGCAGCCAAAGTTCAGTGGGAATTGACTGCCTGCTGGAATCAAGGGTGGTGCTCCCAGTGCGAAAAGAACCTGGTCCTGAAGAAGGGACAAGGGACTGAGGACGCTGGAGGCCCCCGTGCCTGTCGGGGGAGGCACTGTCCGACAGCCCTCTGCAGCCTGCGACTCCCTTCTTCCCCTGCCGGCAGGGACGGTGCTGGTTAGGGATGCTGGGAATTGTCGTTCGGGGCATTCGGCGAGGGCCAGATTGGGGAGGGCTGGCTTGGAACACAAGAAGGGCCCTGGCTGAGCAGACCCAGGCTTGGTTTGGGAGAGGTCTGCCAGCATTCCAGGGCCGGGATCAGCCATCTGTACTGAAAGGAACACGCCTGAGCAGAACGATGCCCATGTGCCACCTCCTTCCAAGGCAAGCCGGAGACTAATGGCTGGGAGGCCCCGGGGCAGGACAGTCGGGGCTCCTCATAGGATGCGGGGCAGGGGCAGGCTGAGCCCCCGTCCACGTCTGCCGTCCGTGAACGGGGAGCTTATTTTGGAGGACAGAAGGTTCGGCGTTGCCAAGCTGTGCGTCATCCCCGCCCTGCCACACAGACGACAGAGCCTGACCTGGGCGAAGGCCGCTGCCTGCGTGCCTCTGCAGTCAGAGCTAAGAGGCCCAGCCCAAAGCGGTTCAGAACCATGAGGACCAGTCTCTTTCCTCGCTTTTGCACGAAGGGCAGCGGCTCACCACAGAGAACATCTCAGCTCGTCCTCTCGTGTTCCTCGCCCTGTTCCCCTTGCTTGTCCCACCTTTGGCAGAGGGAACATGCTGAGGAGGCTGAAGGACTTCAGCACGGCCATCGACGACTACCTGAAAGCCGCGCACCTCTGCAGCGGGGGGGAGGAGGGCCACGCGGTGCGGGCCGAGGCCCAGAAGCAGCTCCTGCTCACGTACAATGACTTTGCGGTGCACTGTTACGGCAACGGCTGCTACGAAGAGGCCGTGCTGCTGCTCAACAAAGCCCTCAAGGCGGAGAAAGGCGAGAAGGGACTGTACAGCAACAGAGGAGGTAACGCGCGTCCGTGGCAGGACATCTCCCGTCTTGCGTGCGTGTGGGGAAGGAAACGGACACGCGGCGTGGCACGTGGCGTGTGGCGTTCCGCCTTCCAGAGCGTAGCGGCTCGAATTCTGAGGAAGCAAGTGGGCGATCCTTATGTGCCGGCAAGGCGGATCACGGTGAGGGCGAAGTGGGAACAGGCGGGATTGAAAGGTCCCCGTCCGTATATAAAGGCAGTCCTTCGGGTAATTTGGCCCCAAGCCATTTAAGGCTGTGAGGGAGTAACATCACGGCAGTGTTCGAAGGAGCAGAGCTAATTCAGCTAATCAAATAATTCGGATTATAGTTCATAGTTAATCAGACAGTACAGAGTATTTGATTCAGAGGCGCTCTGATCCCAGAGCTGGGAGCTGGCACTCTGGACCACTCTACTCTGCAGCAGAGAAGTGCCCGAGGTCAAGAAAAGGGCCTCGGGGACGGGAAGGCGGGGCAGATGGGGAAGGCAGGAGATGGCAGAGGCCCAGGTGGGGGGGTTTCCTCCCACAGCTGCTCCAGCCTCCTTTCCTCCCCCACCCTGCCCCCGAGACCCTTCAGTTAAATGCGAGGCAGAGTGTGTCTGGGGGGAAAACGGGGAGGGGAGGGGAGGAGAGGGGAAGGAGAGAGCACCTCGGCCCCCAAGCCGGATGGCATCCCTCTGGGTACCACAGCCAGCGGCCAAGTCAAACCAGGCCCTTGCACGTGGGCTGGTGAGACGCCTGGCTAACACCCCGTCCCCCCGTGTGATGAGGACGTCCCGAGAGCTGGTGCATTTGCAGGTGGTGGTTCGGTATTTCGTGAAGCGGGCCTCAGACAGTTCGATTTGCGAGCTGGGCAGGGCAGAGGGCGCCGTGCGTGTCCGTTGCGGGATGCGAACAAGCCCAGGGTGCCCACGGCCTGAGCGATCCCCGCTGCTTTCCGTCAGACTGCTTCCTTAAACTGGGCGAGCTGAACTTCGCGATGGCGGATTACCAGCAGGCCTTGGAGCTGAGGCCCCGCGACCCCCAGCTGCAGAAGCGAGTCGCGCGGCTGTACAACGAGATGGGGCTGCAGGAATTCCGGGAGAGGTATGCCGGGGCTCCCCCCTCCGGGGGTTCAAGGCTTCCTGGGGGCAGGAAGAAATGAGACTGCCCTTTGTAGTCAGCTGCAAGGGGTCTTCAGAAAGTTTCCGCACGTTTATGTTTTATAAATATATTTTACATATTTTTTGCCGACGGCATTAAAAAGTCAGTACGACACTGGGAAAAATGCATCGCGAAGGAAGGTGACCGTGCAGAATTTGGTTTTGAAATTCTTAAGAAACAGTTTTTAAAAGTGTGGGATCTTTTTGAAGACCCCTCGTATCGCCATTCAGCCGTGGCCGACAGATTCTGAGGGAAGCGTTCTTAGCTCACACACACAACCCGAATCAAGACGATCCAGTCTTCACACTGCGCTTTCTCTCCACGTCGAAAGCCCTTTCTCTAACGCTGACGCCCTCCTTGCAGTTCATTATTTATTTTTGTTCTGCCCTGCCACTTCCAAGCCTCCTCTTCCCTTGCAGGAGATACCCACAGGCCGAGTCGTATTTCTCCCAAGCAGTGGAGAACAACCCCCGTGAGATTCAGTACTACCTGCACCGAGCCAAGAGCCGCATGTTCATGCAGGAGGAGCTGGGGGCCAAGGAAGACTTGATCACCGCCCTGCTGCTCGACCCCACAAGGCTGGATGTATGGGTCTGATGCTGCCCCCTTTGCACATTAATGCTCATTTTCCCACGCCCGTGCTCTAGGCTCTTGTAGCGGTAACGATTCGGTGCCGGCAGTGCATGCCCCAGGGAAGTCTGGGGAGAGAGAGAGAGAGAGAGAAAAAATGAACGCACATCAGTTTGCATCATGGATTATAGTTCGACACTTCAGAATAGGAACAGGATGTGTGTTGGAGTGGGTTTTGAAGGTTCTGCCTTAGGATCCTGACCTGTTTGGGTGGGATAACCCAGGATCCTCCATCTGAGAAAGCTCCCCCTTTCCTGGGTTGCTTAGCAGCTAGCACAAAGGGAAGAGCAAAAGCGGCGAGACAGGGCTGTGCGTGAATGGTCCGCATTCTGATTCGATAAGCCTGACTTGGTGGCTTAAAATCCCATGGAAAGTGATTTATTTATTCTATTTATTAAAAGCTTTTATAGATCATCCCATTACTAATGTCTCGGGACGGTTTACAGCAGCATCTCTCGGCCTCACTTGGGAGCTAGTAGCGGGACGGTCTATAAAAGCTTTTAATCACAAAGAAATAAATGATCCTTCTGAGGTTGGCACGAGAATGACTGAAGCCATGTATGTGAAATGCTTTAAGCACGAAAAGCATGGGGTAAACCCTTCCCTGACCTGGAACCTTCCGGGTATCTTGGGCTACTGAGAATCGCCCAGGCCAACCCTGTCACTGATCCGTAAGGATGCTTCGCGTCTCAGTGGTGCTGACCTCTTGCCCTCCCCACCCCACAGAATGGCCCCAGAAGCCATTGTACAATCCTGGAGATGCAGCTTTCATGGTTCTGCGAATGTAGGAGACAGATTTAAAGGTGGATTCACAGTGACCGTGTTTCCCAGCCTAAATGCAGTCCAGTTGTCCTGGGATTACTGTATGAATTCTAGCTAAGTCTTAAGCCCCTGTTGAACGTTCTTCTCTGGATAAAAATGGTAATCGATATGTTGACCCTCTCGTGTTTCCTGTGAACCACATTCTTCATGTGACATGCCTTGATAGCTGAAAAGGTGGTCCTATTTTCTATAAAGTCGTGGATTGTATCGAAAACATGCGAGTTAAGACTCGGTGAAAATTATACCAGATGTCATAATGCCCAACGATTCCTTGCCTTTAGTTTTCTTTGTCTGTTGCAGGTCCACAGTCTGGCTGAAAAACTTTTTCCAGGAGAGCCTGTTCAGACTCTCCTCAACAGTAAAGTCGGAGAACTGGCCAAAGCGCTTCTGGGACGGAGGCTGGCATCCTGTCCGGCGTGTGAGGCGTTGGCGCAGCGGTTCAGGTACTGCTTCCTGGTTATCCGTCTTGGGACAGTGGAGGATTTCCTTCTAGTCGAAAGAGCCGATCCGTGGAAGATCTTTTGTTAGGACCATTCCATCTGGAAGACACCAGCCGAAGGAAGCTTATGTGTTTTTTAAAAGCTGTCCTTTTGGTGAATTTCCCTCTTGGTAAATCAAAGCCACACACCTCAGAGCAACAGGGCTACTGGCTGTGGGGCTTGAGGAGCAATATTTAGGAAAAGAATTGGCATGTGCCAAAGACAGCCCGTTCCTAGCTGTGTTAAGGTCGTGGGCTGTGAGCATTTTAGTTGCGGTGGTCTGTCTCAACACGGATAGTCTTGAAATCTAGGCTGCTTGCTTCATGGTTTTATTTATTTAAATATACGCCCTGCCTTTTTCTCCAAAAAAAAAAAAAAATGCTCCTTATTCCAAAAGGAAAAACGGAGTTTTTCCCTGGATGGATGGCAAAATGAAGTGAATAAGCTGCCAGACAGGAAGGTCTGGGTTTGAATTTGCTGAACCCATTAGATGGCATTCAAGAAGCTGCCATCTGCCAGCTTCTGCCATGCGTGGCAAAGGAATAGTCCGCGTTGTAATGGCGAAGAGCTTTGAAGAACCGGAGGAGGACTGAACCGGTGCCGTCGCTGTCTCCAGAAGGGCTTTAGACAAGGGGAAGTAGGAGAGGAAGCGGAATACCAGGATAGGTCTGTGGAGAATTCCATGGGGTCAGACTGTCGGAAGCGGCATGGCTTGTGTTGCTCTGCCGTCTTTAAACCTCCGAGCACGGCTTACTTCCGGCTTTGTGTTGGGATAGTTCCGTGGAGTGTGGTACTTTGCACCTCTTGCTTTGCCCCGCTTGCATCTGGTGCTCTGCCTTTTCCACCCTCCCACCCAGGAGTCAGACCCTGGTGTCCCAAGAAACCGAGCCAGCCAGCAACACGTTCATTGAAAACGACGACTGGGAGAAGCCTGCTGAGAAGGCAGAGGTAAAGCCGCAGGCTTCTGAAGAGAAGCAGCTGCAGGAGAGGCTAGCCGCCTGTCGGAAGAAGTCTCATGCAGTAAGTCCTTCCCTTGAGAAAAGCACCTTGCAAACTGGGATGTTCCGGGGTCAGGATGAGGCCCCCTTTGGAGGCCGTCGTCACTGGTTCACGCACTTCACTTGGTTCATGGCTGCGAGTGCGGACTTTACTCGCTTGGCAGTCTGGATTCGGGCAAAACGGAAGGACTTGCCGAGTGCCCTACAGAGCTGCTGCGGGATCACGCGGCCCGGAAGTCCCGGCCGGGTCCAGGATTTTGTGCTCACACCCGGGCTGGAAGAAGCAGGATATGCCAACTTCGGATTCCTAGCTGCTGGCCTTCCTGAATGTTCTGCGTACCAGGCAGTGATGCTACTGACCAATCCTGGGGGCCCCGACTCTGCCAGCCTCTGGGGTTTTCCAACCATGCTGGCTGTGGATAATGGGAGTTGCGACTCAGTCTGTTGGGAGGACAACAGCTTGTGGAAACAGTCTTTAAACAATCCAGGTGAGGTAACTGACCCAAGGTGGGATCCAGGATCTGCCTTTTGCAAGGCATGCTGTTTGTAGATCTCTGGCTGTCTTTGAGCATCTCTTGACTCTCCATGTAGCATTTTCAGGGGAGTGGAGGGCTTGCGTCGGGAGACGGGAAGAGTATTTTTCTAAGTGCAGCTGATGCAGCCCATACCCTCTGTCCTCCTAAGCTGGCATTTCATAAGATGCTCTTGTGTATCTGGCAGACGGACAGTGAACTAAAAGACGCACGAGAGAAGGGAATGTCTCTGGCTTCTCGTATGGTCCATCTGGCCTCAAACCCACACCTGCCTGAAAAGGAGCCCTTGGAAGAACCTCACCAGTGGAGGAATTTCAGTCAAGGCATCGCTCACTTTTAGTCACCGAGCAACCCTGTGTTTGGATGCAAAGGCTGCATTAAAGAAAAAGGGAAAAAAACGACATTTTGGGCCTCTGTAACTGAGGACGTCCATCCCTCCAGGCTGGTACACTTGTTGTCGAAGGCATCCTGTCCCAAAGGTTTATAAAACTGCCACTTATTTCAAACTGTATGTTGCAAACTGCCAATTTAGTAGAACATTGCTTCCTTTTTGGTTTGCTTGGTAGACATTCGGGAAGCCTGCCTTTTTTTTTTTTTTTTTGGTGCTTTCTGTGCAGAGATGGATGTGCACTGAACTGGCTGGAAGACCAAGTACATTCTACAGCTGGCAGTTCTGGCAAGCACCGCATCTTTCTCAGCCCCCCTCAGAAGTCCCCCTTTAGTACCACAAGGAAGATCTTTCCCAGGAAGAACCCCGTGTAACTGCCAAGGTCCACGTGGCCTGTCGTGAAGAAATCGGCAGCAAATTAACACAGATTACCTAGCCTTCCAGATACGTTGGGCTGCAACGGTCCAGCATGTTCGGAGGACGCCAGGTCAGAGAAGGCCAAAATGGTGTGTGTTCCTGTCATGAAATTGTGCTATTTGGGCAAACTAGGAAAGCAGCTGCCTCCTTTTGTGGTCCTTTTGTGTGTCCGCTTCTACTGTATTGTGCAGTCTGCACGAACCCCTACGAACTGATTCTTCTCTTGGCATGTGAGGTCCTGTTTGCCCAACTGGGATGAATTCTAACTGCCTTCACCCCCTGCAGCTGCTATGCTGTACTGACGCTGCAGTTAAGCGTTAACCAAGGTCCTTTTGAGGAGCTGCAGCCCTAAACTGGGCAGTATTGAAGGCCTTGCTTCCCTCAAGATGCAGACGCTCACCTGTGGCTTTACCTCTGGACGATTAACACATTTTCAAAAGACTCTTACAAGGAGCCTAAATGAGACACTCGGATCACCTGGGGCTGCCCATTCTGACTCGGTTCTAAACTTGCCCCCTGCTGCAGTTTCCACAGGCCCCCGAGTCTCCGTGAGACACACGTTTTCACGTTTTTATTTAAAATAAAACAAGCTTTTGAGGACTTGAGAGTATGCTCTCATTCTTAGGAGATTTTTAACTGGATTGATCACTAAGACTTTAGAAACAGGGAAGAAAGGCACACGGCAAGCTGCTGATCATGTTTTTCCCTGGTGACTGTGCCTCTCTAGTGGAAATACAACTAGGTACGCGATTCTGTCCCTTTCCCTCAATAATTCAGTACCCCAAGTGAAAGCTGAGGCCTTTGCCCTCACAGAGGAAGGTCCAGAAATTTAGGGAGTAACCTTCCAAACTCAGAAGATTATGGGTGTCCAATTGTTTGTGGAAGTTCTCTTGTGGGACAAAGGAGAAATGTGTATTCCACTCCCAACCCAAACCCTAATCAAACTGGCGTCAGTGGACTCTGAACATAATCAGGTTAGCATTTGCACTGCGTGGTTCAAACTGTCTATTTAAAGAGGCCCAAGGTAGGATTCCAGCTTCCAACACCCTGATACAACATGGCAGCGTGCTTTTAAAATGCTATTTAAGAAACAAGAGGCAAGAGTTTAGAGTCCCAAGGACATTAATTCAATTGTGCTATATTAAGGAATCAAAATGTGGTAGCGGGGGGAAAAAAGTCTATAAAACCACTTTATGAAAGAGACAAGATTTCCGTCCCCAAGCACAGCACGGCTTCCTCTCCTTTGAACTGAGCACATGGCTTAGGACAAATTATAAACTTGGATCAAGGGCTGGCTCAGTTTCAGGTCGGCGTTCCTCCTTGGGCCCGCACCTCAGAAAATCTCCTCTTTGGTTCTAAGCCAAATCCGGGCGAGCAGAGAGACCGTCTTTGCACCCGACGTTCAAAATCCGCCAGCTGCCCGACGCCAGCAGATTGAGTGAAGTGGAGTCTCCGCAGAGGAGCGGCCAGGCTCCTAGCAGCAATGCTGTCGGGTCGTCAGAGGAAAAAGGGGACACGGGAGGCCACCGTTTTGCAGCCGGTCAACGAGAACACTTTCTCCTCTTCCGGGAAGTAGGGAATGCTCTCGGCAACCGCCTGGACGACCTCTGGCTGAGGCTGCAGGCCTCGGCTGGCGAGCTCATTCCTCACACACTGTTTCACGTGGTGCTGCTTCAGGGGGAGGAAGGGCACCAGGTAGTCGATCAGCTGTTGCTCAATGATACCAGACTTCCAGAACCCGCCTGCAGGAGGGAAAGAAATGGTGGAGGTTTCCGTGGAGCAGGTGGGGAAAGATCTGCACCTTGGGGGCAAACAGGAACTGGCAGGAGGCAGGCGTGAGAAGGGAGCCACTGCAGTCCTTCCTTCTGGAGAAGAAGCGTTACCACACCGAACTCTTTCGCCTGTCGCGTGGCTTCTTCCCCATCCCTGGAAGAGCCAGCCAGCTGCTGCTGCTGCTGCTGTCAGAGCGCTGGCGCAGGAGGGGGAGAATTGTCTGCCCTGAACCCTGAAGCTCGCTGGAACACCTCAGGCCAGTCACTGGCCCTACCTCACAGGGTGGTTGTGAGAATGACATGGAGATGTGGGTGGTGTAAATGGCCTTGGGATCTTTGTGGGGAAAAGCCAGGAGACGGATAGAAGATAAAGTAATTAAACAGAAGCATGGCTTTATGGCTCCACTTCGTGCCTAAGGGTAATAAAACTGATGCTCACTTTGCTGCAGGCGTGTTCGCCTCCCCCGAGGCCACTGATGGGAAGCAGAGATGATTCCCGGACGGTGCCCTGAGCCAGGAATGGAGCTTAATGCACAGGCAATCTCTGTGGGCACTTTCCCTTTTGGAACCACCCCCAAAGCAGGGCTGGCTCACCCATGCAGCTTGTAGGGATGGTGGCTTTTTCAGGGGGAAAGAGTAGAGGCAGGGAAACATTTGGGATGCCTTCTCGCTCTCCCAACGGTACTCACTCTGGGGATTCTCAAAGACAGCTTCCAAAATAGACGCTTCCAGATCCTTAAAGCTGATCTCCTCTCGGTCTTTGCGGGCTCGCCAGAGGTTGAGGGTCATTTGGTTAATCTGCTCCCCACCAGCATTACTGCAAGACAGGAAGCGAAAGATGTGATCTGCTGGGATGTACCTCCGTGCTGCATACAGAGCAGCAACCGTCAGCACTGAAAACAAAGCTAGGCTGTCGGCCTGTCCCCACCACCCTGGACGCAAGTTCCACCAAAATCTCCACCAAGAGGCCATGTTTAGGGTTGTGGTGTTAAAGGATATTTTTAAGCTGGGGAAAATTCCACTTGGAAGCAAAGACAAAGCAAGCTCATTCACAGAAAAAGCCCGGGATTGGCAGAAAACATAGGGAAAGTGGAGGATGAATTAAGTCTCAGATGGCAAATGTTGGAGCATTTCCCCCCACGGCTGGTTTCTACCTAATAAAAATGAAGATCGCTTTCCTGTAGTTGGTTCCAAACACGACCCAGGAAGGGCCCAGGAACGGGATGATCACGTCGATCAAGCCCGGATGCATCTTGTCCATCTCATCAAAGAGAAACAAGGAGCGGCCACAGCGCGTCAAATTGCCCTGGATCCAGTTCTTCAGATTGTCCTAAGAAGAAGACACAGAAAAGAACATGCGTCCAGACGGAGCCATAAAAGCGCCAGGGGAGACCGGACTGCCGCGAAGGGCAAAGCAGCGACCAACGGCTGCGTTGGAAAGCGTTTCAGGTGGCAGGCTAATTAAACATGGAAATGATGGGTGAGACAAGGCTTGTTCTCTCATGCACTGGGAATCTTTTTTGTAAGTTACCGTGGCGTGGCTGGTGGCCACGGAATGGAAGAGGGCCAGTCTGCTAAGGTAGCCCCGGTTTGGCTTTCCCCTCCTGCAGGCCTTGCTGCTGCCCCTGTGTAAATGTCTTTCCCTTTTCCTGGCTCTCTCGACTAAACCTGCCAGAAAGACAACCTGCGTTAGCTGTAGCCAACACAGCCAAGGGTGGGGAGGGAGGGGAGCGGCAATCCAAGGGTGGTACTTGTCCCATCCCTGTTTTATCCGCCGTGAAGAAGAAAGCCACCCGCTTCCTTACCTTGTATTGCTCAATTTGTTCAGCGTGAGGGAAGTGGAGCACCGGGGAGAAGTGGTGGACGTACGAGCTGTGGGATCCGGAGTGGAAGAGGTAGTGAATCACCAGAGAGCTGACGTAGGTTTTGCCTGTGCCGGTCCAGCCGTGGAAGGAGAACACGAGGGGCTTCTCGGGGTTGTGGTTGTGCACAAAGGCCTTCAGCCCCTTCATCACAAGTTCTCTCGCTAGATGCTGCCCAACCAGATTAATGGCCAAGTCACATTCAAGACCTGGGATGCATCAGGATGGAGAGATGAAACGGGAAGGAAGAGCTTTCAGACCCTCTGTATCGGATGCAGCGCTCTCTGCTTGCCGTTTCCCCGTAATTCTGCATCCCACTGCTGTAGGGTTGGGGAATGTGTAGCTCTCCTGATGGCATTAGGCTGCAGCTACCATCATCCCTCACTGCTGGCTGGGGCTGATAGGAGTTGCAGTCCAGCAACCTCCAGAAGTAGTGGAGGTACCAGTGGGGAGTGAACTGGAGGAGTCGCTAAGTGGGGGATTGATTGAACAGCATCAGGAAAATTCGCTTGCCGGAAGAGCCTTTTTGGGTGGGCTTTGCTCCTAGTGCTGAAGAGCAGGAGAAGATACCACCCTGTAGATGCTGGACTGCCATTATTATTATTATTATTAGTTTCTTTTCTATGGCACCCCAGAGCCGATGATCTGTGGCCACTTTGCAACAAGGTACAAAACAGAAGAACGAAATGCAATGCAAGTAACAAGAAACAACAGTGTTGAAGGAATTCAGGAATGCAGCTCCCATCAGCCCCGGCCCGCAGAGCCAGTGCTGAGGGGCTGGCAGAGATGATGGCAGACGGCTGGTCAAGGGAGCCAGCGGGCTTCGGGGGCTCGCCCGGCCGTCGCCACAACAACCCTGCAAGGTAGGACCCGGCCGGCGGATCCGAACCGCGCGCGCCGACCAATCAGGCGGGAGGAGCCGCGCGCGCTCTCCCTCGCCCAATCCCGTCCCGCCCCGCCCCCTCCTCACCGCTCAGGTCCGGCCGGAAGTCGCACTCGCACGCGCCCGAGAAGCTGCAGTGCCACGCGCTCTGCTCCCAGGGGGCGCCGGCGCCCACCCGCCCCAGCGGCAGCGACAGCAGCGGCAGCAGCACCAGCGCGGGGAGGAGCCCGCCTCTCGTCATGGCGCTGGGCCCGGAGTGGCTGCGTCACGCGCCCATCCCGCGCCAGCCCCTGTGCCGCGGCCTCCCGGCGTGCACCGCGGCCCAGGCTCCAAGGGCGGCGGCGAGGTAAGGGGCGTGGCGCGGGCGCGCGGGCTGCTCGGAACGCCCTCGTTGCCACGGAGACGCGGAAGCCTGGGCAAGATGGCGGCCCTCGCGGCGGCGGCGGCGGCGGCGTGTCTCGTGTCGCGCGCGCTCGGGGGGACTCGTTTGAACGGACGAGAGCGGGACGCTTGCGCAGTTGCGGCGGGGGGGGGGGAGGGCCTGAGGCGGGGAAGGCTGGAAATGCGCCCAGGGAAGGGAGCAAGGAGTACAAGAGCTGCGGGGGGAGCAGAAAGCTTGGAAGGCCTCCCCGAAGATGGAGGCGGAAGTGGTGGGGGGGGGAGCTTAAAACGTATTTATTTATTTATTGCATTTATATGCCACCCCAATAGCACAGAGGGCTCTCTGGGTGGTGTACAGTCCTTAAAACCCCAAATACAAGATCCGTGGGGGCAAGTGGCGAAATTCCCCGAAGGAGATGGGGAGCGGGGGTCCCACAGGCACCAAAGCTATTCGAATTACTCGTAAATGAAAAAGGTGCAGAGCAAAGTGTTGTGGGAATACTGGGCTCCTTGGGGTCGTTAAAACGGGTGAGAGGAGCCGCGAAAGGGTCTCTCGGAGCAGAATTGCCTACTTGGCTTTTGTGCTTAAAGGCAGGCGTTGGGTTTTCGAAAATATAAAGCTTCTTGAAGAAAAAAGGCATAAAAGTTTTTTATTGTATGCAAGAATCAAGACACTCCATGGTATATATACATTAATTTACAAGACAAAAAAGGATGCACTGAATATTTACAAAAGAGGTCCCTTTTGAATACATAAGTATACATTTATATATATGTACTCCCCAATGTGGATGTTTTTATTTACAAGCAGAAAAGGCCCCCAACCAAAACAATAAAAGAGCAACCTGAAGCAAGAGAGGGACCAAATGAAAAGACTCCTTTAGGAAGATCAAGGATATGCTTTGCTAATTGGTTGAGATGAGGATTTCTGCATCCTTTAGGGGAGAACAGCAATGCGTGCAGTTACCCATTATGGGCTGTAAATTGGATGTGAGCCAGCGGCAATCCCACTTGGTGTTAGCCCCACTGCACCGGAATTTGAAGCAACATTAGTAGCTCAGGAGTGTCCCCCACTTAGGTTTTAAACATGTGAGGGGGTGGCCCTGAAGAAGTTCAGTATTCAGCTCCTTGGATCCCAGAGCAGCTCTGAGCATTCAAGGGAGGGCACCAGCAGCTACTTGGCTGCTTCCAAACCAGGCTTTTATTGTGTAATCACCACTGCCTCATTCACAGTATTTTACAGGGGTCCAGACCAGAAACATTGGTTAGGCACTTAAGGATGTCAGGACTTGGGTCAGAGAGGACAGATCTGCACAAAATTTGTATGTGCTATAATTTATATTTATTTGGATTTGGAAATAATCAGGATTCATTTAAATGTCATAGGAGGTAAAGAAAGCCAATTGATTTCTTAAAGAAATTGCCTCAAATAATCTATATTCTGGTCATTTGTGTCCCATTCCAGATCCTCTGAAATCAGTAGTCCTTCTTCCATTACTATTCATTTGCAATGGTGTGAAAAATGCAATTAAGAGAGTGGCTGGTAGTTTTTTCCCCCCATCAGCTCTGCCCCCCCCCCCCCGCATGGCAATGTTTGTACCAAATGAAGTTTCGAAAAATTGATGGCGCTATCCAGGTCACCTGCACGTTAATTCCTCAGTTCTCACCTGGATTCATGTTTAAGCAATTCCTCTTCAGTTAATTATCCCATTCATTAATCGCCATTAGCTCCACAAATGACATTCAATATAAAATGGTGCTACAGTTCTGCTGGATGGGGTTCCAACTGCCGGGCAGCTGGTAGGGCAGAGTTGGTTGTGGAAAGTGAGCAAGGAAGTAGCTTAGGAAGGAGAAGAGGCTGGAAGGAAAAAGAGGGCTGTGCGGAGGATCAGAGGGGCGAGGAAGATGAAGCAAGGTCTTGGCAGCATGGACAAGAGGGGAGGTAACCTGGAAAGAGAAATGGGAAGAAGCTCTGTTCCCCTTATCCGTTCTGCAGTTTCTATGGTTGTGTCTATGTGGAAGGGACTTGTGAGTTTCACCAGAACCCCACCTCTGTGCCACATTAAGGGGGGGACAGACCCACAAAGCCACACTCCCTTTCTTAACCTCTCACTCATGAGCATGACCAGGATCGAATGCATTTCAGGTACTTGGAGAAGGACCTCTTGCCCATATTATTCACCCCTTCGAGGGGGCAACAAATACATTTTCTCTTTTGCTTCTGCTTTCACTTTTCTCTGTCCTTCACCCATTTCTCTTTTTTCTTTCCCTTCCTGAGGGAAGTTGGCCTCCATGCAATGAAGTTTAGGACAAAAAGCTTCAAATTGGCATCAGCGGAAGCCGCCCCCTTAACCGCTGAGCAGGGCAATAGCCCCGGGAAATAGATTTCAAGACCAGGCCTTCTGTAACCACCGTGTGCATTTTCGTTCTTACTATGGGAAACACCGATTGGTGACACTAGGTTTGTTCACCTCCTTGCTCCAGTTATTTATGAGGGAGTACAAAGCAGGAGGCCCTCAGAGTTACAGGGACTGCCTACTCGAGATTGTGCCAAACGGCAAGGTAGTGAAGGGAGGAGGATTCTGCACTCTGCTCGAAAATGCAGCTATGAGCCGTCAAGGTCCATCAGGCCCAGATGTGGAACAGGATCGAGTCTTTACGCTCACAGATGGGGAACTTTTGCACAAGTCCTAAACCATGCCACGGACGTACAATGCAAATACCCAAGACTGGGGAGCTAGGCCATTGTCAGTTTTTCCAGGATGGAAATCAACCCACTGTATGTTGATTGTCAGTGTATCATGCTAAGGAAGGCCTCTGTTGTGGCCAGTTCCTGGCTTGGCGTCGTCGTTCTTGGACACCTTCACAGGCAGATCCTGCAGCCTTTGGGCTTCCCCACACCAGCCGGAGCCACGTTCCCCATTCAAGGGGGCGTCCTCGTGTGGCTGATGTAGAGAGGGGTGGCGCAGGCTGTTTTCTGGGCCCCACTTCTTGCTTGCTCCGTCCTGCACAGAGGTCCGCGGTTCGGCTAGAGTTCGCTAGAACGCACCACTGGCTCGAGTTTGTGGGATAACGCCGTGAGAACTTTGTTGAACTTCTCATAGCGCTCAGTCTGGCTACTCTCAGCTCCCCGACTGCCCCACAGAAGACGCAGCTGGAACTCTGTACTGAAGACCTCAAGGAGCTCTGGCCGAGGGTGGAAGCCTGCAGAGGGGGACAGGAGTGTCACAAAGAAACTTGGAAAAGCTGCCAGCTAGGCAAACGGCGCTTTTTAATTCATCGCTGTGAAAAGAGCAGCCAGAATCACGTGGGATTGTTTTAGGTGGTTAGCCTACAGTCTAATTCACGATTTCTGAAATGGTCTGAGGCAGATCTGTTCAGTGAACCTTACCAATATTGCTACTCCTTTGACAAGCTGGCAATTATTATTAATAGTTATTAATCATAGTTAATAACAATGACTTAATTGGCTATGTATTACTGTTTCCAACATAGCAAGTGTTAAGTGCATGACCATCTGCAACAAAATCAGTGATGTGGTACAAAAAGGGAACTTTTGTGCTGCTGAGTGAAGAGTTCTCGTTGGTTCTAAGGAAGATCTGGCCCAACTGCAGAAGTGGGGAGGTTTTCCCCGCTCACTGTCTAGGCTACCTGTTTCTTCCTTTAAACAGACATGGGTGGGGAATACGGCTTTTATATGGCACTTCTGCTCTTGGGTGAATTTTGGCTCACGTAGTTGCCCTTACCCTGCAGCTTCACCTCTGCGTTGGTGTGGTACAGTCCCCCGTGATGGGCCACCATCCGTGCTGCCTCCAGGTGGGCCATGACAACCTCCACGCCATTGTCGGAGTTTTCCCAGGGCTCCGGTTTGTCCGGAAGTGCAGTGTCTCGCTCCAGCAGTGTGATGAGGGGCACAATGTGAGGAAAGGTGGTGTTGGACAGAGGCGGTCCTCCTTCTGGAAGGGGAGAGTGAAAGGTTTCTGCATCAGGAGCTAAATTGCCATTGGGTCCATCTGTCTGCGTACTGCCTCCCCTTGACTGACTGCAGCTGCTCCCAGCGACTTGCAAGCTTTTTCTGAATAAGATTTGAGGTTTCTCGTCTTCATGCACGAACCTTCCTCTTGCGCTCTGGGGTTGGCCTCGTGACCTTGGCACTGCAGCTCGAACAGCGAGCGTGAGAGGGAAGGTGTTCTGCATTCGGAGTCCCCAGATTTTTTTTATTTAGGACATTTCTAGGCCGTCCATCACTTCAGCCTCTGGGCGGCTTGCAATAAAATATATAAATCCAGCGTATATAACCCAAACAATAATTAATTAGCTATCCCATGGTGGTCAGACAGGTGCAGCATAATAGGGAACAAAATGAGTCCTACATGCAGCGTTGCTTATGCAGAATCAAAAGCAAAAAGGAGGAGTCGGCCTCCAAAGCTCACCTTTGCCTTCATTCAGGCCCTTCAGGAAAGGCTTGAGTTTCTTCTCGTACAGGACGGCTCCCTCGGTGTGCCGCTGACGTAGAACTATCCAGGTTTGCTCCAACCGTGAGATCTGAAATCCACAAGGAAAGGCAGAAGTGTGAAGGGGTCTGTTTTAGGGAGGTGCTGGCCAAGCAGGACACGGGGATGATGCTGTGAGACTGACCATTTTTATTTTATGTATTTATTTAAAATAAATCTCTTTTCCAGACCGTCCCTTACTGTAGTCTCGGGACAATTTAACAATAAGACAATCTAAAATAAAATAAAATTCAGCATCCGAATAAAATCTCCAACCCACGATAAAACCCCAATGAAAACAATCAGAGCTCAAAACACTGGGAAATTTTTTTTTAAAAAAAGTTTTAGCCTGGCACTAAAAAGAATAAAGTCACAAAAAACTAAAGAATAAACCATGACCCACACCCGTAGTTAGCGCTGGCCAAAAATTACAACACTGGCTTCGCGCACACGGTTCCTGCACTCAGGTGCTTACAGAAATATTTTGGGAGACAGCAAAGGCGTGGCTTTGGGCACCCGATGTGCACAAGTGTCTCCATCTCTTGTGCGCGCTTCCACCACAGCAAGGCACAAACAGCTTTTGAGTGTGCGAGCCGCCTGCACATCTCCTTCCCACGTGAGTCCCGTGTCGGGGGAAGCGCTCCAAAAGCGGTGCTCGGGAAGCCCCTTGCCCGCCCGCCTGGACTGCACTTCCAGTCCCTAACCCCAAGCTCACACTGCGCAATGCGCCAATGCTGCCGCTGTGGCAGGAGGACGCCAGAGATCCGCAAAACCGCCGTGGGCACAGGCGGGGAAGGCAATGGTGAAGGGAAGCGGCCTCGCCCAGACCCATGCAAGCACCTGGCTCATCTCCAGCGCGTTCATGACCGCAGCAAAACTGAACATGTTTCCCATGGTGCTCTTCAGCTCGGCGGCCAGCTGAATGGTCTTGTGCAGAAGGGACGCCCTCTCCTCCATGCTGCCCGTGCATCCCAGAATATCCACCGCGATCATGATGGTCATCGTGTGGAACCTGGAGCAGAGGAGGAAGGATGTGAGGAGGAGACTCGGTGCAAGCGTGGCGGCGGAGAGGGCAGGCACTTGGGCGCTTCTGCTTCCCCAAATGCTGCAGCCGGGACGGGACGTGCGGGGGCCACGGGGCCTGGTTCTGGGCAGCGTTCGAACAGCTCTAGCAAGGTGCTTTTCTGCAGGAGGTTTGCTTTGAAAGCCCAAGGACTCGAACGTCAAATTCTGTCTCCAGTGCCAAGTTGCACAGATTTCTCCCCAAAAAGGCAGGGCTGTGAAGAGAAGGGAGCGCTTGCCCACCCATCTCCCATCGTCCCCTGCACTGCTCCTCCTGCACGCTACCTTTCCAATAAATCCAGTCGAAGTTGATGTCCGTGGGGCAGGGTGAGCAGCTCCATCCCTGAGCTCACTCCCATGAGCCTCTGCATCTCCTTGGTAACGCCCAGTATCCTAGCAACCTGCAACAAAGGGGATAGCAGTTTAATCTCTCCTCGGATGCAGGAGAATCTCTGCAAGGCGCAAGGGAAATTATTTATTACTACTATTAATAATAAAAATTGAATTCATTATCATCTATCTCATTTTATGCATTAACACACACACACACATACACGCACCCTCGGGGGCTTACAACATGTAATTGAACAACGCCAAGATAAAATTACAGCAAAAACAACATTCATAAAAATAGCAGTGGCAGATTTTTAAAAACTGCCGTTTGGTGCTTCTCCAACACGCTCTCGCCTGCAGCTCCTGCCCACCCTTTCCGTGACTTCACAGGCCATCTGGGTTGCACTCGGACACTGTTCAGATGCGCTGGACTACAAATCCCATCAACCATGAGCCATGCTGGCCAAATACTGTGGAGGCTGCGGTGCAAGACATCTGGAAAGGGGGTAGGTTGGAGGACGTTACTTTGAATTCGGTTCTGGAAAAGTTCTCGGGCTCCACTCTATGGGAAGGAACCACAGACTTGGAAAGGAAAGGCAGAAAGAACAGTACCGTATTGTAACCTGAAGCCGCCCTTGCTTATGAGGGGCACGTTGACCTTTCAGAGTGAAGAAGAGACCACACAGAAGCCAGAAAACCACCCAAAGCATCAGGGGTCACGGGAAAACGGCCGAGGCCTTCTGATGAACATCCAAAGGCTGGATTGGGGGTCTGACTCAAGCAAGAGCTGCTTGTGTTCCGTTTTCCAGCATCCACTGCATTTGTGCCGTGGCTTGGGAACTCGTCAGTCGTGCAGCTGGGGCTGCTGCAGCCCCTCTTCATAATGGCCCGACTGTGGGGCAGGTGGCCTGGCCAACGAGAAGGGTACTTCCCACCGGCTTTTTTCCTCCCTGCGCACAGCCTGGCAGTGACAGCCGCCGCACGCCCCGTTTGCGGACAGACTTGGCCAAAGCCTCTCCCGACACAAGTGACTTCAGCCTGGGAAGAGCAGATAAACGGACTGCCAGGAGCCAGCCAAGGACAGCGCGTCTCTTGGGAACGGCTCTGCTGCCCAGCGTTTCCGCCTCTCAAGCGTGCCTGCCAAATCTTTGAACAAAACCTTGGTGCTAGAACTGCAAAGAAAGAAAGAAAGGGAGGGAGGAAGGAAGGAAGGAAGGAAGGAAAGGAAGGAAGGAAGGAAGGAAGGAAGGAAGAGCAGTGTCCGCAGGCACACACTTGAGCTCAAGGAGAATCACCCGGTGCAACGAGCTTTTTAACAAACAAGCAGCCGCATACATCACCGTGTGTGTATAAAATACCTGTCTGACATAAACTAGTGCTTCAGCTATAGCAGAGGAAAGGAATGTGCCCGTGCCGACATTCACAAGACCCAGACTCTGTTGCCCGTTTCCCTTCATCTCAGCAGAAAGTTTGCACGGCCCAACAGGACAGTGTCTCCAGGCAGGGCTGAGAAGGACCTCCTGCTGTGCTGGCCTACAGCTCTCAGAGGTAGCGCTCCTGGAGGGTGCCGGCTTGGAGAAGGCTGGCTAAGCAGACACACCCCAGGTGGGAGCAGGGCCCCTTCTGATGTCCCTGGCTAATTCAGGCCTCTGCTCAGAGCTGTGCAGTCCACCGCCACTTTCCTTTGGAAGCAGCTTTCTGCCAAGGGGGAGACGGCCTGCCAGAGACTCAGGGTTTTATCAGGCATGTTGCTTTAGGGCTGCTGAGAGTTTTAGTCGAATGCATCTGTCTGAAGGACGGAGCGCTGCTGCAGTCCTTTGATTTTGCCTCTCTGCGGCTGTGTCGTCCCGGGGGGGAGGGGGGACACTGCGCCGCAGGTGGCCGCGTAGGACAGCCCTGGGCTATACACGCTTCCAGCCTTGGGCTGTTGCGGCGCAGATGGCCCAAATATCATTTGTGGCATCCAAACTGGATGAAAGGGCCCCCACCCCCCAGTCTAGGCTGCCTGCCTCCCACCCAGGACAGTGGCAAGCAACTTGTGGCCCTCGAGATGTTTTAGACTACAGCTCACACGATCCTTTGCTGGCTGGGGCTGATGAGCATGGTAGTCCAACACCCCCCCCCCCGGCCTCACACACCCCGTACCAGGCAATCCACTTGGGTGATGTGCAGGGCGAGGGTTTTGGCGTCCACTTCGGCTAGGAGTTCCTTGACTTTCTTGAGCACTGCCATTTCTAGGGGCTTGTTTTCCAGGGGGATGAGCAGCGAATGGAACATGGCAGGGTTGAAGGAGGAGACCCTCTCCACCGTAGGCGCCACGAAGCCGGCTGGGTCCTGACCGGGTCTCTTCCGGGCCGCTGCCTCCGCCTCGGGCCCATTCAGAGACGGGCCCTTCTGGCCCTCGTCCCCCTTTAGCCGGTCCACATAGCTCTTGGCCAGCGCCTGCTTGCCGGCTGGAGCTGGCCTCTCCCACTGGACTGGGGAGGGCGGGTGGAGCTGGCAATAATGCCCCGTGTCCGGGTCGCTGTAGCTGCTGACCGAGGGGGAAGGCGAGGCTTTGGCGTATCCGTGCGAAGGGGTCGAGCGGGCGCTGTCCGGCTGATCCGCCTTGCTGCCGTTCCCTTGGCAGAGCTGCGGTTCGCTGGATCGCCTTATGACGGGGGATGCTGGGCTCACGCCGCTGGCGGCCTGACCTCCCTGCGGTTTTAGCCGAGTGACTGCAAGAGAGAAGTGAGGAGACCCCGTTATTGTCAGGACGGACCTGCTGCAAGCTGCGCAAGAACACGATGGCGGCGTGCCCCGAGGATCTTCGCGGCACCTCCTGTGCGCTCATAGTTATTTATTTAAAACTCTTGCATCCGCCCCATCAGAGCTGTCCCGGGATGTTCACAATAAGATACGGAAGGCTGTGCCAGTGAAGACTCTCCCCACAATGTTCTTTGAGCCAGTTACACGCCTGTGTTCCAGTTCATGCACATGTATATGTGCATGGAGCTGCTCGCATGCCTGTCCTGTTCTCCTTTGGAGAGTGGAAGAATGCCTTGCCCAGGACTGCGAGAACAGAACGGCCTGGAGGCTGCTGGGAATTGTGATCTCTCAGCAATTAGGGAAGGCTCACCCGAGCTAATAAGGCAGAGAGCAGTGTTCATGCACCTCTGTGGTGTCTCTCCAGGAGCCCTTCATATTTCATGAACAGTTCTCAGCACTTTTATTTATTTGTGAATTTATTTAAAATATGATGTGCATACCTTCTCCTAACTAAGAGAATTCAAGGCACTTTCCACAAACAGAAAACCTAGATATACCTCCAAAACCATTAATGGATGTCGTGTTAAACTTCCAAGAGTTTAAAATACTTGAAAAATAGTTGAACAGCAGTTTGACCCTGTGACTGGTTCACACAGAATAACCATTCTTGGGCTGTTTAAACCATGAGTTTTGGGGTCTGTGGTGAGGAAGCAAATGGGCTGTTTCCTGCAGGTTTGTCAGTTCCACTGTCAGTCAGCAATTCAGGAGTGCCCATTTGTTAACAAGCCAGAGTTAACCCAGCCATTGGCCACGGTTTGCTGCTGGGTTAATTCTAGGTAGCTTAACCCCTGAACAATCCAGAGTTCTGGGTCTGGATGTCACAGTAACAGCCCAGGAGTGGGGCATTGCCAGATTGTTGACTGGAAGAAGAAATGGAGACTGTGCGGAAGGCAGAATCTTTGTTTGCGGCTGGGTTAAGGAACTGAAATGCTGTTGCGACATGCAGAGCAGGCGTGTGGACGCACCCTTCTTACCAGTGCTGTAGGCTGGGGTTGTCGGGGTCTCCGAGATGGGAGACATTGGTGAGTGGAGATCCTGGATTTGATCCACACTGACTGCGCAGTTCCGGATGATGTCCCGGTGATGTGGCAGGGAGACACTGAGGAGGAAAGTGGAGACAGACAGGCACTGGGCGTGAAATCCCTCACAGGACTCAGTGCAGGGGTCAGATTTGGGAAGCGTGCGGCTGAGTTAGAGGGGCAACCGCAGGATGAACTGGTTTATCGTTGTGGTGAGCGTTTCAGGAGGCTCAAACAGGCGCACTTGGAGCCAGAAACACTGCCTTGATTCGCCTACTCGGATGTCTTGCACTGTCTTTCCCTTCCGTTGTATACTAGGCTGTAGGAATGCGGGAAAAGCCCTGAGGGATCAGGGCCTCTCTAGTCCACCTTCCGCTCCCACCGTGGCCAGCCAGATGCCCCGATGGGAAGCCAAGCGCTTTCCGGCACCCTCCCACATGCCTGCCTTCCACGGCAACTGCTCTGCAGGGGCACAGTTCTGGCCCTAACGACCCATAGAAACTTCACGGGTTTGTCGGAGCCCCCTTTTAAAACCACCAGCTCCTCACCACGACCTGGCATAGGGGGTTCCATGGTCTGACTCTGTTGCCTGGAGAAGTCGTACTCCTCTCTGTCCTGAATCTCCCGCTGCTCAGCATGCGCCAGCCGCTTGGCGACTCTTCAGTTCTGCCCGTTTTTTACGGATCATTGTTTGTTTATTAATCTAGAACTTTTCTAACCTGTCCACCACTAGTGTCTCAGGACGGCTTACAACAAAAAATGAATAAGAGAAACAAAATGGCACAGCATCCAAAAACTAAGATAATAAAACCCAAGTTAAAATCATCGAAACATTAAAATGATGGGAAAATAATGTTTTTACCTGATGCTGAAAGGAATCGGCACCAGGCAAACCTCTCTGGGGAGCATATTCCGTAGACAGGGAGCCACCACAGAGAAGGCCCTCCTCCTGGTAGCCACTCTCTGAACGTCCTTCAAGGAGGGCTCCCAGAGCAGGGCATCCACCTCAGATCTCAAGAGGCAGGAGGGGAATAGGGAAGAAAGTTCTCCTTCAGGTGTCCTGGTCCCAAGCCATTTAGGCCTTTTTGGGTCATCACCAGCACCTTAAATTGGGCCCGGACTTCAACTGGCAGCCAGTGCAGTTGATAGAGGACCGGCATTATATGTTCATACCTGCCATTAATATCCTGGCAGCTCTGCTCTGGACCGACTGAGGTATCTGGACCGTCTTCAAGGGCAGCCCCACACAGAGCATGTTCCAGTAATCTAACCGGGAAGTTACCAGAGCATGGCTCACGGCTGCTAGGCAGCGGGGTCCTAGGATTACCTCGTTGGGCATCCGTCGCCCCTGGTGATCTTGTCGGCCGTCAGTCCGTCGGTCATGGTGATGCTGCGGCGTTTGATGTGCCCCCCTTTCTGGCTGGCGTGGCCGTGCGAGCCGCTGTGCTTCCCATTGGCAAGTCCGTAGCTGGCCTCCAGGTAGCGCAGCGGGAAGGTGCGGTTGATGGGGCAGTAGAAGATGGCGCTGCTCTGCTCCGAGACCGGCTTGCGGTTGCCCACGTAGAAGCGCACCAGGGCCGGGACGTTGTCGAAGCTCTCCTGCTCGAAGAGGTACTGGATGTGGGTGCGGCCTTCGCTGGACTTCACCATCACCTTGTTGATCTTGAAATGGAGGGGCTCGTTCCGCCAGCGGCAGGTCAGCACGTAGTCGCCCAGGCTGGTGAGGGAGTCCCGGATCAAGAAGTCCCCATTTCTCTGCACCAGGCTCTCAGACACCTGCGGGACGGATCGGAGAATTGACCCTTGTTTTAGGACTGCGTCGCCATTATTTATTTTCTTTATTTATTGAAAACTTTTCTAGACCATCTCATTAGCGAAGTCTCGGGACGGTTTAACAATACACCATTTCTTGTGTGCCAAGGACTGTTTGCAAAATCCTGAATGAATGTGAGGATAGCGTGGAAATGAGGACTGAGTAACCCAACTTGGGTTCCTTGGAACCAAGAAAAAGGCAAGACTCTTGCCATTTTTTCCCGTTTCTTCAATTATACATTCTTTTAACATTGTAATGGCCCAGAGTGCCATTTGACTATTGGGCCTATAAACATGAATTTAACAAAATAAAAACATAACGTTACACTGTTTACATATGCAAACTATAATATACATTTAAACAAACCGCAGTAAAATTCCAGAACCCATTAAAAACCTTTTCATAAGCTGACAAATGCCCTAGAGAGAAGTCTTAATGTGGTGCTGAAAATATGATGCCAAGCAGACCTCACCTAGCACAGCATCCCAAAATTGGGGGGCTACAACCAAGAAGGCCCCCCAACCTTGTTGACACTTTCTGAACTTCCCTTGGAGGAAGGGTGTCAAAAGGTGACTCAGCATAGAGGCTGGATCATACACTGATTTTATTTTTTGGAAGTTAAAAGTAGTAGGGAAATACACCATACTACATGGCACTCCCAAAAAATATCCAGTCCAGTCTAATTGTCTCCAACATGAGGAGAGGAAGGAGGAAGGCTGATCGTGTAATGGAGACACGGGGACAGCTCTGCGTCAACGGCAGGATGAGACCCTATTGTCCTCTTGGATCACCCAGGAACTGGGGACCCAGGAAACGAGTGGGACAAAGAGCATCGGGTTCTCAGACCCTCCTGCCTCCATCGGGGGGTCAGGGCGTCAGACAGCTGGACCCTGGAGTCCGCGGCGATGCCTGCCTCTCTGCCCAGAGGAAGCAAGGAGCTGGTCCCGATGCCTTGCTCGGTGTGGTACAGATGCCTCCACAAATGCCCTGGTGCCGCACCTCTCGGGGGATGAGTCCGTGGTACCAGGCGTGGCTACGCAGGTCTGTGCTGCTAAGCTTCAGCTCCTCCTCCAGCTCCTTGTGAAGCTTCTCAGGCGATGAATCAAGGATGTATTTCTCCTTGGAGAACTGCAGAGAGAGAGAGAGAGAGCGGGAGAGCTTCAGGTCAGCTGAGCCCCTCTGGCCACGACAAACGGGCCAGTGGCCAGTCCTGGAACACACAAAGAAAAGGGAATGGGGGCTGCTCTTCTCATTCCACACCTTTCAAAGGCCAGTGAATCCCCTGAGGTCAGTGGGAACAATAAGCCGTCCTGAGATGTTTGTAGGGGACAGGATAGAAAAGCTTTTAATAAACAAACAGCCTTTGGTTGGGATGCCATTTAAACACCAGGTGGACACTAGAGGTGAAATTCCCACCTCTCTCGGGGGTGTCCCCCACAAACTCTTTTGGCACTTCCTTGCTCAAGGGGGAGTCAGGCCCAGTCTTGCAAAGCCTCGCCTAGCGATGGGAAGCAGGTTCTCAGATCTTTTGTGGTGTCGTCAGGTTGGCTCTTGGCACCACATTCCAGGGCTCCACTCACCGGAGGGCCCTTAGATGACCACCCAGAAAGCAGCAGCGGAAGGAAATGCCGGTCTCCCCGATGGGCAGTATGATTTTTACATGAGTTTGTACTGTCGCAATACATTCCCCGCTTTCTCTAAAGCAGGGCCGGCAGACAGATGGGTTGTGCTAAAATGTTAAAAAAGCAAAAGCAGTCGTAAAGTCAGGAATTTGGATAGAAGGGAAAGAAACCTTTTGTGTTTTGAAACTGAATATCGATGGCCATCCAGACCCAATCCCTTGCCACAGGAGCATTAATCCAGTCTAAAATTACCCATCTCTGACGCTTTTTTCATATAATGGGGAAAGAAGCCGCATCAATAACTCTTACCTAGAAATGTGGCAGTCACCAATCTGATGCACTTCCTGGCTTCCTCCAAAGTGTTCCTAGCTATCCTGTACAAGCCCACTGGGGCCTGAGCCAGCCGAGGGAAAGGTGCTGAGCAGCCCAGGATAACTGATTTGCAACGGGTCTCCGGCAGACGGGCAAGTTTCCTGACCCCGCTTAACCACTAAGGGCGCAACGCCTCAGCAGCTCACACATCTGCCGCTGTTGCCGCTGGCCAGGCGCCGAGCCAAGAGAAAGCAGACCCGCCAGCAAACATGAGCTGAGAAGTGCTCTCTGCTGTGCGAGGAGCCCGGGCTGGCACATCGGCTTGGCTGGCCGGTGCAGCGCAGCTGGTGCGCATGGGGGCCGCGGCGGCCTCGGACGCAGCTGTCTCCCCACACACACACCCCTCCTTCATCCTCCCCACTGGGGCGCTTGCACCGAAGGTTACCGTCCTTTGGGACCAAGCCTGCCTTTGGCCTCTCCGTCTTGGCAACCGGGCCAGGGGCCTGGCATCACTGGGCTATTTCAGGTTGTCGGCAGATGCTCTCCCGGGGCGGGAGGGAGGGTGATGCAACCCAAGCAGAGCTAGCACCTCAGCCGGAGGGAGTTGTGGGCACCGGTTTCGCAGGTGGGGGAGGCACATGCAATTCAGTGAAAGGGGCCTGGGGGGGAGGGCGTTGCAGCCGGGAGGGGAACCCCATCCTGTCCTCGGCTCCTGTTTCACTAGTGGGTGGCCAGCACTGGGTGCAACCTATTGTTCCCGTCGTCAGGATGCAGTGTTTCTCTCACCCTCCCATCAGGATCCTTGACAGAGGGGTTGTGGGGGGGGGGTGTCAAACAATGGTGTCTTTGCTAAGCCTCTCCCTTCAGGCTTTCAGGAAAAATGGGATTAATATCCTGGCCCCACCCCACCCCTCCACTTACTTATTTACTTACTTATTATTTATTTAAAGTTTTTCTATGCCTCCCCATTACGAAAAGTCTCTGGATGGCTTACAAAGAACAAGAAACCAAAGAACAAAGAACCAAGAACCCATCACAATGATGTGGCCTGACACTCAATGCCCGGGAAAGATGGCCCCTTTCCCGTGGGACCGAAGGGGCATTTGCTTGGGGGAAGCCGGGAAGCCCCAGCTCAGCTCGTGGGAGCCCCTGCTCGGCCTCCCCGCTCACCGTGGCGGATCGAGCCCGCCCTTGCACTCCGCCCAGCCCGCTTTGCGCTCGCTCGCAGTGCTCAGCGCCCTGTGGGGATGGAGCCGAGGCTGAGGCTGAAGCCCGGCTGCTGCTGAGACAACGGTGCAAGCGTTCTGCAGAGGGGCTTTCTGGGGGGCAGGGGGCCGTGGGAAGCCGCCGGCAAACCTGAGGCGGAACAGCGCTCTCGGTAGCAACGGCTGGCCACCTGCAGAATCCCGAAATGCTTCTGCGTGGACGGGCGGAAGAGGGTCCCTCCAAAGAGTTAACCCCTCCGTGCGCCAGGCTCGCTGCTGCAGTGCATAGCAATAAGAGGTTTAAAGGGGAATCTGCGGCACGGAGATGAACGCGCGCACGAGCCTGCACAGTCCCCACGCTCTCCATCTCCCCTGCACGCCCCCCGTTGCCTCTCGGTGGGGGGGCGAGCAGGCAATGATGTCTCCACTCTGTGGGGAGGGACGGGGGCAAGAGAAGCAAGAGCTGCGCTGGAGCAGTGGGGTGGAGAGAACGTGGGGGGCTGTGGCTCAGCAGTGTTGCAGGCAAATTGGCCTGCGGCTCCTGCTCAGGCTGGGAAAGGCCCCTCCGTGAGGCCCCGCCGGACTGGGAGTGATGCCGTAGGAAACACGGATCACGGCTGGCACACAGCCTGTTCCGTCAGGGGCCACACGGACCTGTTGTGCTCATTTCTGTCCGGGTCTGCATCTTCCCACGGCAAAGTTCGTCCCATTTCCCTTCTGGAACGGGATCCGTTAATTCAGTCGGCATGAAAATCTCTACACATTTTTGTAAGGATTTCTCAAGGCTTGCACATTTTCATAGACTCTTCCCCCCAAAAGGATGCATTTTGTGCTTAATTGCCCAAATGTACCTCTTTATTTTTTTGCCAGCGACTTTTCTGCCGGGAAGAAAATGGGGTGGGGGGGTTTGGGTACACTTCCTCAAATGCCTGGATTTGTATGTACTGTTTTTAATATACATTTTGTGAACTGGGGGAGAGAATTGCATTGGACACTACAAAAAGTACAGATTTTGATGTTCATGATCTTGCATGTTTGGGAGAAGGGAACTGAGCTGTATGTTACCCATCCTTCATTCTTTGTTTTGGGGGGTGGGGGGGGCAGACCAATGTGCCACCTGGAAACTCCCAGTTGGATGGGTTTTTTTTTTTTTTAAATTGAAGGATATTGAACTTGGTGGGATCTTGTTCCAAGAAAGCATTTTTTTCGGCTGTCAGACATGCAGATTCACATGGAAGACGGGAAAGATTAGGAAAGATTAGCAAACTGGTCAAGAGAGTGCGAAGAAATGTGATTTTGCTTTGCATGGGGAACAATGTCCAGAAGGCTCAGCATGGAAGGCTGAAATTGATTTCACTAGATTGCTTTTAAAAAAATCATCTTTTCTACTGCTCTATCACAAAGTGTCCTAGCCAACTTACAAAAATAGACTCCATCCCATATTTAAACACTCAATAAAACCAATATAACACGCCGAGTGAGATACCCTGTGCGCAGTCACTAAAAGCCCAAGTATAATTTCAGATAGCAACCAACCCCAAAAGCCACACTCTTAAAACAAATCAATATTGACCTGCTTTTTCCCTAAGACTTCCTGAAATGCCTACCAGAAAGGACGGTCTTTTCACTCACTTTCTAAAATTCTCGGGTGCTCAGAACGTCTTGGGAAGACCATTTCAAAATGTCGGGAGCCACAGCTGAGGAGGCTGGCAATCCCACTTCCAGGATGCGAGGATCAAGTTTTCCTCCTGCTAATTTTAAGGGACAGGAGAGCTCGGTCGAAGGGATTCCTCGGTGGACACACCCTGGAAGTTGGAATTGGGGACCCGTAATACTAAGCGCCTGAAAACCCAGGCCTCTGCCATTGAATTGCTTTTTTCTTCATACTGCCCCCAATCCCGGCCAACACCTGCCCAAACCATTATTAAAAATCAGCGGTCGCCACAGGTCTGGCTTTTGGGCCCTTCGGCCTTCCCAAGGGGCGCCGAGGCCGAAGCAGGTGCCGTCACCATGGCAACTGCCTCCTCTCCATCACTGCCGCTTCGCCCCTGCAGCCAACGCTCCGAATGCAAACAAATAGAATCATTTCAAGGCCAACTTTCCTTGGTGCGAGGACTTTTGAAGTGGGAGGAAACGATCCTCTGAAGAGCAGCTTTTGCACATTAAGTCATCTGTGCACAGAGGATGATGTACTCCTTTGGTTCTCTGTGTGTGTGTGTGTGTGTGTGTAAGACACAGAAATGGCAAGTGACAGAAGGGGGTAGTGAAAATAACAGATGTGAGGAGCTGCTTTCCCTTTGGTGTTTCAGAGACGGAAGCCGGGCCAGTCTCTCCATCACGGGGCAGCGGGTGGAAGGAGCTTTCCAGCAGCCTGTGCGAAATGAGCCCCACGTGGGGAAGGAGCGTGCTTGCTTTGGGTTGAATATATTCTGGGGCAGCAGCACAGTGGGGGGAGAAGGGGTAGCTGACCCTGGGTGACATCACAAACCATTCAGAATAAGCTGCACCAACCCCACCGGAGGGGGAAGCAGCAAGGCGCGTGCTCGCACTGTTGGCAAAGCTCACAAGGGCCACCGGCTGGACGCAGAGCGTTGCTGGGGGTGACGCGTAGGCACAGTTCACCGCAGGACCCCCAGACGATCAGCGGCGGGTGGCTCTGCCGGTGGGAGCACACAGGACCAGGGGCCAATCCTGCCCCCTTGCCTCCCGCCACTCGGGCAAGGCAGCTGCAGCCCTCTCCGTGACCCCACGAGGTGTCAGCCTCACAAAGGGACCTCCTGTGGAGGGGAATGAGGAGGAGGAAGGAGGCCTTGGTGCAGAGAAGGCCAGGAGGGCGCAGGAGAGGGGAGGGGAGGAGTCGCCCCCACAGCAACAAAGTATTTGCCTCCAGAGCATCCATATCACCACAGGCAGGAATTGGCTCGCTGCCTGCGCCCCAAATGCACGACCGGCCCTCCACCCAGCGCCGACCCGAAACATGTTGCTGCCGGGGGAAAAGGACAAGCCGGCCCTCTCCGCAGAAACCTTCCAGGCAGCCGGCCAAATTCCACTTCAGCGCTGGGAATCAGGCAGCGCCCGCTGCCAGAGGGGTTGGCAGGCGGTCCAGCCGCTTGGGACTTCGGTCCCCAGGAGCCCCTGCCAGTGGTCAGGCATGCTGGGGGTGGCTGCCCGCAGCCACCAGGTCTGCCTTCTGAACCCCAGCGGCACTGCACTCGGGGGCGGCAGGCGAGTCAAAGGGCAGCACACCCACCTACATTACAGAGGCGGCTCTGGCCCCGCAGTGCGCCTTCCTTGCCCCTCACCGCACACCTTGCCTAGCCCAGCCGCCAGGTGGGGGCACATCCCTTCCAGCGCCGCTCTTGCAACCTCCTCCGCCTGCCTTGGGTGCCGCGAATGCTGGGCTGCAGCTGAGCCCCCGGCTGTGCCCACTCCCTGTCTGCCAGCAGCCCGGGGCTCCCTCTCTTGGAAAAGCTGCTCCGGTGCCGGCGGGAATGGTGACTTCAGGGAGTCCCCAGCCAGCAGAAGTGGGCTTCTTCCTGCAGCAACAGCTCACAGCCTAATATAAGAGGCATTGCTGATGCTTGCCAACCCTACCAGCAGGCCGGCTGGTTTCTCGCACGCACTCCAGTCTCTGGCACTTGACAGTGCTCCACCAGGCCTCCGTTATCTTACTGCTGTGCAAGCAGTGTGTCCTGCAGCTCTGTCCCACTGGCACGATCCCCTCGTGTCCCACAGGGATGGCATGCTTCCCGGAGGAAGCCCTGAAAGGAGCGGAAAGGACCGTGCGTGCCCATGGGGTAGAACTGCATGCAGAGGGGTGTCTGTCTGGGTGATGGGATGAGCCATGGCTGAAGAGCTCTGCATAGCTCAAAAGCCTGCAGGCAGCTGGCCCGCGTGCCATGGAGCAGGCCCGCTAAAAGAGGGCCCTTAGCTTTGCGTGGGCTTGGGGGTGGCCTGGAGCCACCCAGCACTGTCCCCAAGAGGCAAGCCCTGCTTCCCAGTCCAGAAGGGTTCCGAGGGGTTGTGGAAGGCAGAGAGACTCCTCTGGGAGGCGGGCGGCCCCAGGTAACGGGCAGACCTTCCAGGGAGGAAGCGCAGGGTGATGAACCTTGGAAGCGAGGCAGTCGCTGCGTGTCTGCCATTGTGGCGTGTTCATGGTCTGGTCAGTAAAAAAGAGGCAGGTGGGCAGGTGGGCTCAGGTAGAGGTAGGGGGTAAAGCTGCCGGGTAGCGTGCACGGCGCTCGTTTTTGCATGATGCGCTCCTCACAGCCCAAGATACCTTGACGCAGATGGGTGTGTGGGCGTGATTGTGTGTACTGAATATCCATCCCTCTGTTATCTCACTCCGAATGCTGCATCCCTTCCCTGGGCTGCCATTGGCTGGCGATGATGTAATTGCTTCAAGCGCCGGGTGCGCTGCCATTGGTGCAAAGGTGCAGAGATGCTGCTGTCAGCTGGAAAGGCCCGGTCATTCATGCAGAGTCCGACAGCATCATGCCGGCTTGTGGGGGGGGGGGCAAGGAGGGGGAGGGAAGCCAGGCGCGCGCGCGAGGAAGGAGCACTGGTGGAGGAACAGGTGAACCTCGGAGGGGGCGAGGCTCGCTGGTGCTCCCAGGGGCCAGGATGAGCACCCCTGCTGCGGACGGAGATGCGTGCGTGCACACGGACAAAGTTGGCGCATGCCGCACCTTTGCAAACCCTCGTGTTGCTTGGGTACAAATCTGCAGTGCCCGTTCAGCTGCAAAACCTCGCCTGAGACGGGCAATTTGTACTCACTGAGATTATTTGCCTCCCCAGCTACAAAATAGGACTACCCAGTTCTTTGCAGGGATGGAAGAGAGGGTGTGAGGGAAACGGCGGTGCCGGGGCACTGGGGCATGCGGACGGCACTTCTCCACTCAGCCACAAAGTGGACTGGTAGCCACGTGGCAAGCATCGGGCTCGGCTTTCAGGCTGCGTGGAAGCAGCAATGCTCAGTTGCTTAATCGTTGAAAGAGAAACTACGTGGAGCGAAGGCCGTGGCTTGGATTCACGTGCCCCAAGGGCCTTGGGCCCTGCCATTACCTTTCTGCATGCCAGGAGGGCAGCTGCGAGGCTGAGAGAGGGGGGCACCCTCCGAGCCCCTTGGAGCAGGCTGGGAAAGGGGTGGGGGGTACTCAGACCCAGAGCATCAGGGTGGGGTGCTTCCCCTTTGCACAGCTTCTAGTTTAGCAGACTTGCTCTGGTCTCCATGCTGCCAAGAAAGGAAAGGCTGCCAATGTAAGAAGAGGGATCAGACACGAGGTCCGTCGAATCCAGTGTGATATTCTCCCTGCAGAGAGGCAGGTCACGAAGGAAGGCCGCCCTCAACCACAACCTGCCATGCAGGCTCCGTTCAGCTCTTGGGGCGCACAGCTATTCTTACAGGTTCTCCTGCTGCACAGCAGGCGATTTGCTGAGAAACCCTGGGGCAGCCCCTCACCACTCTCAAGCACAGGATGCTCCTGAGGGCGTTGCGCCGGCTTTGAGCGAGGCTGTCATCTCGGTGGAACTTTTGCAGTGAACGAGCGCAAGCAAATGCTACCCAGACCCTCCCGAACCACCACCCAGAGCCTTCATCACCTTTTACGCTCCTTTAAGACCAGCTCTAGCTCTTTGTGCTAAATGAATTAGGAAGATCTCTGTGGCCGGCCAGCAAGCCAGTCTTGCAAGCTGATGGGCAGCACCGTGTGAAGGGAACGGCCCTCTCTGCTGCTTGCTGTGTGCTCCACCCCAACACACACTCTTCAGGGTTGACTGCCTTAGACCAGGGAGGCTCTGCTTAACAACTGTCTCCAACAGGCCCTGATAGACTGGCCCTCCTTCATGGATTTCCCAGCGGGCCAGTTTTAAGGCCAGCTCTGGCAAGGAAGGGACAAGAGCGCATACGTGCCGAAGACTCGTGGATCTCTCCATCCCGCCACCCATCCTTCACCAACTTGGCTGTGGTGGACTACAATTCCCATCAGTCCAGCCCTGGGGCACCCATCACACAGCTGCGTGTTCCTGCCCGTACTGCACGCATCTCAGTGCTGTTTACCTCTTCCCCCTCGGACCTGCCCACCTGAGGTCCTGTTCCAAGCGTCTGAAGAACTGGCAACCGTGCACATGGAACCTGACGCCACAACCAGCGCACAAGCCTTTAAGCCACCACAGGTCTCCGGGTCAGTCGGGCCAGGCCCAGCCAATCCAGAAAGCCTGATTAGAAACGACCAAGCCGGGGCAGACCGAAGCAGAGAGGACAGCAACACGGGGGTGCCGAGCAGCACGGCCCTCGCAACACCATCAACACAAAGGAGAGGGCGGCGTGGGCAAACCCGTCTTCCGAACCGGGGTCAGCTGGGGAGGTGCAGGACGGGCACCTGTGGCAGCGGAGCCCGGCTCTTGGGTCACCTGCAGCGCCAGGTTCATGGGCGCGATGGGCAGGAGCCGCGGTGCTCGGCTGCTGTGTGAGCAATGACATCATGCTCAAGTAATCGGTGCTCCCCTTGGCGAGGGGGCGGGGGACCTGCAGGGTTTTCGCTCGGAGGACGGTTTCTCAGAGGAGGAACTCTGTGCAAGCCAGACGCCGTTTTCCCCCGGACGGGGTGGGGTGTGATGGCCGGTGTGTGGCAAAGGGTGGGGTCCGGCGATTTCGTTAAAAAGAAAAGATGCCTGATTCTTACGCGGGTCACCCCGGCGAGGCAGAGGCGCACCTGCCTGCTCTCTGCTGCGTGAGGCTTCTCTTGCACCCGGGGCTTCTGAGGCTGCAGGAGCACTCCAGGTGCATCCAGAGTCAGGCTGGGAAGGGGGCCTTTCCACAAAAGCCCTCGCACCAGGCAGCATCTGCAAAAGGAGGTGTCCTGGGCATGGGGAACCCCACCTGGCTACACCGTGGTGGGGAGTGTCGCGTGTGTTTTGCTGGGCCCCCCGCGTGGAGGGGCTCTGCCAGCTGCAGGGAGAGATGAAGGGGCCAGGCTTCATCTGTGGCCCAGAGAAGGGGCAAGGAAAGAGGCAGGCCCGTGGCCAGCTGGCTCGGGGTGCGACGCAGGAAGGGGTGCATGGCTCCCACAGTCCCAGCTCTCATTTCTGCAGCACAGGAAGCACGGCAAGCGATCCAGCGGGGGTCATTTCAACCTACTTTTCCTCACCTTGCAGCAAGAAGCCCCCCCACTTTTCTCTGGCAGGCGCATCTCCCGCAGTTTTGGTTCGGCAGCGAGAGCAGCCGTTGCCCCTGAAGGCCCTCATGATGGTCCCCCCCCCCCCCCCGTGTGGCTGGATGCAGCAGACTGCAAAACCCCCGCTCCTCGGCCCCAAAGCCTGGGTCAGAGACCACAAGGGGGCCCGGCCCCCGGCCCCAGTCATGATTCTCTGCAAACCTGAGCATAACCTGAGCAGAATCCCACCCCTGCGTCAGAATGAATGGGAGAGAGAGTGAAGCAAAGTTCAGGCGCACAGACAGGGGACACCTGGAAAAGGTTGATGGAGGGACCCCGTACAGCTCCAGCCCCTCCACCCCAGGACAGACATGCAATTCTATAGGAAAGCACTTACAAAGGGGGGGGGGTGCAAGGCAACTGTAAACACTGCAACCAGGTAACCCCCCCCCCCGCCCCGATTCTCTGGCCCGGAACAGCCACAAAGATCCCCTCCCCACGAAGTCACAAAGAGGGAATCTGTGGGAAGGGGTGCTCCCATTTCCCTCCTGCCCCCCAAGACAGTTCCCGGAATGGGCTCTTCATCGGCACGTGCCCTGCCTGCCAGATGAACCCACGAATGAACGAATGAATGAATGGGGGACGGGAACCCCTGGGCGTGTCCCCATAAAGACTTCCTCAAACTTGAGGGGATCCCCAGCCGCGCCCCAGAAGCAGGGGGTCCTCATCCCAGAGGCCGTTATCCCAGGGATGCCGGCAGCCAGGTGTTGTCGGAACCGCCTCTCCTGCAGCGCACAAAAGACCCGGTCGCACCGACCCGAAAGGCGGCCCGGCTGCACCCCGTCAAGCCAGGCGCCCCGCATCCGCGGGGGCGAGGGGCGCCCCACCTCCCCGCAGAGCGGGCTGGGCTGGGCTGGGGCGGCGGCGGCGCCCGGAGAGGAGAGGAGAGGGGTCGCACCGCGCGCCCGAGGCCGGGGGGAGGCGCGGGGGTCCCGCCGGCAGCCCGCCCCTCACCTGCACTTGCATGAAGGAGCCGCGGTAGAAGCAGCAGGCGGCGGCCGACAGCGCGCTCCAGAGGCTGCACCGGTCCGTCATGGCTGCGCCGTCCGCCGGCCCCGATCCCGGCCCCGGCCCGGCCCCGGCGCGCCCGCCCGGCTGAAGCCCCGCGCCCGCGCTGCCGGGCTTTAACTTGCGAGCGAGGCTGCCCGGATTACCTCATCGCCGCGCGGGGCGGGGCGGGGGGCGGGGCGTGGGAGGCCGCCCCCCCGGACCCTCGTGGCCGGCGGGGGCGCACGGCTGGCACGGGCGCGCAGCGCGGCGGGCGGGCAGGCCGGGGGCTTTGTCTGGCGCCGCCCCCCGCCGCCCCCTGGGCCACCCCGCGACGTCAGAACTGGTGGGGGCGCCGGGCAGGTCTTGGCCAAGAAATGTGCCCCCCCCACGTGGTGCCCCAAGGCCAGCCAAGGCGGACTCTTTGTGGGGAGGGGATGACTGAGGCAGGGAACGCGAGGCTTGCTCCCCTCCCCGCCCCGGCAGCGCAACAGGGCAGGCAGCACCCGTCCAGCCCCATCGCACCCCTCTTCGTGCCACCTGCCCCAGCCGGCTCGGTGTGGGGTATCCGTGCGCGTGTGCGCTTGCCAAGCCAAGGAAGACGGAGGGCCTCTGCACAGCACAGGGTTACCCCACGGATCAAGAGGGGGATGAGATGTGGGCCCAGCCATGCCTTCTAGCAGGTGGAGCGGCCAGCTCTGGCGGCAGATGCTGGGTGCCGGAAGGAGGCCGAGGGATCTGCCCCACGCCCCAGATCTCCGCGCCCGCTGCCTTCATGTGAGGTGCCGGAGCTGAAGAAATTATGAAAACGCTCCAGCCCGCCTCAGACGACAGGGGCTCAGCGATTTAAGGCAGGGTTCCAGATATGCCACGCTAGGTCTCAGCTTTTACCATGGGGAGAGAGACTCTATGCTCAGCTTTTGCATAGAAAGAAGGAAGGGTAGATTCATCCTACATCCCAAAATGTAGCTTATAGGCATGCAAAACGAAACCCCTCTTTCTGTATCAGCAGAAAGGTACCCACGAAGTAGTACGTTACGACCACCGTGGATGGACTGGCTGGGGATACTCAGGGTTGTAATCCAACACAGGGGAAGATGCCAGGCTGGGGAAGCTGGGCTGCAGCATGTTCTCACCCTGGCGATGTCCTGGTCCTTTACGCTAAAGCTTGGATGAGCTTCAGCATTGAAAAGAGCAGGACCTGCCCCCAAGCTAAGCCTTTACGTGGCTAGTTCCTCCATGCGTTCTTTGCAACCCTCCTTCCATTTAACGGGCCCAGCACGGCTGCTATTAGAGCATTCAAAGCCAGCGCCCATTTGAAACATTGAGAAGTGCCGTTGTTTGACTCGGAAGGAACCCGGACCTTTCTTACGTGCCGTGCCCAGCCCAAGGCCAAGCGAAGGACAGGCGGCTCTTCCTCACTTCCACCCCACTCCAGCTTCCCCCAAGTACCAGCCTTGTCCTGGGCCAACCCCACACCTCCTGCCAGGTTCTTACAGGGCACTGATCTTCCAGTAAGCCCCTCATCGCAGGCCCTTTGGCAGCGGAACCTTCTGTGTCTCCACGCTGGACAGAGAGATTGCGATCTTAAAATTCCCTGCATACTGTCAAGCATTAAACTTAATGCAGGGTTTATCCTAGATTTGCCCTTGAGTGCGTTCGGTTGTTTTGCTGCATAATGCATCAAGTACGCTCGTCAGACTCGTCACTGGTCCTTCTTAACTTTCCAGGCTCACACGCATATTGGCGACTGTTTCTGTTGGAGTCTCCCCAGTAAATCCACTCGAAGATGCTTGGAGAGCTGGGGTCTTTTCTCTAACTCTATCATTTCTCAGCCCAAGGGTTGATTTCAGTTTTGAAAATGCCTGGAGGTGGGCAAGCCCAAAGCCAAACGGGGAGGAGCCAACATTCCAAAAATAGGAAGCAATTTCGGCATATGGTAGCTTGGAGCATTTGGCTCAGGAGGCGCATTGAAATGCTGCACAAGAGCAGCATAGCAGAGCCCCAGTTGATTGGTGGTAGCGGGGGAAATATGGGGCCCCCGGAAAGGGGCAGAGACAACGAAAACTGGAGGGAGGCTCCGGGTCCCAGTTGTGGGTTCCCTGCTCGGCTATCTGGGAGACTCCGGATGCTGGAATTGGATTGGACCAATCTTCCATCCTATCCAGCTCTTCTGTCTTTATTTCTCTTGGAGGGCAGATTTGACTAGATTTTGTAAGGGAAGGACAAGGATTCATTTTCCGAAGGAGTTTTGAAAACTGATGCCAAAGTTAGGCCAGGCCGTGAGTGGGGTTTCTGGCAATGCTCACCACACACCCACTCTTCTGCTGCCCAAATCTTGCTCCTTTAGGGACATGTTCTTTCTCCAGATCCTCTGACAAAAGGGATCGGGCTCCTACTTAAAGAGCAGAGTGGGGGAAAGAGCCCCATTGGACGAGAAAGGGGAACAAGACCAAGACTGACTGTGAAATGTTAAATGGCCGTCTGCCACCAGTTTAAGGGTGAACCCTTATTTCGAGGGATGCTGTTGGGCCTTGATTCCTCTCTGGCGGTCCCTCCCAGGACCTGTGCAGTGATACTGAGGAGATGCTTGGCCTGCAACGTAGCAGATCATTATTACTTGCAACAAATATTTTGGTAAGACTTCGGCTGCACACAGCTCCCTTCTCACTCCAACAAAATGGCTTTGTGCTGGAGAAGAGTTCTCCTTGTCTGGTGAAAGAAGTTTGAGAAAGGAATGGGAAGAATGAATAAAGAAGACGGAACAGAATCTTAAGTTGGAATGGTGAAGTCTCCATAAAGCTTCCGTCTTTGCTATCTGAATTGTAATCCAACACATCTGGGAAGCACCCAGCTGGAAAAAGGCAGCCGTTCAGCTAGAGATCCCATCATATATCCAAAACAGCTCTAAGAGAAGGGTCTCCAAACATCTTGGATCAGTGGGCACACATTTGCGATCTTCAGAGAGTGTTGTGGGTGCACTCACAAAATGGCTGCCATGGTGGTTTGGCCACTTCCAAAACACCCATTTCTCAGAAGACGCACTGGTGAGGCTAAATGAAAAGCCGCTTTTCCAAGGCGAAGTGGTGTCTGAGCTCCAAAAGGCGAAACCGCCCTCTCTTGATGTTGCACTGCTCTGAGGAATAAACCTAACCCATAGGTTCTTCTTACTGCCTAATGACACGAGTCATTTGCAGACCAATTCACATCTCCAGGCCCCGAATCTGGTGCACACGCCCTCTGCCTCCTGTGAGCGTGCCCAGGTCTTCTGAGAGTGTGGATCCACAGACTCCTCTCTGTCCATGAATAGGACTGAGAGACAGAACAGATGGTGGCTGATAGACAGCAAACTTCTGGGCCCAAGGAATTTTGACAGCAATCTCTCGTATCAAAGCACCTCTCTTCCTTCCAGCAAGCAGTTGGCCAGGCCATGGGGTGTTGCTTTCCCACAGAGATACGGAGCTCTCGACAAGGCGAGGACGCAGCTTCTCCTCGAAGAAGGAGCATTCCAGTGTTACGAGATGACAGGCGCCTCTGAGAAAAGCCTCGTTTCTCTCTCTTTCATTAGCCCGACTGTCTGTCAAAGGCAGGTCTGTGGTCACCCAGAGCACCCACGTTTCCTGGGACAGAATCGGGTTTTTGCCACGTGTGTGGAACTCAGAAATGTCAGCTTCCATCGTCGGAGGCCTTCCTAGCTCCACCCTACCCCCTCCCCACCGCGGCCCTCCCGGGATCCACCGACCAGCCTGCTTTTCAGCGTGCTGAGAACTGGAAGCAGCATCCCTCGTCTCTGCCGTGGTGGTGAATCTGGGGTTTGGGAACAAAGGGAAGGAAAGGACAAAGGGAGAGCGGGGAAAGCACGGCGAGGGCGAGAGAGGGCGGAAATGATGGCATGCGAAGAGCTCTCCCACAGTGGCAAAAAGAAGCGCACTCAACAATCCGTAGAGGGGATGAAGTGTCTGCATGTGCTGATTTGCGTGAGAAGAACGAGTCGGGGGGACGTAGACTCAACGTGGGGCCTTGACACCAAGTTCCTTCGGCCAGGCTCCTGCTGAAACCAGAACTCCCCTGCAAGTTCTTTCATTTAATCAAGCTTCAGTGCTTGTGAATGAATGCATCTCCTCCTCCTCCTCCTCCTCCTCGGAGGCTGCTGATGCCCATGCCGTGTCAGTGGGACCGCTCAACCGCGCAGCAGCCATCCAGACCCTCGCGGGTGCTGTCCATGGTCCTGAACCCCGGGCCAGGCTACTTCCAGGACCACGGACAGCTCTGAAGACCATGGACCCAAGAGGCTGCCTGGTATGGATAGAAAAGAAACCTGTGCTCAGATCTTGGCTGAGCAGCCAAACTCAGCTGCTCACGCTGGCTCAGCCTCAGCGCCCCCCAGGATCGGATCAGAGCAGGGCAGAGCTGGACCGGTGTGGGGGGCCACTGAGTTGGCCCCTTGCCCCTCCAGCATCTGGGCAGATGGGCCAGTAAGCAACCCGTGCGCTGGGAAGGGAGCAGATGAGTCTTCCTTTATCTTCGGGCGATGTGTGCAAGACCTCAGCACTGCTTGCCTCACACAAAAGGATCGCCCTTCTCTTCAAATATGGATATTTTTAAAAAGAGCACATTGATTCTGAAAATCAGATCTGATTTTTAAAAATGCGAATGATCCTAAAATTAAGATTTATTCACAGGGAGGCCTTCTCCTCCTCCTCCTCCTCCTCCTCCTCCTCCTCCTCCATTAGAATGGATCTAGCTTTTGGCCTCCAGAAGCCTCATCACCCTCCGGCTGGGGATTGTGGGCACTGTAGTCTAGTGGATCTGGAGGGTGGCAGGTGGGTGAAAACTGCATTAGAGCCACATTTTTGAACCGAGAGATTCCTCTGCTTGGATTTAGAAGTCTTCTGGGGGCATGGTGCTTGTCTCACTCGAATAAAAGATTTATTGCTCCACATTAACTACAGGAAAATGGGGGGATAAAAGTTTTAGCTGGCATCCATGCATGTCCCTAATGAACCCGCAGGAATGTTAAGCATTTGTGCTGGACTGGAAGAGCTCCTTCTCTCTGCAGTCGTTTCAGTGCAGCAGCCAATAAATTCCACATGTTGTCAAGCAGGTGGCATCCTCACAGCCACCTCCAGGTCGCGGGTGGCCACAAAATAGACTTAAGATCTGATCTGATTTGCAGTAGGTTGACCAGGTTTCTGATTCCCGTCTAACAACAGCAACGACCAAAGTTTTCTTTTTTTTCCTCAGATAGTAGGCTGCTAAATGAAGAAAAGCTCACCTCTGTGTGAAAGGACAGGAGCTTTGCTGTGGTGGGCATCACAAGTCCCCAGGCTGAGTCAGGGCTGGTCCTACCACTGGGCAAAACGGGACAACCACGGAGCCCTTGCTGGGCTGTTCGTGGCTATGCAAGGATGAAGGCTACAACTCAAGAGACTAGATTAATGTTGCAGTAACACCAGCAACTCAGGAACCGGTGTGGCGTGGCAGTTCGGAGAGTGGGCCTGGAGATCCAGGTCTGAGACCCCACTCGGCCATGGAGCTGCCTGGGAGACTCTGGCCCAGTCACTCGCTCCCAACCTAACCTACTTCACAGGGTCGTTGTTGTGTGGATAAAATGGAGTGGAAGGGAACTTTGTCAGCTGCCCTGTGTTCCTTGCAAGAGGAAAAGAGGAGGTATATACGGGCATCATAATTGCATCAGTTTAAATAGATGTGCGTGTTTACTTATGTATAGATGCATGCATGTGTGTGCAAACATAATACAAATTGTATTAATAAGAGCATGCGTACGCATGTGGATGATTGTGATGGCCTCCATCTATGCAAAGTTAACCAGGGAAAACTCAGGAACTCTGTGAAATGGGCTACCAGTCCAATAAAAAATATGAGGGATTTGAAGTAGAACAATTGGGGGAGAAGGGGATACTAGAGTTGTTATTTCTGGGGTGCTCGACCCACTCCCCCCCAAAAACTGTTGCTTACGAGAGAGAGAGAGAGAGAGAGAGAGAGAGAGAGAGAGAGAGAGAGAGAGAGAGAGAGAGAGAGAGAGAGAGAGGGTCTCCTACCTTAACGTACTCGCTGCCAGATCCTGGTCCATCCTGGTGCCTAGAAAAAAAATAAAATAATCAGAAGTGTGTCATTAAATGGGGGGAAAGGAGGGGTCAACATGCAGGCATGCAGTTTTGCTAATGATCAGGCTGGGAGCAGACCAACCAGGGTTTCTTCGCAGGGAAGAAGAGTGGAAGCAGCTTCTGCGGAGCCCAGCTAGCTCAGGTTTGCTACCTGGACTGGCAGCAGAGACTCTGCAGGACTTTGAGCGGGAGTTTTTCTAGCCCCACCTTGAAACACCAGGGACAGGACCTGGGACAGTTATCTTGGAGATATGGTGCTTTGTGCAAACAAAGCAAGATTCTAGTCCTTAAGGTTCTGAAACAAGGGCTGAATTGGCTTGGAAGCTGCCTTAGACCAACCCATGCCTCTGGTCTGTTTAGGCTTGTGTTGTCCACCAAAAAGGGTTTCATGCTGGTGTTTGTCTGTCCGAACTGTAGATCAAAGTGGGGGCCTTCTGTATGTGAGGCCTCACGGATTTCATCCTAGACTGTGTTCATAGGAGTAAATGCCATTTTAGGGAATGCTCTGAGCATTACCAGCGTGTTTCAGGGCACGACTCAAAGTACTGGTGATTCATGTTAAAATTCACATGATTGGCAGTGGCTCCCAGCCGTGGAGCCCAGCTGGCGTTGGCCTGCAGCTCCTCTTGTTCTCCAGGGTCAGAGATGATAGGGCTTGTAGTTCAACGACCACTGGGACCCAGTTAATTGCTGGTGGGACGTGGCTTTTCTGCCGTCCACAGGATGTGGAAAGAAAGGACAGAGCTGTTAGGGCTGAAGGAGAGGGCCAGAGGCGTGGCCAGCGTAATTGCACACAGAAAAAACGCACACTTGAAGCAGCTCTTGAGGGGTTTGCACACGGGTCCTGATCCTTGTCCAGCGAGCGTATCCTTATTTGTGTGCGGCCTGCAGAGCCTCCTCAAATCGGGGTTTGTTTGCAGAGGTTCCAGCCACTTCCGAGTTAGCACTTTTTTACCTGGGAAAATACAGTCTTTCCCCTGCATTTCTCGGGGGATCTAATTCCTGCATTCCGATGTGCTGTCTGCAGCATCTCAGGAGACCATCAGATACTTCTGCAATGTATTGTCTCATTTGGTAAACCCAGTTGAGCGTTTGGTTACAACACTCCAGTTTTAAAGTTAAAACTGGTTTAATTTTCAGTTTTTGGGACACCAGCAGCCCTTACAGGAAAAGCTTTTCCTTTGTGTGTATACAGCACTGGCATGTTAACCTCTGTCACACTGATGTTCTAGGGCAGCGCCAACAGAAGTGGACGCAGTGGTCTGGGGACTCTGGGGAAGAAGGCCAATGCTGAGTGGGAACCAAGGGAGCTGCAGACCAATGCACCAGCTCGGGGAAGGCTGAGAAGCAGGTTTGGGTCAAGATCCTCAAATCCACATGCATTCCACTGAAAAAGCAGACGCTCAAACGCCTTCTGAGGCTCTCAGGCGATCTTTCGGAGCAGGCAGCATGGATACGAAGGAGCGTGGGGTTTGGCAGGCTGTGGGCTTTGTCCCCGGCACAGCTCAGCGGAGCCCCTGCTTCCGTGCAGCCAGAACAAGGACGCTTCCATGGGAAATTCCCAGAACTACCTGCCTCTGCCCAAGCGCCTGGTCTTGACGTCACTAAGAGGATTGGAGGGGAATTAAGGCTGAAAAGGCGAGAGCATGATTGGGGTAATACTGATGTCTGGCCAGTCGCTTCCTGTGAACGGTAATCTTCCCAGTCCCCCCAGAGTGCTGGAACAGGACCCCTTGACCCGATTCCACAAATGGCCACTGGGACTTGCAGGGAAGGCCACGCCGAACGGCGATCTCTCACCTTCTTGGGTCCGGCAATGCTCATTAAGCCCTTTAGCTTTAGGGCACGTACAAGCTGTGCCCAATAGCTATACTTCCACTAGCATCTCCTCTACCAGGGAGAGAGAATAGCACTTTCCAAAAATCTGAGAGGCTGTCACACAGCCGAAGGCCAGGAGCCCTTCTCAAGAAGAAGTTCTAAATTTAGGTTTTCGCCTGCTGTTTTCTCTGGTATAGGTTTATTCTGAGATAAATCATCATTTTCATTTTATTTTAGGATCATCATTTTATTCTGAGTCATCATTGTCTTCTGAAGCTGATGGTGTTTGTTTCTGGGTGTTTGGCCTTGTCACCAGAAACTGCTTTCTGTCTTTCTAAAACAGGATGGGAGTGTGCTTTTTTCTGACTAGCAGGCAATTCCCTTAGGGGTAGACTGTCAAGGGTGGTGAGCTGGGGACCTCCTCCTCTCCTGCCCCCCCCCCCTCACACCCTGCTAGAGTTGGCAAATCTTGCCTTTTTTCCAAGCACAAGTTCACTGGGGTCTTTTTCCACCCCACTCTGCAAACATCGCATGGAAACAGAAACCTATAACTTTTTTGCTATTTTATTTCTTCTAATAGATGGATGTTCCTGAGCAACTCCCCTTAATACTATAGGATGGCTGAGGATGATGGGAGCTATAGTCCAGCAAGAGTGAGGGACCTGGGAAAGGCTTAGGCTGTTGGGCAGTATAAAAATGAAGTGGTATCTGAGTCATTTAAGAATTCCTTGCTGTGTTCTGTTGCAAGAAGGGCTTGTAGAGAATAAAAAGGTTATTTTTTGTTTTATAAGCTCCCTCCACTAGGTGGCAAATGCATCACTGGCAAAGAAAAGTAAAAATTTGCCAATTTTTTGAGCAGAAAGGTGGCCTGTACATCTAAAACTATAGCAATAAGAAAAAGGGAGATATTCTCAAGTTGTTGAAATATACATCATTTTATTCCTTGGATTAGCCCATTGCAATGAGAATCCCTTACCATGTATTTTGGGTCTTTTGAGGGGTTCGGACCTTTTTAAAATGCCCGCTGAGATCTCTGGAAAAAAAAACTATCTCCAAAACGAATCCTACAATCCAGCTGTCCCCAACCTGACACCACTGAGATATTCGGAAACACAACTCCTACCATTGGCCATGGCGGCTGGGGCTGATGGGCGCTGCAGTTCAAAACACTCGCAGGGTCCCAGGCGGGAAAGGCGGCCACTGCCCAGCTCTCCGTTTCCCTCTGAGTCAGCTCGGGGTTTTGTTTTTTCCCAGCCTCCCCCGGGAACAGGGAGGACACTGGGAACACCCAGGTTCCTCTGCACATTTCCTCTGAAGCTTTCCTGCCCTGCACATCTGTTTCCCCAAAACGTTACCGAATAGCGGCTGCACGAAGGAACATCTTGCCGGGCGGAAATGGTTGCTTGGTGAAGAGGGCTGAAAATAACTCGCAGGATCCAGGGGTCAGGAACCAGACAGGGCCTCCATCCTGGCTAGAGAAGGGTGGGCCAGGGCAGGAGATGGCTGGGCTCACCCTCCGGCACCCCCCGAACGCATCTCTCTGCAAGGAAGTGGGTTTTAGCTAAACACTAGAGGAAGCTTCCTAGTGTCAGAGCTGCTTGACTCTGGAACGGACTGCCCTGCTGCTGCTGGGCTCTGCTTTGCCCCAGGAATTTGCGCAGAGGCTGGGTGGTGTGTTTGGATGGATTTGGAGAGCCCGTGCAGTGCAGGGGTTAAGAGCCTGTGGCTGGGACTCAGGTGATCTGGGTTTGAAACCCAAACACCCTCAAGACTTAACTTTGCAATCATGAGGGCTAGAAACCTGGCAGGGACGGAGGGGAAAAGACTGTTCTCAGTATTTTCAAGGCGTTTCAGTATTTTCGTTCGCCTTTCCTGTTTTTGCAGGTTTCTTGACTTGAGTGTTACATTCTCGTTTAAGTGAGAGATATCTATGTTTACAAAAAAAAAAAAAAAACCCAACCCAATACCAAACCCCCACACCCCACCCCACACATTTACCTAGAGCCGCAGAGATGTTTTTAAAAGTTAGGCTGACTTTGCAGGTATTCCAGACCTTCCAAGGGATAACTGGAAAGCTAGAAGTCCAGGCTAAGACGTGGGCAGCCCATAACATTGGCACGAATGCAAACGTTGTGTTTAAATATTAAACACCACACCGTCCCATCTGTCTTGGATGAGCAATATCGGTTCGTTTTTATGATTACGATAGCAATAACTCCATTTAGGAGAGTACGCCTATTTAGCCTTTCAGTGTCCCTGATCTTTTCTTTGGCATCGCGCTTTGTAGAATACACACGTCCATGTCTAAACTCAATATTTTTTTAAAATCCAATGTTCCGTCTGATTAGGGAATTGCAGTCTAAAATGAACCCATCTAGTTGACTGCCTGGGAACCAGCACTCCTTGGATCAACTTGGTTTAGGGGTGCGTTTGGTTTAGGGGAGCCACGCACGCATCCCAGCCCTGTGGGACACGTCCACAGATCCAGCAATGGGGGAGGTTAGGGCAGCCTTTCCTGACCAGGTGCATTCCTAGTGCCGGCGACCACAACTCGAAGCCGGCAAGTCATCCTGAGAAGTTGACTGGCGGGAGGTTCTGAAACCGGTAAAAGGAAGGGCTTATTCACACAGTGCAGTTAAACTGCTGAACCCATCCCTGTCTTAGATGGATGGCCATCCGTTCGGACGGCTTTCAGAGGAGATTGGACACTTTCTGGGGGGTGGCGAGCAGTAGCTATTAGTCCCGGTGGCCGCATGTGGCCTCCAGGATCAGAAACAATATTCCTGTGTGCGGCTGTTGCTGGGGAGCATGGGCACGGGGGGGGGGGTAGCATGCGGGGCTGTTGTATTCCTCTTTGCTGGCTTCTTGTCGGGCTGGGCCATGGCTTAGGAAGTGAGCCAAGACTAGAGGAAGTCCAGCGGCACACGTGCAACTCTAGTTGCGCAACAACCTCCTGCAGCGTGCGCAGCACAAAGAGCCAAGTCACGTGCGCGGAAGAGTGACACTGTGCAGTGTTGGCGGGCTTAATCGCTGCGTGGACGCTTGGCGCAAATGCTCAGCACCAAGCTGGACTCATGGCTGCGAGAAGGCCCACTTTCCAAGAGAGACAAGCCCAAGAGAATCCGATGCATTCCCAGCCGCAAAGTGGATTCCCAGCATGGAATCAATATTTCAGTACCAGACCCAGGAGGGATAAAGTCGTCCCGGGCCCCTTCTTCTCTCAGGCAGAGAACTTTCCCCCCTTTATTTTTCGTGTATTTGTACAAAATTCTGTCTACCTTCTACTCAGCCATGCTGTCTGTCTGAACGGTTTGCACTTGATATCTTATTCTTTCCATCCTGTTTTGAGGAATTGTGAGAATGTTGGGGAGTAGTCCTTGCTAAGCAAAGAGCTGAACACCGTTCTCACCTCTCCACCCTGGCCAAATTTGCTAGACGTCTCTTCCCCACAAGGAGAAGCCCATGAAGAGCTTGCTCTGCGAGGTAGCCCTTAAGGAGCATGTTAGAAAAAAGCAAGGGCTCTGCAAAGGTTCTGCATGCACAAATGGGCCAATCCGTCCATTTTACTTTTCCCCATATTCAGTTTTTGGAAAGCTCCAATTAATTCTTTTCCTCCCGGATATGGAGAAAGTTGCAAAAAGGACCTGACCGAAATTGTAACCAAATCAGATAGGCAAGAATTCCTCTGCGAGGCAAAAGAGATGCGACATCTGTGAATTTTCTCCATGTGGGCTCCACCAGCGTGCGGATTTCTTGCTCAGGCTGCATAGGAGAGCAGTGCGGGCTTCATGTGGCAATACATGGGAAACAAAGGCATGGAACCGGCACATTAAAAACTCTGGGAAATCCCTCAACTGAATGTTGGGGCCCTCTTCAAAGGGGGTGATTTTGCACGAGATTCACTGGCCCGCCACTGTGTCCAAGACGGGCCTTTGGAAAGCTAGTCTGGAACCCTCTCTCTTTCAAAACCTGCCAGCTGGAGAGGGTTATTTCACACGGATGGAAAGCGAGCGTAAGAGCGTCTGCTGGCACTTGGCAGAAAGTGTGAGAAAAAATCTGGAGTGGGAGGAGGGCGGGCTCCGGGCAGGAAGTTGGGAGCATGGGAGCCACCGGGAAATGGAATTTAAGAGGGTCTTAAAGACCTCCTCGGCTTCCCTCCCTGGAAAGACACGAGGCCCCTCAGCTTGTGAATGGCAACAGCCACAATGAAGCCCCCCCCCCCCACACACACACACACACACTGGATTTCCACCCAGTGGAGACAAGGAAGGGATGGAAGTTCTATAAATAATTTCCCCTGCTCCTAACTGCTAACAGATGTCTTTGGCTGTGACTTCATCCTGAGAGGAGGCAGCGCCACACGGGGACCCGTGCGAATGAATGGCTGCTGGTATTGCTGAACGAGATGCATTTTTTAAATCTCTCTCTCTTTTAAGCTGGTGTCAAAAGTGCCTGGGAGAAATTCCAGGGCTCCCTTTGGAATGCTCCTCCGTTGCGGCTGGCAGGACCTGGAGAGCTGGTGCAGCACCTGGTCCCTGGGGGGAGCCTGCTGTGATTTGGGGAGTTCTCATGCTTTGGGGGGCCTGCTTGGGGAATGGGAATGTTCAGCACAGCATCTATGACTTGGTTCCAGAAGGACTGGAGCATGGCCCCACAAGGGGCCCCTTCAGGTCCCTGGTCGTTCCTTCTGCAATGAATCCAACGCGCGACAAAGGGACGCCCTTTTGGTATGCTGTCTGCACCTGCCTGGTATAGATGCTTCTCCTTGACATGTTTGATCCTTACAACGACCCTGAAAGGTAGGCTAGGCCAGGAGTTGGTGGTGGAGAAGCATCTGATCGGTGAGAGAAGTGCAGTGTCAGAATCAAGTTTCTCCAAGGAAATTGGCAGAGGACTGGTTAGCCTTGCACCAGGGCTGCTTTCGCCCTGGACTTCCTGGGTACAGTCTGGGGTCAGACTAGATGGCCTCCGTGCACCCTTGGCCTGTCACTACCTCTCAGCCTAACCGATCTCTCGGGGGTTTTGCAAAGATGTATCTGAAAGCAGCAGAAATTAATCATGCAGTGCTCGGAGAGCCGAGGCTTCCAGACGGAGAGCTCCCACCTATTCCAACAAGAACTGCACCCGCCGTAACATCTCACGGACAAGGCAGGGCGACTGCACCTTTTCCTTTCAAAGACGACTGCCAAGCCCTTTTCCTCCTTTCCCGCTTGCAACATTGGTGTTTTCCTCCTCTGTGCGAACCCCGCCTGTTCCAGAGTGGCAGCCACAAGGGCTGGTGCTTACCCCCCAAATGTCACCCATCTGATTTCGGAGAAGTCTGCAAGATTAAGCAGAACAGCGCTAACTCTCAAGCCCTGCTTGGAGCCTTTCCTCTCTGACTCATTCCCCAAAGTGACATCTCAGCCCTCCTCTCTCGCCCCGTGCTACAACCAGCCTCTTGCTTCCACTGACTCACGCCTCCATCGCAGGGCTTTTCCCCCCTTTTGAAAGCATGTGCGGCTCAGATCCTGCCTCCCACAGCCACAGAGGAGCCGTTGGCGGCTGGGAAACTTCCAAAGGTCCTCCTGAGAAGAAGAGCGCTCTTCTTCGGGATGCGGCATTCACTGCTGCTGGAGGAAATACGGAAATATTGTCTATGAGTCACCGGGAAGGGACAGAGAATGACAGGCCAGGACTGGGACAGAAAAAAATGGAACAGTTGTCAGACAGAGGCGGAGGACAGCAAATGCTTTCTTCCTGGGGGCTGAACGTAGATGCGGCGTGATTCGCGCCTGCTCTTCTGTGGCTGAGTTGTTAAAAAGGGGGGGAAAACAGCCGAGGTGGAGGACGGGAAGGTAATGTCAGGGTGGAGTCCATGTTCTTATTTGGAAGAATTTTGGCTGGGCTCCTGCAACACAACAACCTGAAAGGGGAAGCCAGTTCTGCTAAATTACCAGGTCATCCGGACCAGGGGGGCTTAACGTTCGGGAACAAGCCACACAGAAACCCCGGGGCTTGTTGTAGGGTTGTACTTGCCCATGGGGGGTGTTGCATTGTCTGAACCAGGGGTCAGATTTTATTGTGGGTTGCTGTGACAGACAGATGCTGCAGCAAAGGTGCTGGGATACGTTTGTTTATTTATTTAAAGCTTTTATATACCGTCCACCACCAATGGTCACCCAGTTTGCTCCTCGGCTGAGTGGGAGTAGTTTGTTATATTGGCTGGATAGTCTAAGATTCGAGCTATACTCAGTCTCTGAACTCAGTCAGTGACTTGCAGTCAATCAGAAAGCAATATCTGGCTTTCAATAGATAAAACAGCAAGAAAAATGTATGGCTCTATTTGAAATAAGAACATCTCTGCCACAGTTTAGCCTCGTGCTAACTGCTTCCCTCCTAGCCTCAGTGCTCCTCAGCTGTAAAATGGGAATATTAATTGGTTGCCCTTGAGAATTTTGTGCTATGATGCCTGATCTACAGAAACTCAGACACAGATTTGTAACTCTGTGGCACGTATATAAAGAAGATACTGGATTCCAGTGCCCCTGATTAGTCTTCTGTGCCTGGTTTTGATTAGCAGACCTACCGCTTTAGAAAAAAGCAAAATCTACCCCACACACTGAGAGCAGTTCAAAGATGGGCAGCCTTTGCTCCCCTTTGCTTTTCCTTAGGGCCCCAAGACCCTCCTGCTGTGGCCCAGGGCAAAAGACCTGCCCTTTGAATTAAAGACGTCTGTGCAGGAATTTGTCTGAAGCATCAGTACCGAATGCGGCCCGGCCCTGCCGCAAAATAATTCACGCCGCCCTGGGCACCGCAAGCTTTCTCGCTCTCAGCGCTGACTGCAGTCCCTACATGGATTTACTGGTTGTGGGAACCCTGCTTAATTTAAATGCCAGTTCCTAATGGTGGCCCACCACGCAACTAAATTAATGTGTGCAGGGAGGAGGTTGAGTCATACAGAGGCCTCCCTCAGTCTCCCTCCGCTCGATCGCTCAACACTTCGATGACTTACAGCTTCTCCGTGGGAAAGCATGTGCCAGCATCCAGCTCCAAGATACAGGACTGTGCTAAACTGGAGAGGATGACGTTATCTGCGATTATTTTCAAACTCATCACTTTCCCACAGAGCTTAGGTGTGGTAACCTCCCCTGGATCAGGGCCATTTGTGGATGCGGGGCTACACAAATGCTCTGCCTCTGTTGACTGGTTTTCATTTTTTATGTTTTTATGATTGCATTTCTATCCCACCGTTTTTTCCCCTCTAAGGAACCCAGGGAGGTTTATATGTTCCCCTCCTCCCTATTTGATCCCCACGACAACCCTGTGAGGTAGGTTAGGCTGAGAAGGAACGATTGACCCAAAGTCACCCAGTCCAGCTGCAGGCCAGCACTAAACGCAACATCACACCGATTTGCATCATGGATTGGCAATGGTTTATCCGTATGTAATGTATGGCTGTGAAAGCTGGACCATAAGGAAGGCCGAGCGCCGAAGGATTGAGGCCTTTGAATTGTGGTGCTGGAGGAGACTCCTGCGAGTCCCCTGGACCACAAGGCGATCAAACCGGTCAGTCCCAGAGGAGATCAACCCTGACTGCTCTTTAGAAGGCCAGGTACTGAAGATGAAACTCAAATACTTCGGCCACCTAATGAGGAGGAAGGACTCCCAGGAGAAGCCCCTGATGCTGGGAACGACTGAGGGCCAAAGGAGAAGGGGACGAGGTGGCCGGACGGGGTCACTGGGGTGGAGGGTGTGGGCTTGGAGGGACTCCGAGGGAAGGTGGGGGACAGGAGGGCCTGGAGGAATGTTGTCCATAAGGTTGCGATGGGTTGGGCATGACTTTGCGACAGAACAACAAGAGTTGTTGTTGTTGTTGTTGTTGTTGTTGTTGTTATTATTATTATTATTATTATTATTATTATTATTATTATTATTATAACATTTCTATGCCGCCCCTTGCCGAAACCTCGGGGTGGCTTACAGTGAACCACACACACACACTGCAGCAAAAACCCACCCTAAGATTCCCGCCCAGTTTGCCGCATGTGGGTGGACCCCCAACCGAACATCTGCACGTGTTTTTTAAAGCGGCTTCTCTACATGCCCAGCTCATCCTGCTCATCGCAAGCGACGTATTCTCCATATGTGGAGGGACGTTTCCCCCACTCTGTCAGTTTTGCACATCAGCTACTAAACCACGCGCATGTGAAGCGCACCCCAGACCGGGTCAGGTCAGAGTCCCTCCATTGCCTCTGCGTCTCCCTGGTACTTCTGCCTCTCTTCCTCTCTGCTCCCGAGAGCAAAGTTACAGCATCAGCTCACTAGAAGGGCATCTGAGGAAGTCGATCCCTGCCCATGAAAGCGCAGGCTAAAATAAATTAGACTCGAACGTTTGAGCCATTTCTCTTGACCTTCCTGTGGCGACCAACTTTCATTTACCAGTAATCACACCTCCTCTGTCGCATGTAGCCGTCCCGTGTTTGGTCACCAGCCCCTCCACTTAGGGCTGGGAAAGACCTGGCCCGAAACCCACAGAGATGGACAACTTTCTATAAGGCAACATCCTACCTTTATTCAGAACCCAAAGGACTAGAACCTTGCTTTATTTTTGGCTAAAGAACAGTGGCTCAGCAGTGGAGCACGTGATGTGCATACAAAAGGTCCCGGGCTCAGTTCACAGCGTCTCCAGGTGGGGCTGTGAAAAGACCTCCTCTCAGATACCACAGGTGTGAACCGCTCCTAGCCAAATCAGCCAATGCTCCGACCCAGTATGAGGCAGCATCACAATACCCGATCCCTCCGAGTCTCCTCCTCGGCGAGATAGCCGGGAAGCAGGTGCCGGGACAGCTTACCTGACATGACCCAGGGTGTGATATCTCCTCCCCACCTCCATCATCATCTCTCCTGCCTGGCTGCACCTTTTGGGAAAAGGCGCCCCTTCCCTCAGGTGGGAAAACCGGTGCCCGTGCAGCGCAAGTGCCCCAGCTGTGGCTGGCTCGCCTCCTCTGCCTGCACTGAACTCGCGAAAGTGCGCACTGGACACGGAGTCCCTCCCTTCGGGTCTCTGTCCCTCCCTCCTCCCTCCTCCCTCCCTTCCTTCCTTCCCTGGAATGTGAGGCCTGGAGCTACAAGACATTCCTGCCCATTAACATGCTTTTGGGATCTGCAGCCGGCTGAGCGCCAGGGAAACAAGCCTCGTGAGCGAGCGTGAGGCAGATGATGCTCCTTCAAGACCCCCGTTTCTGGGCTGGGATCTGAAAATCTGAGCAACCCCAGAGTACATTATTATACATATACTATGATTTAGTTATGGGTTGTGGCATGGGTGTCCCACCTTTGTTCAGAACCCCAGCACCTTGGCGGCAAAGCCTTCCCTGAGGAGCTGGGGCCCACCGCCCTTGGCTGGGATGGCTGGGGAGAATGGGAGTGGTTGGCCAGAAGAGCGCCCCAAATCAGCGTGGCACTGCTTCCCCGAGATGGTGGCCGGATTGCTCCGGACTTGCCCGCACACACGTGGCCTTTCCAACGTGGCGTAATGGTTCCAGGACTGGAGTGGGATTCTGGAGACCCGGGTTCTAGTCCCACCTCTGACGGACACATCATCTTACCTTTGCTCCAAGTCCACCTGAGGGATGTTCATGTCGGCGGCTTGCTCATCACCCCTCCCGGCGTGTCTGCTGAGGGCTTCCGTGTCCTGGTCTTCCTGGACCGTCTCCCCAGTAGCCAGCACCTGCTCCTGCTTATTCCTTGGGGGCGGTTTCTCCTGGTCCTTTTCACCCAGGCCAGGTTTGGCCCTCGGCAACGTTCCCGAGTGAGCGCACGGAGACGGACTTTTAGGCACCACGGTCAGGTCATCCTGTGCACTCTCCAAAGGGAGCTTCTCGGACACCTCAGGAAGGTCCTGCTTCTGCCTCTCCAGGTTCTCCTGAAGGTCTGGAGGATCCTCCTGGGGCCCAGGAAGACATTCCTGAGCGCTGTTCGCCACGGCAGGCTGCATCGGCGGCGCGCCAGCCGCAGGGGGGCTGGCTTTGGACGGTTCCTTCACTGTGCCTTCCGTGCCCTTGCCTGCCAAGGGAGCGTCGCTCAGGGGAGCTTGCACAACCTTTGCGCCAGGCTCGGGGTCCCCGGATGAAGCGCTCGTCTTCTTGGCTTTGGCCTTCTTCCGTCCAGAGCCGGCCCTGGGCATCGTCCCCATGTAGGTGTACAGGTCGCACGACCGGGCGTAGGTGGAGGGACTTTTGGGTACAGTGTTCAGGTCATCTTGGGTGGTGTGAAAGGTGGGCACCAGGAAGCTGTTGGAGGACAGAAGCACCCCACTGGGGGTCTCGGCTGGGCTGGGGGCGACGGAGACGCGGCGGAAGGTGAAAGCCCGAGGGAGGCTGGTGAAGCTCCCAAAGCCTTTAAATTTAAACAGCTCTGGAAGAGGAAAACGAGGAGAGAGTCACTTTTGGAGGCGACCGCATCCTGGAAGATGCTGGGAAGCACAGCTGGCCAGAGACATTCTGGAAACATGGCTGGTTGGGGGAGGTTGGGACTTCGGGGGGTTACAGCGCGATTGGATTCAGATGACATGAGAACCCACTCTCAAGGGCTGTGCAGGGGCTGTCACTGAAACACCGGTTATCATGTTGTCTGAACCTGTCTGAGATAACAAACCATGGGGAACAGCTCACAGCCCAACAGCCAGCTATCTTCCTGGGTTGTTCGTGGTCAATAAGCCATGGCTTGTTATCGCAGCTGGGTTCAGACAATGCGAGAACAACCCACATTCAGCCCTTGAGTCTGGGTTATTGTGTTGTCTGAAGCCAGTCATAGATTGACGGGAAAGCAGCCTCATGGGTTCCCAGTCTGGATCAGAGGTCGGGCCATGGGCGAGAATCCTGCCAGCCTCTTCTTCCTTCAAAGTGAACATTTTCACATGAAACAAGTGTAGAAGGTTTTTCAAAAGCATAATGAGCTATAAATTAGTGCTCCGTCTAGGCTGCCTGCTTGCACACTGCTAAAAAAGAAGGGATAAAAAAGGGGGGGGAGTGGGATTTGCATTAATTTTGGATGGCCTGATTTAGATGTGCAGGAACAAATTTAGTAAAAATAACAGTATAATTTTGCCACCGTGGGGAAGACTGTGCCCAGATGGACTGCCCGTTCAGCTCTCCAAGTGCTAAGTATGGCCGCGGCTCTTCGTTTTCAAACCAAACTTGGACTTGACAGCCTTTCGGAGAAGGCCTTCAAAGAGAGGGCGGACTTTGCTGAAGGGCATTCCTAGTCCTTTGGCCCACGGCTGGGTGCCACTGCAGGAAGGCCGAGAGAGAACAGCGGGAGGTTGTATAGACTGCAGAACAGCGATGGAAGGAAGGAAGGAAGGAAGGACGGACGTGTGGTGCCTGCCTCAGTGAGATCTAGTGGCCTGAAATGCCTTCTCCCATCATGCCTTCTCCCAATAGCTCCCATCATTCCCATAGCCGGCTGGGGGATTGTGGGGGCTGCAAACCAAGGCAGCGGAGGGCTGCAGGGTGCCAAGGGCGGTGCCTGCTGATACGGAGGCTGGCTGCATGAGTTTCAGCACACCCCGAAGGCTGCTGGAGCTCAGCTTGCACCGTGACACAGTTAGCATCTGCCCACATCCTGGGGGAAGGTGCTTTGCGCCGCCCGGGCTTGTGATGCCGCTGCTTCCTCTTGCTGCTGGCAGCTGTTCACATGCTCGGGGATGTGCTAATGGGACCCGTGTTTACAATCACCCCTGGACACGCTCGCTCCTTTCAGCCCCTCCTGGCAGGCAGGAGGTGCACAGAAGAGGCACAGGCGGGGCGGCTGCCGGATCTCCAGCAGCTCCAGGAGGGGCTGGGAAAGACCCCTGCCCGAAACCCTGCACAGCCCTCTCAGCTCAACTCAGTGCTTGAGTGCGGGTTGTCGTTGAGCCGTGAGGCAGTTGCTGAAACGTGGGTTGTAGTGTTGTCTGAATCCAGGTTGACCACAGGCTACCCATGACAAGAACCTGTGGCTTGTTCATCTCTCTGGAAGGAGAGAGAGTTTATCTCAGCCGAGTTTAGGCAATGGAATAACCCATGTTTTAATGGTAACCCATACTCAACCCAGATGGAAACCTTACAGTACGTAGGGGTTATTGTATTGTCTGAACCTGGTCACGGAATCAGTTCACACAACATGGCAAGCGACCCATGCTGTTGGAACAAATCCCATCAGCCACTGCACCTAAAATTCACTCTCCAGTTGCATCATCCCTTGTCTCTCTTGCACGCCTCTTCCTCATTATTAATTTAATTTGATTCTGACACACAGAGGTCATCAGCTCATTGACCCCTGCTCTATACACTCAGTGAAAACATCTGAACGGCCCAAAGAGATCGGACGAGAGGCGTGTAAATGCTGCAGTCCGTGTGACCTGAACACCTTTAATTCTCTCCAACACAATTCCAGGAAAAAACTCGGCATTATCCGTAGGCGAAGCAATGCATGCTTTGGCTGCCCAGGTTCTGCCCAGGCAGGAGGCAAGGCAGCTCTTCCTTCCTCCTCTCCCAGGCCGCTCGGGGGGAAGTCACATCCCGCAAGGAAAGCCAGGAGGTGCCCGCATTTTGCCTTGGTGCCTTTGGCAACGTCTGGGTCGCCAGCCCCCACGGAGGCATGCGGGAGCCGCTGCCCGTCAGGCCCTCGCCAAAGGCAGAGGAACCCCGCTAGCCAAGGACATGCAACAGCAACCTGGCCTTCACAGTCCAGGCGCGGCCACCGTGCCCTCCGTGACGGAGATCTCATGCAGACACCTTCCTCTCCTCCGGCGTGCTGAGGTGTGGAGGTCAGCCGCCGCAAGACGGCACCTGTGCGCTGCGCATTACTTACTTTTGAAGCCTGCTTTCTTCTGGCTGTCAGCCATCTTTCAAGTTCTGATGAGGCACTGCTGGAAGGAGAGCTCTGCAAAAGTGCAGCTTTCATCGAGCCCTTCCTGAGCCCTGTCTCCCTTCCTTTCCCACACCCTCCCCCACACCAATCTCGCTTTCTATTTTGCGCTCGCATTTCCTCTGTCATTGCCAAACAAGAGACCAAGCCCACAAGTGTCTTCAGCATCCCTCTCTCTCTCTATTTGGTCTTTTCTTTAAAAAAAAATCACTATAAAATGAACACTTGACATAGAAGGAGGAGGAGAAGGAAGCTATGTTTCTACTTGGCTTCATCCTTTGGCACTGGGGTGGAATGTCTGGTGGTCCTTCGCCTCCCTTTCTCCTACATACCAAGATCAGATTCTAAAACTGTAGAGATAAAATACTGCAAATTTACGCAGAACTACAACAGGACCTATGGAAAAAATATTTCACAGGCTCCCCCATGCATATCTGAGAAAAGCACCTGCATCTTAACACAGATGTGTCCAGATGTGCATCAGTATTCGAAACAGATGTGTCGGCCACATCTAATCTTGGGCTCTTCCAGATGGGAGGGCCTTCACGAAAGAGTGGCTGTATTCGGACCACACAGCCACGAATTGTGCATTGCACGTCGGAGCAGGAACTGTGTCATCCAAACCCAGATGGCTTCCTGCAGAGCACTTTACCTGGGGGGGACAAGTCAGCCAAGCAAACCATGGCTTGTTCTGGGGGCTGTTCGAGCCATGGTGGGTTGTGTCATCTGATTGCATTATCGGCGCTTGGTGTTATGTGGCGAAGCCCTCCTGCCATTCTTTGGACAGACCACGTATCCATCGCGGACAGCAACTGTGAGCAACTGCCACTGGTTTGCCACCTTTTGGGGTTGTCTTTCCATTTTTTTGCCTCCGGCCATGTGCAGTTTGCAGTTTAGGGCCTCGCTGCAGGTCCTTGCTAAGCTCAGCCTCCGTTGTGATGTGACCAGCACTGCAAATACTGCCCAATGGCAGGAACCCCAGACTTCCTTCGGTCCAGGGAACAAATGCGGCCATTGTTATGCATCTCCTCTGCCAAAGAGCTGATGAACTAGGGAGGAAACGTCAGGAGATGCTGGGGGCCCAGGAGGAAGGAAGTGGGCCTGCCCAGGTTCAAGCAAGCGAGTCCCCCAAACCCTGAGGGATGGGCAGCGATGCTGGAGCTGAGCTTGGCCGCCGCTCCTCTAGGAGAATGCCCTTGCCCCATGGAAACCGAAGACGGGCACTGAAGAATGTAAAAGTACTGGGATTTTATTTATTTATGTATTTATTTAAAACTTTTTAGACTGTCCCTTGCCGAAGTCTCGGGATGGTTTAACAGTAAGGCAAAACGTAAAATGAAACACAGCCTCTTGATCAAATGTGAAGGTGAGAAAAGCAGCCTGCGGAGGCTCAGAAAAAAAATGGGAACAATCAACTGGAGCCCAGTTGCGGGAGGAGCTGCGGGAGGTATCCTGGCCTCGCATCTGCTGGTGGCGTCCCTGAGCGAGCAGGCCGGGTGGCCACGGCGGGCACAAAGCTGGTGCAGAGCCAGCTCAGCTTCCTCTCACATCCCTCAAAAAGACGGACTTTGCCCTTGCAGTTTGCTGGTCTGGAAAGAAGAAAGAAAAATTTATTTATTTATTTAGACAAGTTATATGCCGCCCCATCGCATGAGCCTCGGGGCGGCTTACAATCATTAAAATCCCGTATAAAATGCAAAAAAATTAATCAAATAAATAAAATGCATAAAATAAAATAGTGGAAACAACCTGGTCAGTTTAAAGTCAACAAGTAAACCATTAACAGTTAAAATAGCGTTTAAATAAAAAGGTCTTGGCCAGGGGCCAAAAAACAAAGAAAAACAAAATCCGAAATGCAGGATGGAGCTCTGGAAAGGGCGATTCCCAGGACTCGGAGGCTGCCCCGCTGCCCTGAGCAGGCAGCCCTTCACCAGGCGCGACTTCGCCCAAGTCCGGCTATCTCGTGACTTCTGCACCGGTTGGATTTCTGCCTGTCAGGCAAAGGCAGACAGGGGAAGAAAGGAAGGCGAGGAGCCCTCCGCCCCCGAGTCGCTGATGGGAGTTGCAGTCCACGCTCTGCAGAGGGGGCTCTGCCGTCCGCCCCTCCCAGAGGGCGCTTCCGCCCCGTTCGCGCCGCGCCCGCCCGGACTACACCTCCCGGCGTGCCCCGCGGCGGCGCCCCGGATCCGGCGCAGGCGCGCGGGCCTGGCGGCGGCGGCGGCGGAGGAAGAGGAAATGGAGCGGCCGGGCGGAAGCGCGCCCGGAAGCGCGCCCCTGCGCCCCTCGGACGGAGGCCGCCGGCAGCCAGAAGACGGCGCGGGGGGCGCCGCCGCCGCCGCCATGGCCAAGCAGTACGACACGGTGGAGTGCCCCTACTGCGACGAGGTCTCCAAGTACGAGAAGCTGGCCAAGATCGGGCAGGGCACCTTCGGGTGAGTGAGCGAGCGGGCGGGCGGCGCCCCTGCCGCCCCCCCCGTGCACGCGGCCCGGGGACTCGCGGCCCCGCCCGCCGCGCCCGCACAGCGTCCCCGCGAGGTAGGCCGCCGGCCCGGCGCGCAGGCACAGCCAGCTCCCCTCCTGGCCGGCGACCCCGGGGGGCTTCCCCCAGCCTCGCTCTCCGTTGGCAGCCCCCGTTCGTGGGTCTGTGTACTCCCGCTGCACTTCCTTGAGTGTCATTGTGGCACCGCCCTGCGACACGGTGAAGGGGGGGATAGACAAGCGTTAAACAAACACATGAATTAATAAAATTTACCCTAAGGCTCCCCCAGTTCCCTGCTCCTTAGGCTTCCCCAAGAATCTTTTCTCTCTCTGTCGCCCCCTCCGTCGCTCCCCTGCTTGCATTCTCTGGAGGCTCTCTGGCTCTTGTCCCTCCCTTTATTTTTATTTATTTATCTGTTTTATTTATTTATTTATAACATTGTTATGACGCCCCCATCGCAGAAAGCCTCGATTTAGTTACATTTATCGATTTAGTTGAAGCTTTTCTATACATCCTCTTACCAAGAGTCTCAGGGCGGTTTTACAGTAAAACAAACTAAAGCACAGGATCATCTTCTATAAAACCTCGATTAAAATAACCATTTAAATCTTAAAATGCTGGGAAAATAAAAAGGGGTTGGCTGTGTGCCGAAAAGAATGCATCACTAGATGGGTGTTCCACCCTGTTTGCAAGCAGTCCAAGGCAGCTTGCAGGAGTCTTTCCTCCGTTTAATCCTCGCAACACCCCTGTGAGGTAGATTAGGCCGAGAGTCACTGACTCGCCCAAAGGCACTCAGGGAGCTTCGTGACTGTGTGGGGGCTAAGACCCCGGGTCTCCCTCCTCCCACCCTTCTAACCAGTGCACCACACTAGCTCCTTATGGCTCCCAGTCGCCTCCTGACCCGGCTCCCCGTCTTTTGCCATGGTAAGCGGTAAGCGGCTCTAAATGGTAAGCGGCTCTAAATGCCCATGGTAAGCGGCAATGATATCCCCCCGAGCTGCTTCCTGCCTAATATCTCCCACCAAATACTCTCCTACCTGCAGAAGGTGGTCTCTCCAGGAGTCCCCAGTGTCTCCCTTAGCTACTTACCCCTTTAAGCTAAAGTCACCTTTCACCTCTGGCATCTACTTTTCCTGGCTTTGTCTTCTTCCTGCCTTTCCTTCCCTCCCTAACAGCACACTGGGCTCTAAAGAGTTGCTTCGCAGTGTCTCTTCTACGCACTGCCTCCCCTCCCCGTCCCCGGGGTCTTTTTTGCTTTCTTGCTACCTGTCTCCTCTGTGGGCGACTCGCCCTGCTTTCTTCAGAGTGTGAAATCCTTGGAGCAAAATGAAAAAAAGAAGGTAGAGCTGGAATCACATGCAGCCCAAATGTCTGCTTAAAAGTCAAATGCCTCTGTGGGCTTTGAGGCTTTTTGGATATTCAGTGGCATTGCTTTACACAGCCGTGGGCCTTCCAGGTGTTTGGGACTATGATGCTCATCAGCCCTAAATAACAGGCAGCTCCTCTTGTTGTTTCACCCGCCTGGAAACCGCAGCGGGTTGATCATGACAAATGATCCACAGCATGCCTAGCAGAAGTAAGTCTTATTGGTTCCAGGTCTGTGTGCTAGGAAGCCATGCTCTGAATTCTTACCTGGCTGAAGATGCCTCCTGTGTCCCTTTTCACATGCGGTGTAGGCCTGTCTCTGTAATACTCACAGCTAGAAAAGTCACACTGGGACAATAGAAAACAGAGGGTCACCTAAGGCAGCCCCCCCCCCTTCCACATTCAAAGATGCTCTCGGATCCCCAACATGGGCTTTAAGCTACTGTCTTCCAGAAGCCCGGTGCTGTTCGTCTCTACGGTTAGTCTCCCAGCAACTGGCATTCTGCTTCGGATTGCTTCCGAGGCTGGGCGTTCCGTCGGGCGTCCCTTTGCACCCAGCAGAGGTTCCGTGCCACGCCTGGCATGGGCCAGCCAAGGCCGCTCTCTGTGCAGAAAGGTAGTCTCTGTCTCAATTCCCCGTGGTCACCGCCTGGTAAATCTTAATTCTGCCTCCATTTATCCTACAGGGAGGTGTTCAAAGCAAAGCATCGCCAGACGGGTAAAAAAGTGGCCCTGAAGAAAGTGTTGATGGAGAATGAAAAAGAAGGGGTAAGCTCGCACGGTGGTTTTTATTTTTATTTGCATGTGGTGGTGGTGGGGGGGAGTTGTGAGGATGGAAAATTAAACAGCTTGAATATGTCTCCCAGGTGGGATCCCAGAAAATTCAGGTTTATGCGACTTCGGTTTATGCGACTGGTGCAGGTTTATGCGACTTCGGTGCAGTTGCTGGCCAGTCTGGTGCTTCTTCAGACGTCAAGAAATGCTTCTTCTTCTCTAGCTGCCTGCGAAAACGTTGGCAAAAGAGCGGCCTGCACGCGCTTGCTATACATCCTGCGTGCCCTGTCTTGCGTTGTGGGGGGGGCTCCTCCCCAATTAGATGACACAGCATTGGCTGGGCTTCTCGCTCCCAGGCACAGAGGGCTAAGCGAAGTAGTCAGCCAGCCGATGGGAAGCGAAGGAGGCTCACTGCACTGCAGATTAAAAAAATGCTTGTAAAAGTGGGTGTGGGCGCAGGTACAATGAGAGTTTGTGTTCCTCTTTTTGCCTGGTGATTCAAGGCCACTGTCCCGTCCCACCCTGCTTAAAAAGCCCACTTAGGTAACGTCTGTGGGTTTAGCTAACTCGTGTTTTCTTGGCCTAAGGTGCTGTTTCCAAAGATTTGCCAGTTCTCCCGTGCCTTTTCTTGCCTTCCCCACACCCGCCCTTTCCCAGTGTAAATCAAGGCTCAGTCCTACGCATGTGTAGCCAGTGAGAACATCTTGTGCCGGTGAGGGGAGGTGGGGGCTTCTGCAGCATCCCGAGCTCTGTCAGGTGCTTCGTTCCAGGTTAGTCCTGGTATTAAATCCAGAACCTTCAGTTTGGCACTGCTCAAAGTTCCGAGCTTAGGGCTTTGTGGTAGAAGGTGCCAGCCGGGCTCCTATGTCTTAAGTTCTAGGAGAATCCGGTAATTCCCCAGCTCAGGGGAATAAGGAGTGCCTACCTGTTTATCTGACTTTCTGTCCCCGCCTGCTCCCCTGGACTCGGTACAGCTCCCATAAGGCATTGGCCATGCTGGCTGGCCAGGGCTGATGGGAGTTGTGCTTCACTCCATCCAGCAGGGTGCCATGTAGGGAGTGGTTACACGCATGTTTGGGGTGTTCCCCCAGTGGTCTCACGGTCTGCCTTTCTCTCTAGTTCCCAATCACAGCCCTACGGGAGATCAAAATTCTCCAGCTGCTGAAGCATGAAAATGTCGTGAATCTCATTGAAATCTGCAGGACCAAAGGTACAGCATGAAACATTTCGTTCAGGCTCTCCGAATCCGGTGCCCTCCAGGGGTTTTGGGTTGCAGAGCTGGTGTCTCCACGGGCGGGGGCGGGCCGGCTTCTGTGAGAGGAGAAGGTGCTTCCGCTTTAGGAGGCCCATGCGCACGCATGCTGCTGGTTTGCGGGGTGCAGGGCGCTTGGACCCAGGTGCCCTTCACCCCCCCTCTCCCGCATGGAGCTCCGCCGACACACGAAGCCATGCCATCAGTGGCCGGGCAGCTATCGGACCGGCCACCAGGCCCGCCACCTGCTGCTCAGGGTCAGGCGAGGCTCCGGGTGGCAGCGGCTTTCCTTTTGGGCCCTCGCAGCCTCTCCGTACAACCGCTGCAAGGGAAGCATCTACCTGGTCTTTGACTTCTGCGAGCACGACCTGGCCGGGCTCCTCAGCAACGCCCACGTCAAGTTCACCCTCTCGGAGATCAAGAAGGTGATGCAGATGCTTCTGAACGGCCTGTACTACATCCACCGGAACAAGGTGAGCAGGCACTTCCCCCGCCCGACACTTCCGGGGCTCCTGATGGGACCGAAATACAGCGGCCTCCCACCGCGGGGTGCCTTCCAGGTGGGCTACAGCTCCCAGAACTCCCCAGGTGAGGGATGCTGGGAGTTGCGTCATCGCCCCGCACGTCCAGAGGGCACCCGGTCGGCTCCGTACCCCAGGGCAGCTTCGCTCGCTCCCAGCCTGTGGCTTTTCCTGACACCGTTTCCCAAAGAAGCCGCCTGCTTTTCCCGCCTCCAGATCTTGCACAGAGACATGAAAGCCGCCAACGTGCTCATCACGCGGGACGGCGTCTTGAAGCTGGCCGACTTCGGCTTGGCCCGGGCGTTCAGCCTCGCCAAGAACAGCCAGCCGAACCGCTACACCAACCGGGTGGTGACTCTCTGGTACCGGCCGCCGGAGCTGCTTCTGGGTGAGTGAACAACGGAGGAGGGGAGGGGACGGCCTCTTCCTTGGTACCTGCAAAAGGTCGCTCTTCTTTCCTGTTTGCGTCGTCAGGTTTTGTTAGCTCATAGAGGGACAATAACAGTACACAAACGCGGCCGTCTTAAATAGTTCTCTGAGACGCGTCCCACTGCATTCAGTTGGTCTTTATTATTTTAGTAGACCGGTTAGATTGTATTATGCTTCTTAGTTTTCAATTTGCATCGTGTGCTGGCTTGGTATAAATATGAGGAACAAGATGAGGCCTCCTTCTGAGTGGCAGTTCTGAGGGAATGGCAGAGGGTGGCAACGGGGGGGGGTTCCTTTGTGGGGGCCCCTCCAGCTATGGAATAACTTCTCCACTGGTCTGGCGGGCACCAAATCGGACACCTTTTGAGCACCAGCTTAAATTGGCCTCTTTTCTGAGGCTTTTAAAGGCTTGCTTGACCACCCAGCAGAGCGAGGAAATCACCAGCTGTTTTGCTTCCTTGTTACTGTCTGTTTTTATTACCTGCTTTTTAGCTGTTGTAAACTTGTACATATCTAGTCTGATATTTCAATGACAGTTTTATCACCTGCTTCTATGGACTGCGTAAACATCCCAGAGAGCTTTGGCTGTGGGGCGGTATAGCATTGAAGTAGTTAAATAATAACAGTATATAAATGCCTTCTGTAAACAAAGAAGCTGGCGCCTTGCCTATTTTGCGCTTCCAAAATATGAAGCCAGCGTTTTGAGCTCGGCCTGGTAAGCAGCGCATGGCAGATGTGACTAAAGCTGCATTGCATTGCATTCATTCATTCATTCATTTATTTTGGAACACTTTTATGCCCCCCCATTCGCAAAAGCCTCGGCGCAGCTTCCAATACAAATAAATAACTATACTGTTACATAAAAATCTGGAGACATCCCGGCATAAATATAAAATCAACAAATTCAACAATTAAAATGACGTTTAAATAAAAAGGTCTTGGCCTGGCGCCGAAAAGCAAATAACGACGGACAGGCGGACCTCTCTGGGGAGCGCATTCCACAGGTGGGGCACCACCACAGAGAAGGCCCTCCTCCGGGTACTCACCCTCCTAATGTCCTTCACGGAGGGCTCCCGGAGGAGGGCCTCTGCCGCCGATCTCTTATCGAGGGGGTTGCCCAGTCCTGGTCTACCAAGATTAATGAAAGATCCTCCTGTTAGGAGAACGCGATTATGGACCCCCCATCGACCTCTGGGGCGCAGGCTGCATCATGGCCGAGATGTGGACGCGGAGCCCCATCATGCAGGGGAACACCGAGCAGCACCAGCTGACGCTCATCAGTCAGCTCTGCGGCTCCATCACCCCAGAGGTAGGTCCTGGAGGCCTTCGCAGGCAGGACCCAGGAGGAAATAGGTGGGGGATTATGGGAGATCCAGTCCGGGAGGCACCACACTGGGGCAGGCTGGTCTGAAGACACCATCCTCGTTGCGCCCCTGCCCCTGCAGCCAAGCATGGGTTCCAGTCGCCCGATGACCCTTGTTGGGAATGATAGGAGTTGCAGTCCGACACCCAGGGACCTGAAGTGGAAGAAGCTCTGTAGGTCCCTGTCCGAGCGCATCTAGTAAGTCATGGCTTTAGGAGTTCTAGGCTAAGAGTGGGGTGGTGTATTTAAATAGGTGCTCTTCCTTTTGCTCTTTTTCGGTATATGTTACTATTAACCCAAGCTGATCCCCTGGCTGAGGGGTACATTCAGCGTCCAGTCCAGTAGAATATTTTTTTAAGTCCATTCTTTTTTCCTCTGGACTTTGAAAAGCAGCTCCACTTCCAGGTTTCCTGCTCTCAGGGCTTCCGATTCTTTGAAGAAGTGCATCAACAGCTGAAATGGTGCATGGAGTCTTGATGCGGAGAACTCCCTGAGATGGGGGTTCCAGTGTAGCAACCTAGCAGCTGTATTTGAAATGCAATTTCCAGACAGTCTTTAAGGGTGGTCCCATGGCAGTAGTCTAAGTGAGGGCTTGCAATGTTTATCTTTACAGTGCTGATGCGTTTCCCGATGGGGGGAAAAAGCGCTTATAAAATGGGCTGAAACAAACCAAGGAAGGCGTTTTGAATCTGAAATCTTTTGAACCTGAGGCAAGACTCCTTTTCCTCTCTCTCTGCTGTTTCTCTCCTGCCGATAACGTTTTAGGTCTGGCCCAACGTGGATAAATACGAACTTTACCAGAAGCTGGAACTGCCCAAAGGGCAAAAGCGCAAGGTGAAGGAGCGGCTGAAGGCCTACGTGAAAGATCCCTACGCTTTGGATCTCATCGACAAACTCCTGGTGCTCGACCCGACCCAGAGGATAGACAGTGACGATGCCCTCAATCACGACTTCTTCTGGTCCGACCCGATGCCCTCTGACCTCAAGAACATGCTGTCCACCCACAGCCAGTCCATGTTCGAGTACCTCGCTCCCCCCAGGAGGCGAGGCGGGCACATGCCGCAGCAGCCGGCCAATCAGGGCAGGAATCCGGCGGCGACCAACCAGGCAGAGTACGACCGAGTCTTCTGACGGCGGAGGAAGAGGCAGTCTGGATTCCGTTGGGAGGTTCTGTGCCCTTTTCCACCCCGTCCCCCCGACTTTCCTCGATGGGATCACCGCAGAGTTGAGTTGGGACCGCATCCACTCCCTCGTGGAAAAGAGCCCCTGTCCAGGCGCCGTGGAGCCGAGCCGCACGGAAAGGTACCGAACTCTCTGCCCAGCCGTTGTCGAGTTGATGCACCGCTGCTCTCCAAGGTGCCGAAATGACCTCGTTTCCCCCTCCTGGAGCTGAAGGGCCTTGCCGGACTTCCCGAGCCAGGCAAGTGGGTGGCCCTCGCCAAACGCCCCGCCCCGGCTTTTCGGGACTGACGGGTGGGGTGTGCGCCGAGTCCCCCACGGCCCTGTGGTGTCGCACAGCACGGGTGGAGCAGCCACAGGGCTGAGTCGGGAAGAGGGGGTGGGCATGGATCTTCTCGGGAAGGGGGTGCCCGCTTGGTTCAGGAAGCTCTGCCTGCATCGCGTTGTTGGTTTGGGTCTGTAAGCAGCTGGCGGAGTTTCCTGCTGCCGCTACGCACCAGCTATCCGTTGTGTGGTGGAACAAGGCGCTGGGCGTTCTCCCTTCCCAGAATTGGAGCCCGGTTTAGGCACGCCACAGGTCAGACTCTCTGAAATCAAGGAAACCCTCGCTAGGTCTTGAGTGACGTTGCTTGATTCCACCCAGCTTGCCCCAGCCTTCCCTGGGCAAGTCCCCCCCCCCCCCCCCCCAGTGCCTGGCTGCAGCTCCAGACTTCACTGGCTGGGAACCAGGCAGGTTCACAGTACATGATTAGCTCTGGAACCCAACCTGTATCTTTTCTTCCTTCATTTACCACGGGCTGGACATCAGCTTGGCCTTCTCAGTGCCCGGTCTCACCCCACAAGCTTGGGGGTTTTTTGCTTTCCTTGGAGGACTCTGATGTCTGGAGACCTTCCCCCCATGCTGCTGCGACTTAGCTCCGTCAAAATGTCTCTTGCTTGGCATCACCTTTTTTTATTTAGCAGCAGCAATGAATGCTCAATTCCTTGGACCTAGCAAGCATGGGAAAGAGCTTCTTTTCCTTCTGCTCTGGTAAGACCTGAAAATTCCAGGTACAGGCGAGAGAGTTATCCCTACTGAACCTCATCATGTTCTGTTGGCTGTTTTTTTTTCCCCAGTAGTACTATGAAGAATGATCTAAAATGAAATTAAAGATATTGCCTTTCCTCTCCTGTACTGTGTGGGACCCCCTTGCTTTGTTAGATTGCAGACATGAACCAAGTTTTGCTGTGTTTCATGGTCAGATGAGATCTGAGCTCAAATCCGCCCCGCTCCCTGGTTTTGGTGGCCGTTGGGTGACTCTGAATCACTTCTCTTTCCCTAATACCAGTCCCACCCCACAGGATCATTGTGAAGATCAAAGGGGGAACTAGGTACATTTCCTTGATAACACTGTTCAAAGAAACAAATGCCATTCTGATGAGGGGCAAGCTGGACACTTTCTCTCACGGGAAAGCAGCTGGATTCTTGGTCGACATCCCTTGGGAGGATGCTGAGCAGCATCTAAGCCGCTTAAACACCAGCAACCTGGTCCCTCTGATGCGAAGGCCTTAACCACTGATGGTTGCTGCTTTCCAGACCTCTGCCCAGTGTCTTTCCTCATCCTAAATGGCGGAAGTGCTTCCCTTTAAGACCAGAAGAGCGTAAAGTGATGGCGAGCGGGTGTTTTTGGCCTCGCCCCACCCTGCAACCCTGGAATGCAGTTCCCACGCTTGTCTCTGAACTTGGGTTCTGCCCTTGGGACAAAAAAAGATTTTAGGCATTCCTGCTCAGAAGTAGACGGCACAACTTGGTGCGAAACACAATTCCATGCAGTCCCTCTGGACCCCCCTTTTTCTACCCCCAGGTGTTCTGGGAATAACGCGTGTTTTCAGGGTCTCCCGCCTCTCCCTCCCAGGGCAGTGCCCAGCGCTGCAGTGAGAGTGTGTCCATACAGACGCTCGATGGGACAGTTGCCCATGGCGGTGTGTTTCTCCCAGGGGGCAGCAGGGCCTTCAGAACGTGCTACTGCCCCTGGGGACTGCCCTGCCACTGCGGGGAGGGGGGCGGGTGTCACGGCAGCCTCAGGCCGCGGGTGGTGTTGGCAGCAGAGGAAACCTGCCTGTTTTGCTTCGCTGGAGGTCGGCGCTGTGTACACCATGTGACTCGTTCGGGTTTCTTAGGCCTGGTGCCACGAGAGCATCAGAGAATAGTTTTCTCAGGGGATTGGACCGCGTTAGGCATAAAACTAGGAGAGGAATCGAAAATAAAACGGCCAGTTTCATACAGGCCTGGATCAAGGCTGCAGTGCGGTTTGTTCTGGACTGTTGTGTACAGGGGTTGTGATCTGGGTGCCCTGCGTGAGAAAGGACACCGTAGAGCTGGGGAAAGTGCAGGGAAGGGCAACGAGCATGGTCGGGGGGGGGGCAGGAGCAGCTCCCCTAGGAGGAAGGAGTACAATGTCTGAGATAGCTGGCTGAGAAAGATGGGGAGCCAAGGACACCCTGACAGAGGGGTCCAGGATTGCGTGTGCGGTGGAGAACGTGGCAGGAGATGTCTCTCCCTCGCTCCTTCCTCTTCCTAGAGCCCATGAGGCTGATGGACGGGAGATTCGGGACAGGAAAAAAGGGAGGGCCCCACACAGTGCTTAGCCAAACTCCTGCCACAATGGCAGCCAGCAGTTTGCCTGGCTTTCCGAGGGAATTGGGCAAATTCGTGGCGGAGAAGGGCTGTCCCTGGCTGTGTGCTGCCGCCAGAGGAGAGGCGCTTCCCCAGACCCGCTCTCGTTCAGCGGAGCTCCCCCCGTGCGTGCCACATGCGTATCTGTCCGTGGAGAAACGCAGGCGCCGAAACAGCACAGCCAGGAGGTCTGGAGACCTTGGCGGAGCAGCCTCCGGAGTCACGGGCTAACCAAACAAAGCCCTGGGGGTGGGGGCGGAGGGCGAGCGTCCAGGCGCAGACGCCAGCTCCTGGGTGCTCTGCCGGTTGTTGTTTAACCAGCCTCGGGAGCCAGTCGAAAGCACTTGGACGCACGCTGCCCTGGCGCGAGACCGCGCAGCCCCGGCCGTCTGGCGCATCGCAATGGAGAAGAGACTGGCCCGAGAGACGTTCAAGGTAGAGTTGCGTGCGCTCCCCCCCCCGGGGTGGGACTCCGACCCGTGCGACTTCTGTCTCAAGCAGGGGGAAGTGGGCCAGGGTGGCGAGCGTCGTCCTCCGACGCTGGGCCGCGCGAGTGTGCAGATCTGGGGAGCGTGCCGCTTGCGCACGGGTGGCACACGGACGTGTGGCTTTTGGGGGCCCTCGGTGCTTCTGGGCTGGCTTATGGCAAAGCCAGCTGCATGAGGTCTGCCGTGGAAACTGGCCGGGTTGGCCCCCGGATTGCCGGGGGAAGCGAGCTGCCGTGTTGCTTCTCCCACTCCCAGTGACGCTCGTGGCCCGTGGCTTGCCGCTTCGTCGGAACCGCTCAGGCGCGTGGCAGGGACGGCTTCCGAACCACCCCAGAAGCCATGACGTGGAGGGTTGGGGTGCTTCCGAAAGCACGCCCGCCCCCGCGTGCAGCTCACTCGGTTCGCAGGACATGGCTGCGTACTTCAGGGACATTAGGCAAACGGTGCGGCATGGGACGTCCACGTGGGGAACGGGAGAAGCAGGCACGCCAGTAATTACGCAAAGACAGAGAGCCTTTGTGTGCCGGGCCGGCCTGTGTTGCAAGGAGCTGCTGCTGCTGCTGCTTGTTCCATTTCTGTACTGCTTCATAGCCAAAGATCTCTGGGTGATTCACGACAAGGACACAGACGGAAGCTTTGCACGGGACCAGACTCGTGGGCCGTCCAGCCCAGTGTGCCGGACCCTGACCGGCAGCCATGGCTCTCCAGAGGTGCAGGCAGGAATCCTTCCCAAGCTTAGACATGCCAGAAGATGAACCTGGGGCTTGGCGTGGCGCACTGACCTATGGCCCTGCCCAACCACTGGGCGCTGGCCGCATCGGACACTGCACGGCTGGGAAGCCTCAAGCTGAGCTGCTCTGGCGGTGTCTCCCAACTGGTGGGGGGGGGGGTGTTAAAATACTTGCTCGTGATGATGTGCCCGTGTCCACGCCCACCATTCTCACCACTGCAGCATCCACAGCCTAACTGGAATCCCTAGAGATCCTATTTATTCATCATATTTCTATTCCACCTTTTTTCTTTCCAAGGAACTCAAGGTAGTTTACATAATTCTCTCCACCTTATTCCCACAACCACCACCCTGTGATGTAAGTTGGGCTGAGAGTGAGTGACTGGCCCAAAGTTACCGTGCGAGCTGCACGGCGGAGTGGGGACTCGAGCCCAGATCTCGTGGGTCCCAACCCTGCGCGCTTACCCACTCTAAACTGGTGAAAATGCCTGTTAGAATAAGCGCCCTGTGGGATCAGGCCAGAAGCCTCCCTATCTCCACATTGGCCAAGCTGCCTCTGCCAAGAAATCCACAAGCGGGATGTTGTGTGACGTGTCCTCCCAGCTTTCTTGGAGACGGGTATTTGAGGGTTCTGATCCCGGAGCAGATATAATAGGCACAGGCGGCTTTCATCTGCATTAACTAGTCTGATCCTTTTTAAGCTGTCCAAGTGGATGGCGATCGTGAATCCTGTAAGAACCGTAGAGGGACTTTGTGCAAAGAAGCCAGATCCTTTGTCCAGAATCTCCCACGGTTCAGCTTCACTGCATAACCCAGCTGAGTGCTATGGGGAAGAGAGGTGTATCCTTCTGCTTTCTGGGCAGTATGTGATTTAGCCTATTTTATTTCAAAGCTAACAAGCCTTCGGGGTGGTTCTCCGATGCTGGCAGTTGCAGGACCTTTTCTGCCTACGATGCACGGGATTGCACTCTTAACGCAGGCTCCGGAGCTCCAGCACGGCTCCTCTCTCACGATACGTGGACCGGAGAGAGACCTCAGCAATGCTCTAGTGTCAGAGTTTGCGGTTTGGGCTACCGTTTCCAGCCACCTCAGCCAGGGTGGGCGGGGATGCTGGGAATTGCAGTCCCCTCCGAAGAGAGCCCGCACTTTGCACAACCTTCCAAGCTCAGGCGCAGTTAGCCTACGTCTAGCGGCAGTGGTGTTCCCAGGCCGTGCAGGCTGGGACTGATGGGAGTTGCAGTCCCAAACGCCTGGAGCGCGGCCAGCTCCACGCTTCCCGCGGGCTAGCTGCGGCTGCTGGGCGCTGCAGCCCGACCCTCGGGAGCACGCGGGGCGGGGCGGGGCGGGGCGGGGCGGGGCGGCGCCTCTAGCCCGCCCGCTCTCCGGGCTGCCAGCCCGCCATTGGCC
>NW_025335873.1:7960412-7987998 GCF_004798865.1 Varanus komodoensis | reverse complement strand
CCCCCCGCCGCCCGCCCGGCCCTTCAGCGCCCGCCCGGCGCGCGCGCCCAGGATGGAGTACCAGGTGAGGCGGCCGCGAGCCGAGGCTGGTTGCGTCAGCCCGCGCACGCTGCGGGAGCGGGAGCGGGCGCGGGAGCGGGAACGGGAGCCTCGCGGCCCCCCGCGCGTGGCCGCCTGCCGCGCGCTTCTGGCGCGGGAGGCGCGGGGTCCAGTCCTGCGGGCGCGGTTTGCCGCGCCAGCCCCCCTTGAGCCCCGCAGGGTTGCAGGGGACCCCCCCGCCCCATGCCCGCCGACTGGCTTGCGCGAGCGCTGACTCGCCTCACCTGCGGGCAGGTGCGGGCGGGCGGGCAGGTGGGCATGCGCGCTTCTGCAGCCGCGCTTCCTGGACTCATTAAGGAGATCATTAACAGCTGCGCCTGGAAGCGGAGCAGGCGCCTGTGCGAAAGGTGTGTGCATGGGGTTTCCTCGGGAATCGTAGCGGAAGTTTTGTACCCTTAGTTTTGTACCCCTTCGCTTGCAAACCTCCTTGAAATTGCAGTGGCCCTTGGAATTTCTGCAGTAAAGGACAGTGTGCAGGTTGCTAGTCCTCACAGCCCGGGAGCATGGAACCGAGGTTTCGGCAAGGGGCGGCATAGAAATGTTATAATAATAATAATAATAATAATAATAATAATAATAATAATAATAATAGCAGAGGGCTAGGTGAACGGTGTTGGTTATGCTAGGAGAGTTTTTTCTGCAGAAGTCTCTGAGCTCATTCTGCTAGTGTATGATGGAAGTAATCCACCTTCATTCTCCGGACATTTTAACAATTGCTTTTAGTCTGCATAAGTTTAAAGGGATTCAGTTTTTATATAATTCTGCAGTTTTAATTTCTCATCCCCTGTCTCTCAGCTGTGCATTGCCATGGCAGATGCTCACTGTTTATTGTTAGATGCTTTTGTTTGATTAGTTGTTTATTGTTTGCTCACTCTATTGTGGTTTTATTCTGTTACTGTCGTTATATATCCTTTTGCTGCAATTCACTTAGAGAGTCCTAGAGGGATGTGGGATGTAAGTTTAATGTGGGATGTAAGTTTAATCAGTAAATCAGTGGATAATAAACATTTCTGGAAGGTGCTTAGCTCCAGACAGAGATTTCCTAGGTTCTTGCTTGTTTCAGGGTACTTAGTCTTGCTCCTAATTTTATTTGCATTTGCCTCTGTATCAACATGTATATCCCCTCTGTGGGGGGGGCAGCCTCTGCTCTTGCCTCTGCCTCACTTCTTCCTCCCCCCCAAAATATCTAGGCTCACTGGCGAAGGCCCACCCTGGTTTGCGAATGCCAATTTCTCCCATGTGATTCAGCTGTGCCCTCTTCCAACAGTACTGCATGTCTATGTGGATTAGTTTTTGTGACTAATCCAATAATGTCCAAGCAGGAAATACGGCTCGATCACATGTAGAAATGTGCCAGCATAGGATAAAAAGGAAGGTGGCCACCCCTTCTTTTCTGGACCTTTCCATTTCAGGCCCCCAGAGACTGATCACCAGACAGCTGTGTTTGTAGCTGCCCTTTCCCAAGACACTTTAATAATAAGCCACGGAAGTTTCCTCAGTCACAAGCTGGAGGAGAGTTTCCAAGACCCGTTTGCGTTTAGCTTATTTACTTTTTTATCTGCCTGAGTTGTCTTTAAGTTGTAGCTGATCCTCATGGTTTTCTTGGACTCCTCTCAGCATGTTTTACATCTAAGCGGTTCGTAAATATATGCATCCATATATGCCCAGCCGCCCCTTGAGATCGGCGGGGGAGGCCCTTCTCCAGGAACCCTCCGTGAAAGAAATTAGGAGGGTGGGTACTCGGAGGAGGGCTTTCTCTGCGGTGGCGCCTAAGTTATGGAACGCGCTCCCCAGAGAGGTCCGCCTGGCGCCGTCATTATTTGTTTTTCGGCGCCAGGCGAAGACCTTTGTATTCAAGCGGCATTTTAACTGTTAATATTATTGGATTTTATCTGGCCAGGGCGGCTTATTTTATACTGTATTTTTGTATTTTTAATTTAATATTTATATTTTTGATTTATATTATAATTATTTTAGCTTAGTGTTGTAAGCCGCCCCGAGGCTTCGGCGAATGGGGCGGCATAAAAATGTTTTAATAAATAAATAAATAAATAAAATAAATAGAATGAATGACTGGGGGAGGTGCGGCAGGTGGGCTGAGCGTATGGCGGAAGAGACCTGGTCACTTCTGTGTTGGCAGCTGCTCGCGGATGTCTTCATGTGTGCGGTGCGATTTCTCCTCAACAGGGAATTTAGTATCCTACTTACAAGGCAGAAGAAAGCGCTTTTTATAGATGCAAAACGCCCTGGCTTGTAGGGGAGACGTGCAGCCTATTTTAAGGGCAGTGTCCACCCTGTTGAGCAACCCAATGTGCTTCTCTTCCCAGGGAGAAGTCTCGTCTTTCAGAAAGTTTGATGGTCTGTTTTGCAGTTCAGGGTCTGTATTTGAGAACGGACCGGGCGCCCTTCCCAGCCAGCAGAGGGAATTGTGATTCGGCGTATCTAGGGCTAGGCAATGTTTTAAGTTGGCTTGAATGTTTTGTGTGTTCCTTCTCACACTTATATACTGCATGCTTCCTCTTATAAGGAGCCCAAGATGGCCTGCATGAGCCTCCTCTGTTCTGTTTTACCCGCACAACGACCCTGTGGGGTAGGTTAGGCTGAGAGTCCATGACTGAATGGGACTTGAACCCAAGCCCGAAACCAGCTCTCCAGCCACTGGGCCACACTGACCAGAGAGACTTCGGGTGTATGCAAACACGTGCCAAAAGGCAGGCACCCTGCAGTGTTGCATTCTGGGTTTCTCCCTCTATTTGGAGGGTTCCCCTCCCTGATTAGGGGGAGGAAAAGATGGGCTATTAGTCCAAAGAGTCGGACTTCAGGCAGGGTCATCTCTGCAGCCAGCCGTCCCTGCTTCGTCACGAGCCACCTGAAGGCCGTGCCTCTGCCGAGCGAGCATGTCTGTTCGGGGGAGACGTGCCTGCTGCATGCTGGCCGCTTTTGGAGGACTGGGAAGCAGGTTCCTCTGGGGCAGAGAAAGGGCTGGGGGTCCAGAGAGAGGAAGGGGCAGTCCTGCTCAGAGGAGGGCTTGCAGAGCAGAGCTTCCTTTCCTGCCACCTAACCCCATTCCTGGCCGTGGCCGTGGAAAGTGGAACAAGAGACCACCGATGCTTATTCCCGATAAACACGGACCCTTCTCTCTTTTTACGCATTTTTATTTTCTTAACCTAACTAGAATATAGAACAAAAAAAAGTGTATATAAGTAAAATGGAGCTGCCAAGGGATTTTGAAGAAGTATAACCAAGCGTCACAAAGACCATTTTCCGGTTTTTCTTAAGCCGTGTTTTCGTAGGCTGAGTGTGTGTATCTTTGCCCGGTCTTTTTTAGGATGCCATTCGGACCTTGAACACCCTTCAGACCAATGCCAGCTACTTGGAGCAAGTGAAGCGTGGGCGGGGGGACCCCCAGATGCAGCTGGAGGCCATGTCCGGTTTCCTGGAACGGAGCGGGTTGAAGGTGAGCGGCTGGCCATGCTCCGGGACGCCCACACGAAGCACCATCTTGGTTTTCGTGTCCTTTCAGGCCCAAGGGAAGCTCTCCTACATAACCACTCTGGTTTTCTGCACGGGTGGCGAGAGAGAGGGGAAAGTATCTGAAAAACACAGAACTGATAAGGTCGTTCGCTTTCTGTCCGCCAGGTTGAAGACCTGGATCAACTGAACATTATTCACGTCACCGGGACAAAGGGCAAAGTAAGCGGACCAGAATAACAAGCGCAGCGACGTGAAGAGCACTTGACGTGAAGGGGGAACTATGAGGCCTAGTGAGCAGGGGAAATTTGGGAAAGCGCGATTCTCCATTTAACGTGACTGGGTTCAGACAAGGGTTGTTGTTGAGACTTGGGTTGTTGTGTTGTCTGAACCCAGCTGCGCTGAGAAGCCATGGCTTGTGAATCAACCCCAAAGAAACAGTGGGTTATGACCTGTGGGTTGTTTGCCATCGTGTGCTTTCCCAGGTGGGTTCAGACAGCACGAGGATCTGCGTTTAAGCAAAGAGCCAATGTTTGACAGCAAAAGACACTCGGCTCTACTCAGCCCTTGGGCACAGGTTTTTGTATTCTCCAAACTAAGTCAATAGTTACGATGGATCAGCTGCAGGGCCCTTACCTGGCTCATGTTAAAAAGCAAGTGGATAAAAGCATAATTTAAAAAATAAAGGCAGTCATACAGCAGTAATTTGGCGCACCGACTGGCCCATTCCCAAAATGACACTCTGAACTTCTCGCAGGAGAAGTGCACAGAAAACAGCCTCAGAATTCTCTCCCAAATCTACACCCTGCCGAAATCCACAAACGTTACAGAATAAGAGCAGCGTTCACTCGACAGATGGGCTTACATGCCCAAAGCCTGCTTGAGCAAACTTGTTTCTGCATGCTGGCCAAATATTCCCCTTCTGTGTCTTGCTGCTCACACTCTCTGGGCACAACCTTGCGCATGCTTAGATAACAGCCAAAAGGACCTACAACTCCCCGTGTGCCCCGCACAGCCAAGCCCAGCAGGGAGTTGTGGAACTCTTTGCTGTCTAAACGTTTTGCTTTGCTGTATTTCTCCTCCACTCTCACATAAGCGCAGTCTCTCTCACAGGGTTGCTCACACGCTCTCACTCTGTCTTTCGATCCAGGGACTTGTTTGTCAGAGTTGGCCCCAGAGTGCTCTCCTTCAGTCTCTTTTTTCGTAAAGTGGGAATCCACCCTTTGCCAAGGGCACTTGGAAGATAGCTGTGGAATCCAAGTACAAACCCTGCAAAATAGTGGTGCTTGGGAACTGCTGAAGAGTGCCTTTAACTGCCTGGAGACTGGAGGATGGATGGATGTCCACGGAACTGGCTTCCACCTGGCCGGGTATTCCTTCCTGGCCAGGTCATAGCACAAATTGAAAGACGGTCTAAATTGGTACCCATTTTAGTATCTACCCAGACACCCCAGTCAATATTTGTGGCCCTCTTCTGAGTGCCGCTTTCAAGGGAGGCCCAAAGGTGGCAGCCTGAGAAGGACCTCTTTGGTGATGGCGCCTTGTTACGGGACTGCCCCCCCCCCCCCCCCAGAGGCCCGCCTGGGCACCTAGACGTCTTTTTGGTGCCTGGTTAGGACTGCCTTGTATTCCCAAGCATTTATGGTATCTCATGGCCTGGAATAATGCCATTTAACATATCTAGCCTTTGTATTGAATTCGTTTAGCAGTTTAGAGTATTTTAAATTTTGTATATGCAAATATCGGTTTGTGATATTATGAATGGCCATGAAACACCCAAGACCCTCTGCTATTTGGTGGCACCGAAATGAAATGGAGACAGCTGCTACGGTGAAGGATCAGTAACAACGATGCTAGAAAGACTTGATGGGGAGAAAGCAGCCACATTGGTTGAGGAAGCTGAATTGCTTTTGTCCTCCTCTGTGTTTTCACACAGACACAGCTTTTTTCCTGCCTTCCCCCTGCAGAAGGGGCAGTCCTGTCCTCTTGGCTTTGGTAACCCCTTGCTCCTTTTCCCTCCCTCAGGGGTCGGTTTGTGCCTTCACAGAACGGATCCTCCGTAACTATGGCCTCAAAACCGGGTTCTACAGGTACGTTTCAGCCCCATCTTGGTCTCGAAGGGGCAGGAATGTGGGGAGAATAGTAAGCCACTGGGAACAGGGGCTGCGTCTGGCATGGGATTCCTCTGACGGTCCTTGTACCGTGGAAAGACAGGTAAACAAGCGACAGGTTGTTTGGGGGAAAGAACAGTAAACACACGACAATTCCCTGGCTTAACTGCATCCAGGCTGTGCTCCCAATAGGCAACCTGGATCTCTCCACACACGAAATGAGTTTCTCCACCTGAGTTTGTAGCGGGACATGCCGGAAGTCGTGGGTCTCTTTTCTTGACTGAGCATGGATGGAAATGTTGTATTGGTGGCAATGGGATTGTGCTTTTACTGTGCTGCTTCCTTTGCCGCCTCTCTCAAAGTTCTCCACATCTGGTTCAAGTGCGGGAAAGGATCCGCATCAACGGGCAGCCCATCAGCAAGGAGCTTTTCAGCAAGTACTTCTGGCAGGTGTACAACCGACTGGACGAGAGCAAGGTGAGCCCTCTGGCTGGGCCAGGGGCCGCTGCCCGCGTGACGCAAGGGCCGGCGGGATCCATCACTCCCAGAAAGTCTGGGGACACATCTGTGGAACGCGCTCCCCAGAGAGGTCTGCCTGGCGCTGTCGTTATTTGTTTTTCGGCACCAGGCCAAGACCTTTTTATCCAAACAATATTTTAACAGTGTTTAATATTTATAGGTTTTAATTGTGTAGCCAGGGTGTTTCCGGGTTTTAATTGTAATTGTTATTTGTATTGTATTTATTTATTTCTGTGAGCCGTCCCGAGGCTATATAGCAAGGGGACGGCATATAAAAAACTTCAAATAAATAAGAAAAGCAACTGGAGTCAGGTGGCCCTGGACAGAAGTCTGGGGCTGCAGACCCGAGCATTCTGGACCGTTGGCCACTTTTATAGGGTTCTGCAACGGACCACGGGGTCTGCTCCCGTTGTGGAACTGAGCTTTGAGTCCTTCCACTCCCGGCCCACTCCTTGTCCTACGCGGCTTCACTAGCAGCCTAGTTGAGGCGTGTTGCTGTCGCTGTCGCTGCTGCTGAGACAAGGAGGCATCTAGAATCATTGCAAATCTACCACAATTCCCCCAGCCTGTTTTTCCCCAGCCCGGCCTAGAATTTATACGAAGCAGGTGCCATGAAAATGTTGCAAGGTTACTGTGAGCCAAGTACAGAGGGCGCACCTGTAAGTTTAACTCTGGGCGGGGAGGGGAGGGGAGGGGGCAAGGGAACCACGCTTCACTCCTCCAGGTGGCCGCTTCTCCCTTTGGACAGAGTAAAGTCACCGGGCACTGCCTATCCCAGCTGCCCACTCTTCCGTTTCTGCCCTTCGGAACGTCCCTTGCACCCTTCCTCCGAGATCGCCGTTAGGTCAACCACACGGTTCCCTCTGCGTCCGCTTGGGTGGGGGTGGGATCCCGGTGCAGGTTCCTTGCTTGGATCTCTCCTGACCTCGTCTGCAGGACTCCAGCACGGTCCCCTCCAGGGGAGCTGCGTTGACAAGTTTCTGAAGCGTGAAGTTTCTGAGAAGCGCAGCTTGGGCGTTGGCTGCCTGCACGGCCCGTCTAAACCTCTCGCTCTTTCCGCAGGATTCCAGCAACAACGCCATGCCGGCCTACTTCCGCTTCCTCACCATCATGGCTTTCCACGTCTTTTTGCAAGAAAAGGTACGCTCGCACCACTCTCTTTCTTCTCTCACCCTCTTGTTTCCCTCCTTTTGGCTCGTTTCTTTTTTCAGCAAAAATTCACGGTCGTTAATCGTGACAGGAAAGAGCAGGGAGGTTAAGAATCTGGGCATAGCTTCCGGCAGGAGTTATGGGGTCTTGGCAGAAGTGAAAAATAATCAGATTAGTGGTTCGTACATTGCTCTGTAATTTGGTGTTGTATGTTAGAGGAGGCGTTGGTTGGTTCAGAAATGAACTGCTTGTGTTCAGGTGATTTAGTATTTATCTAGTTATCTAGAGAAACTTGGTTTATCTGATTGAAAATGGAACAGGGGAAGTGATCCAAATGGAAAAAATAGATAAAGGATTTATTTTTGTTCATTGGCTCCAGTTTACCCTCATAATTTCAGAACAGATCACTTGACCAGCCATTTTGGCCTAGATGCAACACACAGAAGGATTTCGTTTTTACCCCATTTCTCTTGTGAGCATCACGAGCATTTGGCAGGCTGAGAATTCATGGCCAGGGAAAGGGACCTGTTGGTCGCCCCAGCTCCCTCCAGAAACATCCGCGGGTCTCCCAGTCCCCTCCCCCCCCGGTTGCAGGAGGGCCTGTATCGGGCTGACCTGCCCTCTTTCCCTTCCAGGTCGACCTGGCTGTGCTGGAAGTTGGCATCGGGGGCACATATGACTGCACCAACATCATCAGGTGGGGGGCTGAGCTGCCGCTCGCCTTCTCAGTAGCAAGGGCTCCCTTGGCAGGGCAGTGGATCTTGCAGGAGGAAGACCTGCCCCGGTGCCGGCACTCGCGTCCCGCGGTTGCTTCCTTCTCCCTTTCCAACACGTGGGTGCCCCACTCTGGCCCAAAGGGACTCGGCGGCCTTTTCTGCCCCGTGCACGCGTGGTGTTCTTTGCTCTATTTTCTGCTGAAGCCCTCAAGCCAATCTGTGTCACGCTAGAATGGCTTACAGGCTAAGGGGGGCCAGGCATCTACCTGGCGAAGTGAGAAGGGGGTCAGACGGGGGGGGGGGCACGGATGCAGGCGTCCCGGGAAGGAAGGGCCCAGCCAGGCCGGTGGAGGAGACCCCCTTGTCTCCCCGCTCATGCTCAGGTGTGTCCCGGTGGAGATGGTCCCGGGTAGGGAGCAGCTGAGTGGCAGCGCCTGGAGCCGAGCTGTGCCCCTACAGCATCGTGGAACCGCTTCGGCCCCGTGGGGAAAGCAGGCCGACCTGAAGCGGCTCCAGACCCGGAGCTGCAGCCACACCAACGACCCCAGCGCGAGCCCCCCTCTCCGTCCTGCGTGTGTCTCTCAGTTTCCCAAGTTTCGCCAGCTCCTCTGTGCCCGCTTTGTTCACCTGCTTCCCCTCCTCGCAGGAAACCCGTGGTCTGCGGGGTCTCCTCCTTGGGCATCGACCACACCAGCATCCTGGGGGACACCATTGAGAAGATTGCGTGGCAGAAGGGGGGCATCTTCAAGGTAACGCAGAGTCCGAGGATGCTCCGTGCGGAGATGGCCCGAATAGCGAGCGTCAGCTTGAAATAGCGTTCCATGTCTCCCAGCCCCTGCAGGACCAAATCTTAAAGTGCAGAGCAGTTCTGCAAGCCAGTCTGTGTTTGGCAGAGGCTATAAGAGGGTGGATGCCTGGGCAATGCCTGTCTGAACCTGCCTGCATGTAGTAAGCTAGCTCCTCAGGCAGGGAGGGCCACACAGCTTCCTCTGAGCATTCAAAGAGCTAGCTCGTTAAGAAATTTCAGAATGAGCATTCCATGCCTCCCCTTCCTACGATTCCCAGCCAGCGCTCTCCCCTTAGCAGTCTGTTTAGCTTTCGTTGATCTCAACGAGGCCTAGAAACTTACCCCTTTGAAGCAAACATACGCATGAGCCCAAGCAAAGATCTCTGGGATTTTACATCCTTGTACGCCCTCCCGTGACGTCTGTGGTGGACAGGTTAGAAAAGCTTTTGATAAATAATAAACAAGCGCTCGATGAAGTATCCCGGCCCCAAGCTGTTTAAGGGCTCTGAACACCCGTTTCAAACCTTCGGCCTGGCCCAGCAGCAGATAAGCAACCAGTGCTGAGATGCTGCAGTTATGGGGCGCTGGGGCAGATGGGGCTGGAGCAGGGGCCGCCCCTGGGAGCCCGGTCTGTGTCCTGCTTTTTCAAGGCGCTGCACCGTTGCTCTCGGGTAACCCTTGGGCTTCCTTTGCAGCCTGGAGTGCCGGCGTTCACGGTGCCGCAGCCGGACCGGCCGTTGGCTGTTCTGAAGGAGCAAGCCCAGAAAAAATCGGTAAGGCGTTCCACAAAGCACGGCCGGGGGGGGGGGCGCGTTTCTCCTGGGTTTTCACGCCACCGAACTCAGCCGCACTGCTCTGGCACGATTTCCGGGCGACGCGTGGGTGGTGCCATCCGTCCGGCCCAGCCAGCCTGGCGGGCTGCTCTCTCTCCGGCCGTCGGGGTGCGATTTCAGGCAGGAAAGGACCTGTGGAGAGGGAGCCATGCCTTGCCCAGCTTTTATTATTTGATGTTTTATTTGGTTAATTAATTGAGCCACCCGGCCCCCTGGGCAGGTTACGACTGTGCTTGCTGGCCTCAGTGTGAAGGGAGGGGCAGTGTAGCCGCATCATACTGAATCCAGCCCTCAGGTTCCTCAGCCTGATACTGCCAGCATGGACTGGCAGCAGCAGCTCTCCCAGTTTCAAACAGGTCTTTCCTAGTCCTACCTGGAAAGACAGTGCATGTTTTAACAGGGGCTCTACTGCTGAGCTAGTAGCAAAATAAAGCAAGCTTCTAGTCCTTATGGTTCTGAATGCAGAGCCGATTGAGGGATGCTTGGTACACCAACTGGTAGGAGCACCAGAAAAGCCCTGCTGGATCAGACCCAAGTCCATCCGGCCCGGCAGTGGCAGGGGCAGCCCAGTATCCCCAAGCAGGACGGGTGCCAGATCCCCTGCCTGAGCTCCGGCCCCCACGCGGCCGGGCAGCTAACCCGGGCGGCCCTTTGCTTCCGCAGAGCCCGCTGTATCTTTGCCCTGACCTGGATGCCTTCGAGGATGACGAGGGGCCCCTTCGGCTGGGCCTGGCGGGCGACCACCAGCGCTCCAACGCAGCGCTGGCCCTGCAGCTCTCCCGCGTGTGGCTGGTGCGGCACGGTTACCTGGGTAAGGAGGGCGCTTTGTTGGCCAGGTGTGCGCGACACGCAGCCCGTGCTAGAACGAGCTGTGCTTAACCGTCGGGAAGGAGTATGGGAAGCGGCAACAGTCAGGACTGATGGACGGATGAGGGCTTTTCCGTATCGGCAAAATTAGTGGCACTCTTAACTCGGTGTCACCCACAAGTGCAAGTTCTGGTAGTACGTGTGGACCGTCCTCTCCATAAGATTTATGGTCCTGGGTTTGCCTTGTTTTTAATCTTGAGCGAAGCCACTGATTACTTTTCTTAATCCCGATTCGGGTACAACAGATAACAAGATTTAGGGTGCCGTTTCATCCACGCCGAGGCAGAAAAAGCGGCTTAGAATTCGCAACTGGGTCACCCCTGGGAATTGGCGTGTTTTCCTACTTTGGTTAGGAATGTAGCAGGAATGTAGTCCTTTTGAAGGCTTGTATGTTTGGGGCAGGGGAAGTGGGTAAAAGGTCGGTGGAGGACGCCATCCAGGGCTGTTCTCCAATGGAAGGGTTTAGCCTCCAGATGAAAAGACCTGCTTAGGGTTGCAACTTAAGGGACTGGCTGATGACAATGGCCCTCTCTGGACAGATATCGGGGACCTGAAGAGTCCATGGCCAAAGCCAGAGCTGCTGGAGAAGAAAGCGCCCCCGCTGGCTCCCACTTTCAAGCTGAGGGAAGCAACGGTGCAAGGTAAGAGGGGCTCAGCTCAGCCCCTCTCTGAGCCCCCTCTGTGTGACCCCGGACAGCGGCTTGAGTTTGCTGAAGTTCCGCCGTGTCCTTGGCATTTGACCAGCCCGGAGCAAACGGGGTATTTTTCATAATAAGGGAGGGTCAGCCGGGACATGTTTTGTTTGTTATTTATTTATTTAGAATTTTTGTATGCCGTCCCATCGCTCAAAGCCTCGGGACGGCTCACATAAAGACGGGTTGATCCAAGGCCTCTCCGGCTTCCTCTCCCCATAAAATGAGTGGAAAGAGATGGGAAGTGGCTATCCCTGTTTGGGACAGAAGGGCCCTTCCGTACAATTCCTTTGGAGCGTTCGAACCATTGCGGCCTTGATGCATTTGCTGATGATCGGTCTAGTGCAGCGTCAGGCAAGGAGAAAGGGTGGCAACTCCCGAGTTAAGAACACCAGCTTTCCATTGATTATTTAAAATGTTTATTGTGCTTTTGGCTGGGAAGGCTCGCAGGGAGGGTTCCACGTGGTCAGGAAAAGCAAGAACGGCCCCACTTCGTAGGCATACAGTCTAAACAATATTGCACTAAAGGAATAGGGGATGGAGGGGAAGAAGGGGAAAAATAAACCTGTGGTCAAGTTTCTAAAGGGTTTGCAAGATGCCCAATACCTATTTAAAAGAGGTGAGTGTTTGAGTTTGGAATGACCAATTCCAACAGATATGGAAAGAAGCTTCCCAACTGGAAGGCCTGGAAGACGTAAATTCTCCCATTTACAGTGGTGTCCCAAGTGGCCAGTTTGATGACACCGAATTATTTGGCATGAGGAAAACGAAAAGGGGTTGCAAGGACTTGCAGCAGATCTCCCCAAACCCGCAGAAGGGGCATCGAATTTCAAAAGGCGTTCAGTCTAAGCAAGCGGAAAGTTGCAGGCTGCCGGCTGACGCGGGCTGAGCTAGCCAGGGCCGGCCTGGCGAAGGCTGGTTGAGTGCAAGTAGTTGGGTGTGCTGCTAGGGCCAGTGAATTCCAGCTGGTTTCTTCCTTCAGGTATTTCTGGGACACCTTTCAGGGCAAACGCTTTCCAAGGTGAATCATGCGCTTCTGCCAAAGCCACCCTGAAATCGCCCATTACTTCAACACTGCACAGCCCAGTTCTTTATTAAACCAGTTTACCAGGAAATCGGCAGCAGTTTAAACAGTAAAATAGATTATTACTTATATTTAATTTTACGTATTTCTTTCTGTTTGTTATTTGTTATTTATTTATTTTATTTTATTTTATTTAAAACATTTCTATGCCGCCCCATTTGCCGAAGCCTCAGGGCGGCTCACAACATAAAATTAAAATACAAAACATTCAAATATACAACAAATTAACAATATAAAATAAGTCGCCCTGGCCAGATAAAATAAGCAAATAATACTAACAATTAAATTAAATTTAAAAAACAATTATTTTAAAAAGAAGCAGTCCGACATCTCCACAAAAGGCAGGGAAATGGGTTTTCTAAGGCCCCTTTAGAAAGCCGCTCTGCATGCAGCTGAAAGCAGAGCTTTATTGGGGAACGGCGTCCCGCAGCAAGGGGGCACCCCAGAAAGGCCCCCTCAGGGTTGCAGAATGCAGATCTGCTTCTGCCAGGCCTTCGATCAGGAGAAGCCCGCAGAGTCGACGGGGCGGGGAAGTGCGGAGCCGTCCCGCCGATCATCCCTGCTCTTCCTTTGCTCCGCAGGGCTGCAGGACACGGTGTGGCTGGGACGGAACCAGGTGCTGAGACACGGGCCGGTGATGTGGTATGTCGACGGGGCCCACACCACCAGCAGCATCCAGGCCTGCATCCGCTGGTTCCGCCAGGCCCTCAGCGAGGAGAAGCCGGCCAGGTAAGTGGGGCAGCAAACAGCCTTTTCCCAGTGCGCAAGCAAAGTTGTGTGGCGTGAGTCTGCTTGAGCCCAACCTCGCCGGCCTCCCCGTTCCAGGCATCGGCTGCACGCCTCCGTTCCCCGTTTGTTCCTCCTGAGTTAGCCTCTGGAGCATCTGCATTTTCGGCGGAGGAACTGAGCGGTAGGACTGCTCTCGGGCATGCTCGTTCAGAGCCAGGCTCAGCTGGAAGAACTTGGAACCGGGCAAACCCGAAAGGACAGCAAAAGCTGGTGAAGGCTTGGAAAGGGGCAGAGGTAGATTGGAGACAAGCTACCTTGGTTCCTGCTGTGCAAGCCGCCATGTTTTTGCAGGAGTTGTGGTGGTGTGTTTGTGTGTGTGTGTGCGTGCTTGTTTGTTGCTTTGGCGTGCCACAGCATTCCAGCAGCACTTGGAACAGGGGGCTTGTCAGCTTCCGCAGAGGTGGCAGCTTCTCAACCCCCCGAACTTAGTTCGAAGTCCCGCCTGGAAATTCTCTTGAGTTTTTTGAGCATCCATTGCCGAGATTTTGTGAAGCTGGAAGATAGACTGTTTTGAGGGGCAGTGGGGGATTGTACTCCCATATCTCTCATGCCTGGGATTTGCTGCCCACTCAGAGCTTGTGACTTTCTGGGCTTGTGCCTTCGCCCCACGGAGTGTAGCTGGCGGGCCTAAGAGAGGGGATGAGACAGGGAGAGAGGCCGCCTGCGGCCTGGATCTGGTAATTCTGCCTCTGGTGATCCCAGAAGGCCAGGGATGAGGCGACTTGTAGTCCCAAATGTTGGTTTGCCCTGCCATGCACCAGTCGCAGTGCAATTGCCCGTGCGCCAGTCCTGCCCGGTCAAAATGGTGCCTCCCACACGCAAGGGGGAGATGCTGGCGGACTCTGAGGAACCGATGCTTTACAGAAATGCAGACGAAAGGGAAAACTGCAGGGGAAAATGAACCTAATGGGTGAGGGCAGTCCCCGAAGAGTCCAGACGGGGCTCAGTGGACCACAGGATGCTGATGGACTGTTGTGGGATGCGGAGGGGGAACGCAGAGCTGGGAAAATGGGATGGAGCACTGTGGGAAAGCGGGTGCCTGGCTGGGACTCCGAGCATTCGTATCTCTGAATCCCAGGTTCTGGTGGACAGGTGGGAAAGAAGTCCTCCTCTCTGGGCTTCCCACAGGTTGCTTTTTGCAAACAGGACGCTCTGCTAAATAGAGCCTCGTTGTGCTCTGATCCAGCGGGACTGATTTTCCGGGGATGGGAGTCGTCTTGCCTTGGGCTGCTAGAGGGTCTCACTCGGGCATCTTTCCTTGTGTTTGCAGTGGTTCCGAAGTCCGTGTGTTGCTCTTCAACATGACGGGGGACCGCGACACAGCTGCCCTGCTCAAGCTCCTCCTGGTGAGTCTGTCTTGACTCACACTTAACAAAAATCAAATCTTGTCCTGTTGCGGAACACGGTTCTACTTTACCCCCTCTATTTTGGCCTCTCAGGGAGTTAAGGCTTTGTCATTGTATAGATGCTGCCCTGTAGTTTTAGTTGTCATTTTGGAACGTTTGAAATTCTATCCTGGATTTTTGGTTTTAAATTTTGCTGTGTTCTCCTGAAAGGGACCTCTCTATCATTGAACACTCCTGTAAGGGCAGCTCACGGATCGAGTTGGGTGGGTTGAATAATTTAACACAGTGACAAGCAAATATAAGCAGCAGAGATAATATAAATATAAGTACAGAGGGTCCTGTACATGGAAGGAAAAGATTTGGGTTAACCTTTGAGTGAAAAGGGCCAGGGAACCATTTCTGAATGGTGAAAACAGCTTGAGCTGCCCTCCGCAAGAAGTGATCGAGATTGGCTAACAAAGATTCGGTTAGATTCATTTTGTTGGGTCAGGCTATGAGGAAAGAGGAATTATTAGGTGACTGGATGTGGCCTTTTTCAGAGTTAACCTTTCAAAGCTCCTCTGTGCCGAAAGAAAATTCTCTGCATGGGGAAAAGTAGCTTGTCAGGGTAAACCTTTCTCCTTGGCATGCTTGCTTTCTATGTGCAAAGAACTGCCTGTTTGGGGAGCGCGGAAACATAGGATCCGTTCACGTGTGCGTGCAGGCGTGTCAGGCATGGGTCAGTCCAAGAACGACGTCACCCTTGCTTCTTTCTGAATGTCGTGTCTCATTTTATATCGGTTTGTTGATGTTTCTTTTCAGGCTTGCCAGTTCGACTATGCAGTTTTCTGCCCCAATTTAACCGAGGTGTCCACGGTGGGGAATGCAGGTTCGTGTCAGCCCCTTGTGAAAACGGTCTCTGTGTCTCCTCGTGAAAACAGGCACAGTATCCACACTGTAATTCAAGGATGGTCGTTCCATCTGAAAAGATGCTTTTGCCTTCCAGATATATTGCAACGCACCCCTGACTACTAGCTAGCTAGGATAGCTGTGGCTTATGGGAGTTGTAGTCCAAAACCTCTAAGGCGCCACCTTACTTGCCTTTGACCCCACGCCAGTCTACCTCCCCGAGCCCAGCCTCCTGGTGGGGGTGTGGATAAAATGACAGCAGAGCAGGAATTGCCCTGAAAGTAAACCAGTGTAAGAATGGAAGCCCTACAAAACTTCCTTGCCTACCTTGCTGGGTTGTGGTGAGGATAACATGGAGGTTTCTGTAAACCGCCTTGGGTTTCTCGCAGGGAAGAAAGGCGGGATACACGTGCCTTGAGGCTATGCAGGGGATTCTCTGCCGCTGAGCTGCGGCCGCCCCAGAAGCAGGATCTCAGCTCGGGTGTGGGGGGAAAGGGCCCGTGGGTCAGCATCCGAGGCGTGGAGCACACCTGGCGGGCGGGATGGCTGCCAGAGTCGCTGACGGGTCGCCTCTCCTCCGGTCCCTGCAGACCAGCAGAACTTCACCGTCACGCTGGAGAATGTCCTGACCCGGTGCCTGCAGAACCAGAGCTCCTGGAACCGGCTGATGGAGGCGAGGGGCAGCCAGGACCCCTGGCTGCCCGTCTCCCCGGAGGTGGAGGGGGTGGGGGGCTGGCTGAAGCCGGCCTCCCTGCACGGGCCCCTGCTCTTCGCGCCCCCCTTGGCCCGCCCCCTCAACGCCAGCTCCTTGGTCTTCCCCTGCATCTCTCAGGCCCTGCAGTGGATCGCCCAGGGCAGGGACCCGCATGTCCAGCCCCCGCCCCCCCGGGGGCTGCACCCGCACCCCGTGGCCAGCAGCGGGGCCGTCCTGCTGAAGGAAGCGGCCGTCATCCGGGTCCTGGTGACCGGCAGCCTGCACCTGGTGGGGGGCGTCCTGAAGCTGCTGGACCAGTCGCTTTCCCAGTAGCCGGAGCACCGCCGGGCTGGTGCGTGTGACCCGTCCGAAGCGGCATGAACGGCCCGCCTGGAACGGCCCGCAAAGCAGAGCCCTGGCCCGCTGCCAACCGCCACGGCGGCCGGCCCATCTTCCCTGCACCGCGAGGGCGTGCGCCACAGAGCGCTCCTTTCCTTCTCAGGCAGATGCCGCCCTCCACTTCTGCCCCGGGCTTCCCCTCCAGCAGCCGGCGGGACTTGTGGGGTCGGTCCCTTTCCTTCCCTGTGGGGCTGCCTGGCCAGCCCAGCACCCCCCCCCCCAAGCAGAAACCCTCGGCCCCAGCGAGGGATGCTCGGTTGCCTGGCGGCCGCTCCCCTCACAGTCCTGGGAGCAGCCAAGCGCCTCCGACTGGGGTCTCCGACGTGCCTTCGCCTCATCGCCGCTGCCCTCGGCCAGCTCGTCTCCTGCATCATCCTCGCCCTCTCCCCCCACGGTGGGGTGGGTGCCTGCTGCTGCCTTCCGCCACCTTTCTGCCTCTTCTTGGGGGCTTCGGGCGGCTCTGGGGGGCTTCCCCTCAGGCAGCTCTCTCCCCTTTTAAAGCCCCACCCAAGCAGGGAACCTTTAGGCTGGGGTTTTGCCCCTGAAGTGCTTTTGCTGCTCACCAGGAGCAGGACGGGATGGTGGTCCGAGTCATCCGCCTGGGGCCCAGGGATGCCGCCTTTCGTTCGGGGAGCTGAGTCAGAGCTGCGGGGTGGATGCTGTTTCTGGCATCCTGCATCTGTTTGCTTGCTGATTCGCACTTCTGTGCCGGAAGAAATCCGGATATTTCCATTCCGCACATCCTGGGGTGCATGTCAGTTTGGTAAATCGCACACCAGTGTGATTCGTCCTCCATTTTGATGTCCGCCCAGCATGGGGGCAGGCACTGAAATCAAATATGCTTTGGGGAACTTAAAATCCTCGTGGAGGTGGCAAGGAAACGGGAAATACCTCTTTCCACATGGTTTTTACAGAGGCAGCCGCAGTTGGAGCTGCGACCTGCCCAGGTGAGCCTGGTGGGGCTTCCCACAGAACTAGTGGGAGCCTTCCGGAAGGGATTCATAGCTGACAGCCCATTTGGATGCCCGTGTTTATGGCTTGCCCCCTAGGAATTCCCAGACCTCACACAGAAAAAAACAGACCTCATGCTAGCAGAGTAGCACAACCACTAGACTTCAGCTCTATGCAAGTTCAGAATGGCCAAATCCAAATTGTGGTCTTAACCGCAACATTCTCCCCTCTGGGGTCTTCTCAGCCGATCCGACAGGACCAATGTGAGACCGGCAGCGTAACGGCAACCCACCCCGGGACCCTCGCGTGTTTTTCGCACACTGCTTCCTTTCTGGGCTTCGCGCACGCGCGCTTCCCTGTTCCACACGGAACAGTGAGGAAGGGAAGCTTAATTGGAACCCAGCTTTCGTTCTGCACTGACCAAGTCAGCCTGAGCCCTGGCAGCTGGTGGGGTTGCCTCTTCACCTTCAGAGCACCTGTGGCAGGTGGTAAGAGGCCAATTTTGAACAGTCCTCCTGCTCCCCCAAAGAACCGTTTCTCTTTTTCTGCCTCCCTTTTGGAAAGGGCAGGGAATGTAAAGACTTGAGAAGTAATTTATCTCAGAAGGCTGGTTTTATTTTATTTTCCTAGGTTTTAAATGAAATCTAATAGTTTTTAAAGTTTTACTTCAGGGAGCTATTCCGTTAGAAAAAGCAAGTTTGGGGATATTGAGAACATGCTCTAAATAAAGAATCAACTGGCTGCACTTTTCGGCTTCTTGGGTTTGCCAGAAAAAGACCCCGGAGCTGCCAGGGAGGTGGGGGGCTGCTCTCCGAGACCTCGGCCCCCTCGGCCGTGTTTCTTGATTTTACAGTCCTGAGCCCCGTGCTCCTGCTGTGGGCCCAGTGCTCGCACACCGAAATGGCCCCTGGTAACCAGCCCAAAGCGGCCTTGCGATGGGCATCTGATACTTCTCGGAAGGAGCACAAGGGTCTTGTGGAAACAAAATCCTCAATCCAACAAAACGCCGTTTGCTCGGAGGCGCATCCTCTGTGATTGATTTCGTTTCCTCAACAGTATAGCAGTGAGTAGAGTTTTCCTTGGAACTTTTTGCCTGGAAATGGAGGCTTTTCCTGAAGTGATGCACGATTAGCATTGCTTTCTCCGAGTCTGTTTAAATTCATTTTCCATGTGTTTCCCATCTGGGCAGGAAGGGGTGAGAGCGTCTGGTCCTTGCATCTTGTAAAGCTTTGCTTGGTCACTAGAGGTTGCTGTAATGCTGTTTGTGCATGGGAAAAGGACAGGCGCGCTCTTGAGTCCAGAAAGATCTGGAAAAATACATATTTTGCTGTCCCAGCAATTTGGGGACGCCATTTTTCCCAGAACAACCTGCGGAAGGCTCTTGGAGCAGCAACCAAACACTCCAAACTAGCTGATTTTGATATTGGTTGAAGTGTTGGGTAGGAATCCAAGTTCAACAGAAGGACGGGAGGAGGAAGCCTTCCCAGCTGGGGGTTGGATCAGGCAGATGGGTAGCAGGTTCTGGAAACTGCCTGGAGCCTAGAAAGCGCCAATATTTAGGCTCTCCAGAATGCTTCCTCAGGCAAGGTGGTGAAGCTGCATTTTCCCTCTTTTTAATTCTAAATTCTATTCATTTTTTTGTTGCTCTATTTACCCTCTCGCTTCAAGAAGCATTCCAGAGAGCTTAAAGCCTTTGCACGGTGTCTTTGGACCTTCAGATTGGTCTAATTAAGGTACCACAGTGACAGGAGCCTTGGAAAGTTTTCCTGTAATCAGTTTTGCTATCCCTTCCCACTTAAGCCGGCTTGGGGATGTGAGCTGCCTCCGTGAAGTCAGTTTTGCAGCCTCTTAGCCTCGGGAGCAAATTCAGGGCAGGGAGCCAGAGGCCAAGAGAAGGGGCTTCGGCCGGGGAGGGGAAGGCGGCTGACCTGGTGGGACGCTCGGTGGGCAGGCGGTCTTGCACTTGGGTTCAGCACCTTTAGCAGAAGTGACTCTAGGACCCTGCTATTACGGATCAGCAAAGCCCCATGGGATGGAGGGGTTCTCTAGTCAGCCGCCGGCGTCTTTCATTAAAGAGGACTCTAGACAACTTCGAGCTTACACATAATACATTTTATAGACTAATTAGGGTTATAGTTGCCACTGCATGGAAATATGTACAGGTCAAAATACAGGTCGCTTCAGCGTGCTCTCTGGATGCTGCCTGGGTGAGTGAGGAGTGGGTTTCTTCGCCCGGTAGGCAAGCGGCTTAGCACACGTTCCTTTGATATTTTGGGGGTATTTTACTGCTCCCAGACTTCGCTGTGTAGGAGCACCGTCCCTGTAGGAAGCCGCTGGCCGCCTGGTCATCCGCGTAATCAGCTGGGCCCGATTCAGGTGAATGTGAAGCCAGACTCCTCCTGAGCAGGCCTGCCCTGAGCTCTGTGACTACATGCTCCAGCTCACCGTGCTGGAAGATGTTTATTTCTTGCGCTTCGGTGCTGCCCCACAGCCTATCGCCATGCCGGTTGGTGTCTGGTGTGCGCCCATTCCATTCTGAGCTATCGCCATCATTTGGGGCGGTTGGGGAATCAGTATTTTTAATTAAGCTAGTCATAGCTTTTGTATTTATGACTGCATAACTACTTGAGTTTGGCGAGCACTGACTGACTTGAGCGTGGGGCAAAAGTGTCCGTGTGGCACGAAAAAGTGGCTTGTTTCTCAGGCAATCTGGAGAGAGGCCAGCTTCCCAGCTCTGCAGAAGCCAAGAAACTTCATAGGATCAGAATAGTAGAGTTGGAAGGGGCCATGAAGGCCAGCTAGTCCAACCCCTGCTGGTGCAGGACACCAGTTTGCACCATCCCACTCAGAGGGCTGTCCAGTTTGTTTTTGAATGCCTCCAGCATGGGAGAGGGCCCCCCACCCCCCCGGCAGCCGGTTCCACTGTTGCGTTGCTGTGACAGTGAGGAAGCTTCTGACGTCCAACCTGAACCTGGGTTGTCGCAACTTGAACTGATAGTTCCGGGTCCTGCACTGGCATCAGCAAAAAGCGATCTTGACCTTCCCCTTGTGCTCAAAGAGCCAGGCAGAGCTGGCCCTGCTGAAGTGACACGGCCTTGTCCGAATATGGGGAAAGGGGAAACACGGATGGGGACTTACAGTGCAAAAAGATCCATGTCTACTCAGATGAAGTCTCAGTGGGGCTTACTTCCAGGTAAGTGGGGGAAAGGCATGCGGCCTTCATGCGTTGCTATTTTCATTTTAGAGGAAGAAATCGTGGCATTCTGGTGCTGATGCCGTGGCTTCATCTTGACAGTTCCCATAGCAACGTCTCCGAGAAAAGCACGAAAACTAGGGACGGCTGGTCCAGATCAGTGCCAGCCGATTTCATCCCCATCAGAAGCTCTTTTACAAAGCCAAATTGCCCGTGGCCCAGAGCAAGTTACCATGAAATAACATAACAACGAAGTCTGTTGCTGGGAAAAGTCAGGGCCCTGCTGGCTCCTGTGAGGTTTGCAGAAAAGCTTGGAGGGGGAAGTCCGAGGAGGCAGGAGATGACTTCGGCATCTGGCTCAGTGACCCCGTGTGCCCCAGCTTGTAACTCTACTGGGAATGGGGAGAAAAGGACCGAGCAGTTTCCTTTCTGGGTGTCTTGGCTAACATTGGAGCCAACACTGCATTGACCGAAAGCGGTGGCGAGCCCTTAAACAGCTGCCACCCCCTCCTACATTTCCCGAACCCTCCCCAAAGGGGTTTCCGATCTCGGTGGGAAAGTTGGATGGAGCCCTTCTGCAGCATTAAGGAATATTTTGCCTCTGGGTTCGGCTGAACCTCCCAGAGCTGTTTCTCATGAGTCCTTTCTCACAGCCTCCCCTTCTTCCCCACAGTTCTTGATTTTGCAGTTTGTGGGACTTTGTTTACCCCCGCCCCATATTGCTTGCCTGCACAGGGTCAAGAACACACGGTTCCCACGCAGCCCAGCCCCTGCGGCCTCCTCTCTCTGCCTGTGCACCAGAAAGCAGACCAACAAAAGCAGATTGATGCCGTGTTAATTCCCTGTATGCCCAGATACAAAATATATTCTATGTATAGCTATATACATACAGTAATAATACTTCAAACAGAATCGGCCCCAGCTCCCTGCCCTTGGTCGGGCAGCGCGTGGAACGGCCTTCCTCCCCGTTTTGGCAGCCTCCGTCACCGGCAGCGTCGAAAGCTGTTCGCGCCCATCTTTTCCAGGTGTTTGGGGGAAGTGGCTCGCTTTTCGTGCCCCGTTTTGTCAAGCTAAAGAAGATCAGCAGCAGCTTGTGCTTCAAGGAGAGCGGCTGCATTTGGGGAGATAATCTTGATATGCCCTTCTTGATTATTTGGGGGTCTTTCTTTCTTCGGGACTTGCCAGGACCCACAATTGTTGAACACACTCTACTCCCCCCCCCCCCCGACATGTTTCAGGTGACATGGCTGGCTGGCTGCAGAGGTGGTAGAGGAGTGCAGCATCTGGGAGACATGAGATGTGCTTTGGAGGTGCAGTCTAGTGCAGCAATCACAGCTCTGGGTGGGGGTGTGTGTTGGGAATACAGTGACTGAGCACAGATGTGCTTGTTTGGCAACCCAAGCAGAAGGGCAATCTCCTAGGACGAGGGAAAATTCCTGCCCTGTCTTTCGCAGCTCCCCTCGACCCAGGAGCGAAGCCAGACCGCCTGTCTTCGGCTGGCCTTATCTAGCCCGAGACAAGCCAGAGCAACCTCCGGCGGAGAGTGTCTCAGCCATCTCCCTCTGCACCGCAGTCCAGGAAGACACGGTCGGGCCCTGCGAGGGCCGGGGAGACTCCCAGGTCCCCCCGGCTGCCTGTGTTTGCGCACTGGGCGTCCTCCGCTCATCCAGTGCCCGGGAGCAGGGGAGCTCAGCTGGGTGCATCCTTTCCAAGGGATTCTTGCGTGTGGCATGGCACAGACGCTGCTGCTTGCGGAGACCCGAACCAGCTGCTGGCGCCGGAGGAGCAAAGCCCCGGGATGCTCTGCCACCAGCCCAAATCGCAACAGGACTCCAGAGCAAAGAGCCCTTCTAGCACAGCACGGACTGGTCGGGACCTGAGGGCAGAGCCGTTCCGAGGAGGAAGATGCCACCCACGTCCGGGTCCCCCTTGCTGCCCCCTCCCTCTCGGGTCTCCCATGCCTTTAGGATCTAAGATGCTGTGCTCTTTTAGCCACCTTGTTCTTGAATGGACAGGTCCGGGTTGGGGTTTGCTGCCTGCTGCCGGGCGAAGGGAACTGCTGTGCTCCAAGACACGGGGGCAAATTCAACCCCAGACCGACCTTGATGGTCCAGTTCCCCACCAGGACAAAGGCACGGTTGGGACGGGACTGGTGGAAACGTCACGTCCTTGGCGCTGGAACAATGACACCAGCCCTGCCATGTGGCCTGACCCCCCCCCCCCCCCGGACATTTCTACACTTTCTGGTGGTGATGCTGCAAAATTGGAGGCAGCAAGGAGGGAAATGAACCCGATTCCTGTAGGACAGAGTGGATGCTTCAGGCTTCCCATAATTGTGGTGCAGACCAAGGTCCTGCAACCAGGTGCCCCCAGCTGTGTTGGACTGGCATCCCCATGATTCTCGGCCGCCATGGCCAGAAGTGCCCCACAATGGGAGGCGCCAGGCTGAGGACGGTGGCACAAGCCATGGAAGACCAGCCGAGGTGGCCTCCTCCTGGCCCTGCTCCAAAGCTGGCCCTCTCTCCGGAAGCAACTTGCCCTTGACTCACGGGTGCTGTTGGAAGGGGCGGCCCCCAAACCCAGGCCGATGGTGCCCACAGCTCTCCGCCCCCCAGAGAGGTCTCAACAAGAGACTGACTCTAAAAGCCGGAAAGGTGTGCTGTGTTTGGATTCTCTGCCTGCTCGTTGCAGATCACGCTTCCCAGTCCCGGCTAGACAAGGGCTCTTTTCCCCCACGGGACCGCACCGGGCTCCCTCGTCGTGCAGGAGGAGCAAGCGGGATGAACGGATGCTCGAGTCGCGGACGGGGTTCTGGGGATTGTGGCCTCGTCCAGGGGGTCGTCTTTAAAGTGCTGGCTGGGAACAGCCATGCCTCCGAGAACCAGGGCTCCCAGGAGGCCCCGCCGCTGCTGCTGTTTAGCCTCTTGCTTTCGGGACGTTCCCGTGCCCGGCTGGGGGGCTCAGACCGTCTGCAGCTCGGACAGCGTCCGCACGGCGGCGTCCCCCACCGGGCTCGCTATGCCATGCTGCTGGTGGAACATGGCGTGCTCTGGGTGCTTCCGATGCTGTGGTTGGTGCTGCTGCTCTCCGAGGCAGGCGGGTTGGCCGACACGGGCTGCATTTTGGCCATCGGACCTGGAAGGCGTCGGGAGAAAACGTTGGCAGCGTGAGGAGGGCGGGTGGCTTTTCACAGCTGGCCGGATTGCGAGCTGACAAGAGACACGAAGCACATGGCCAGGGCAAGATACCGCTTTCGTGGCCCTGAGCTGCATCCCGGGGGAACCATCCCGTGCATCCGGGTGCCGGTGAGCGGCTTTCCCATTGAGTGCAAGAGGGAAAACAGCTGCCTTGTTTCCCGAGGGTGCGCGGACCAAGCCAGTGAAAGAGGAAGATAAGGAGGCCTGAATTTCTGGACTCCTTTCCGGAGATTAAGAAACGATGTGGATATCTTATCCACGGCAGGATGTTCCTTGGGAATGGATGGGAAGGGAGGAGATGGACTATGGAACAACAAGGAAGTGGAGGCTGGGCTTGGTGGAGGAGAACTTGCTTTGCACTGGGCCGCCCACCCTCCAACCCTGACACCCCCCGGTGAGACGGGGAAGACCCCTGCCTGACCGACCAGCCTATAGCTCTTCCCAACATGGTGCCCCTGAATGGCTTGGACTTCAGCTCCCATCAGCCCTGGCTAGCCTTGCCAATGTTCAGGAACCCTGCAGCTGTAGTCCAAAGCGACTGGTGGGCACCAAACTGGGGAAGGCTGCTGTGGATGGTGTCAGATGCTTGGAAGGAGACGCTGTCCCGGGTCCCAAGAGCTCCGTTTGGCTTCCATGAAAATGGTTCCAGGACAAGTACTGCGAAAGGCGACGGACCAAATCCTGGCAGTGCATCCAGACGCTGATGCGGAAGGCAGTATTGCTCCGTCAGCGGTGACGGAACGGGCCCTGCAAGCCAAGGGATGGGCCTTCCCCTCCTTGGGAAATGGCCTTTGCCCCTGAGGAGGGTCCACGCGAGCCCCACAGCTTCTCGGACCGCCTGCTTCGGCCCCAGCATGCAGTTCTGCCCGAGCCTCCACTGCTCCCTGCTTCCCGGAGCAGCCGAACCTCCGAGTCGGCCGGTTCTGCAGGCAAGGAAGGGAACGTGGAGAGTCCTTCTTCCTCAAGTAGCGGCGCCCGGCCAGCAGCGCAGCCGGCAGCTGATGCTTTGCCCCATCCGAGGCTGCTCCACCTCCCCCCGTGGGCGTCCCTGTGCCCGGTCTTCCCCGGGGGCCCCCCCCCCCTCCTCTGTCACTGCTCCCCCAGGCTCTCTCTCTGTGCCCCCCACCCCGCACTCCCTGCTCCCCTGCCTTTTCTCTCTTCCACTCCCCTTGCTCCTCTTCACTGCTGCCATACACCAGGCGGTGCCCGGTTCGGCTTCCGGAACGGGCTGCCAGCAAGCAAAAGCCAGGGCACCCCCCGGGTCCCTTGCAGCGCCCGTTTGCTTCTGCCCCCTTGTCTGCAGGGCTGCCCAACCTTCCACCTGGCCCGGGCCCCATCCGGCAGCACGAGGAGAAGAGCAAGAAGCACTGGTACTCACGGGTGTGGGAGTAGATGTACCATAGAGTGGCGGTGAGCAGAACACCGATCAAAAAGGCGCCAAATGTTATCCCCAGGACAGTGCCGATGCTCAGGCCTTGATCTGCAAAAGGGGAAGGCGACGGTTAGGGCTTTGCTGCTGTTGTAAGTTTTTGCATGCAATCAAAAACTCCTCCTCCTCCTCTTCCTGGTCCTGGTGAATTTAAACGCTTTCTTTCTTCCATGCACTGGGATATTATTTCATGCTAAGCCACATCACTCACCCCCTCCGACCCACATTACAGTTTTCTGCTTTTGTTTTGCTTTCCTGGTTTATTTATTAAAAAATTTTTATGCCGCCCCATTCGCCGAAGCCTCGGGGAGGCTTACAACAATAAATTAATTACAATCTTAAATTAAAAATATAGACACCAGATTAAAATACAAAAATACAATATAAAATAAGCCACCCTGGCCAGATAAAATTCAATAATATTAACATTTAAAATGTTTCCTGAGGCCCTTGCCTTGCTCTGCTTTGGTTTTAAACTTCTGCACATTGCTGAGTTCCTTATGAATTCATCTGGACTTAAATACTCCCTGAGATTCCAGGGGCCCAGCCTCAGATCTGTATCTCCATTTTGCCCCCGGGAATGTGTGATTCAGGGTTGTACCGACTTGGCCCTGAACAGCAAGCAACACTCTGGAGAGCAGAGTCTGTCAAAACTACCCGGAATTGCAAATTCTTAGAAAGAACACATGGAATTCATTGTGTTCGCTGCATGGCAGAATGTAACCTCAGGTATCAAAATCTGCAAGCGATTGCAGGGGTCCTTGGAATGTTCTGGTGGACTAGAAGAGCTGCCAAGGCCAAGAAAGCCGGGCCGCCCTGTTCCCTGTGCAGCAGCATCAGTTCTGGCTGGTGGGCCAAAGCCCAGAACCTCAGGGAGTGCCGACAGACCCGTCAGCTCCAGCATTCCTTTAACTGCACGTGATGTTAAGCTAAGAGGGGAAGAGGCAGCTGGACTCCTGCAGAAACAAGCTGGCGAGATGCCGATACGACTCCAGGGCATCAGCCTCTGTTTCCCTCCTCATGTAGGGTGATGGCGTTCTCCCTATATGCAGTGGCACACCTGAGCGGCAGGTGCCCCAGGTTCTTAGCATCATCACTGGCTGCCCAGCGTGGCCCTCTTTGCAGACCGGTAACACCTGGCCAGCTTGTGCCACCTGGCCCTTGACTATGAATGTGCTGATGCTCTGAAGTCCATTTTGGATCGCTGGGCTTCCTGCCTGCCTCCAATCCAGGGATCAGAAGTGGACCACATCTGTTTCGCTGCCATGGAGTTCTGTCTCCAAGATGGGTGGCTCTTTGCCCATTGGGAAGGTGCCGGGTTGGGTACCCAACCTTAAGAAGGATGCTGCGGAAGAGCCGGCTGGCACAGCTTCAGGGATGCTGCAGAGGCTGGGCCGTCCTAAGCCCCCCTGCATCATCGGTGGGCTCATGTGTGGTTGGAGGAGGAGCCCCGCAGACGTGTGTGATGTGCAGAGTGAACCCCCCCAGGGGCTGCGTTTGTGTCAAAAGCCTTTCCTCGCTTTGTTGTTTCGCCGTCCTGCGGGAGACGTTCAAAACAGAGGCAGGAAGGAGAAGAGCAAGGTAGCCGGAAGACCGGAAACCATCCATGCTTGGACCGGGCCCAACGATTTGGGGCTGCCTGGCCGAGGGCTCTGCTTGACCCCTGAGCCACAAGTGATGATGGGAGGAACTTCCACAAGGCTATTGTAGCAGCAGCAGAAAGCAGGAGGGCTGCGAGAAGGGGAGCGAGCAGACCCCATGGGGAGAGCAATTTTAGCAAGACCTGTTTGCAAAGAAAGGACGCTTCACTGGGCATTCCCCAGGGCTGAACCGCCCCAAGGCTCCTTCCTTGCTTTTCTATTTCGATTTCCCCTTTCTACAGGTACACAGTTGCAAAGGAAGATACAAACAAAAACAGACCAATTTTGGCCTACATGCCAGCAGAAATCCAATCTCTTCTTGCCTTCTGCTGCCAAGCATACACACATATTGACTAGGACTGGCTGTGAGTTGTTTTTTCTAAACTAAAACCTCAGTTTTCAGGTTTTATTGCAGTGTCAGCACTTTGCGATAAATAAGAGGGTTTTGGGTTGCAGTTTGGGCACTCGGTCTCCAAAAGGTTCGCCATCACTGGGTTAGGATTAGCCAAACGAGGCGTCCTGGCCTGGTTTTGATGGTTGGAATGTGTTTAGAAGGGGCAGAAAGGATGAGCTGGGCAGAAAAATCTACTCAAGAGGGGCTTTTTCAAAATTGCCCTATTTTCAATGGAACTTCACCCCTCAGTTAGGGTTAGGGGTGTGCACCAGGTTAGGGTTAGGGTTAGGAAAACGAGGTGTCCTGGCCTTGTTTTGATGGTTAGAATGTGTTTAGAA
>NW_025335873.1:7850965-7960312 GCF_004798865.1 Varanus komodoensis | reverse complement strand
TTGGAATGAGTTTAGAAGGGGCAGAAAGGATGAGCTGCGCAGAAAAAGCGACTCAAAAGGGCTTTTTCAAAATTGCCCTATTTTCAATGGAACTTCACCCCTCAATTAGGGTTAGGGGTGTGCACCAGGTTAGGGTTAGGGTTAGGAAAACGAGGAGTCCTGGCATGGTTTTGATGGTTGGAATGTGTTTAGAAGGGGCAGAAAGGATGATTTGGGCAGAACAAGCGACTCAAAGGGGCTTTTTCAAAATTGCCCTATTTTCAGTGGAACTTCACCCCTCAATTTGGGTTAGGGGTGTGCACCAGGGTAGGGTTAGGGTTAGGAAAAGGAGGAGTCCTGGCCTGGTTTTGATGGTTGGAATGTGTTTAGAAGGGGCAGAAAGGATGAGCTGTGCAGAAAAAGCGACTCAAGGGGGGCTTTTTCAAAATTGCCCTATTTTCAATGGAACTTTACCCCTCTGCTAGGGTTAGGGGTCTGCACCAGGGTAGGTTCAGGCCACACAGAGCCGTCTCTGTCCGTGTGCGAGCCATGTTACAGCAGCCTCGCCCCAGCAGCTTGGCGTTGGGGAGCAGTGGGAATCGTGGCTATGCACCTGCTGTGAAAGGCCGGCAATGCCTGTCGAAGAGATCATGAGCCGTGTCTCCTCTGCGCTGCCACATGGCTGGTTTGTGCACTGCCAAGCATACACATATATTAACTTGGCCTGGCTTAGTGTCGTTTTTTCTAAACTAAAACCTCCCCATTCAGGTTTTTTTGCCGTGTTGGCACTTTGTGAGGAATATGTGGGTTTTGGGTTGCTGTTTGGGTACTCGGCGTCTAAAAGGTTCACCATCACTGCCTTAGACAAATCTTCCTTTGCCTTGCAAACCCGCTGATGTCTCCCAACGTCACCAAAATATCCCCACTTTTGCCAGGGTAGGGATCCTCCTTGACCTCCCAGCATTGGCCCGTGTTGGCCTGCCACTCCCAGCTGCTGGGAATCAGAGTCCTGCATGCCCGGGGGGCGCCAGACTCAGGCAGGCAGCTGTGGGCAGCGAGAGCGGAGCAGCCGCCCCTCCGCTGGACTGCGTCGGGTCGTTCCTTGTGCCCAGCAGAGGCTGGGGTGCATCTGTGCACTTCCTTCTGCCTCCCGCATGCCCATCTGGCTTTTCGACTCTCCACGCTGTTCTCCAGCCCTCTCCTCGGGCTCCACACGGCGGAGGCATTGCTCGTGGTGCTTGCATCTTGGGGGCACGAAGGGGAGGGCAGGTCCCGTCCCGTCTGCCACTGTCCCCACGACTCATCGCAGAGCGCTCCCCGGCGCCCCAGCATGCATTTCCGCTCCAGCGCCTGTTCACTCCAGCTCTGGCTGCCTTCCTCTGCACGCACGCCTCTCCCCACCCACCAGTGTGGCCCCGCCGCGGCTTGGCGAGCGCGCCGAGCGAAAGGTCGCGGCGCACGCTTTCCGGAAGGCGCGCCGTCCCCACCTGTGCCTCCTCGCGCACGTGGCTGCCATGGAGAGGCGGCCACCACACCGCCGTCGCACTGGCAACGGCCGGCCGGCTTTCGCTCGCTGCGGGAGGAAGGAAGGAAGGAAATGCAGCCGGGGGGGTGCGGGGGGAGGACATTCCGGGAATGCAGGAAGAGCCGGCGGCGGCGGCGGCTTCTCGGAGCAAATGGGGCAGTGCCGTTCCCGCAGCTCAGCCCCGCTGGCCAACGGGCCATTTGGGAAAACGCCAGGCAGGGCCGGCTCTTTCCACAAAGGGGGTGTTTTGCGGAGTGGCTTGGCAGAGGAGCGGTCCTGGGGGGGTGCGGGTTGCCCGCTTGCCAAGTTCTTGTTTTTGGCAGCGAGACGTTTCCAGCACTAGTGATGGTGTACCCCTGAGCATGTATAAAGCGACTCCTCCTATCACCACGGGGATGTTTTAGTTTGGGGGAGACGGACACGGCCTGCCTCCTCCCTTCTGTGACCCACTGATGCAGACAACTTTAAGAGTCTTGGCCGATCCCAGCGAAGGAGGCAGGATCCGGCTCCAGAGTGCACAGAAGCCTGAGCCATCCGGGCCCAGTTTAAAGGCTCTCCAGAGAGCGCCTGGCCCGCCAGTGGAATAGCAGCACACGAGAAAGCAGCTGTGCTGGAAAGGGCTGCACTTCTGTGGAAAAGATAACGTTTCCGAAATTGGCATCTCTGCACATTAACTGGCAATGCAAACTTTACGCAAAGCAGCGCCCGCCCCCGTCCTCGGCGAAGCACCTGCTCGCATCGCCTTCAGTCCTGCATCACGAAGGGACGCTTGCACGTGTGAACCAGCCGTTACAGGCCCAGACCTTCTGCAGTCTGAGGAGCTACGGATCTAAGGTACAGAAGGACCGAGGGGGTTGCTAGAGCTAAGCAGAGAAACCTGCCCGACGGGAGAAAACTCTTGGAAGACTCGATCAAGGGTCCGTCCCGGGTGGATGTGGCCCAGTTCTTTACATATGAAATAGAAAAAAGCCTCAGACTCACTAGGCGAAGAAGCATTTTCATACTTGAGCAAAACCTCCAAGGAGCTGTTGTAAGTTCGGTGATGAGACTAAAAGAGAGGCGGGAAAAAACGAAGTCAAGGCTTAATTGCATTTCAGCAGATCGGCACCCTGCTTTTCTACAGATGACTATTCTTCAAGCAGCTGATGGGATTTCGAAAACACACACTAAAGCATCAAAATCATTAAAACACACACCACCTTTTTAAAAATTGGGTCACGAATGAGAGAAAGTGGCCGATCAGTCCCAGAATCACCTCGAGGGACTCGAAAGCTCGCCGAACTGAAGAGAGTCACTTTTGAGGATTGCGATACACAGACTGTATTTGCTTAAAATTCCCTTGGCAACTTTAACTATGTTGCTCACTTCAGTCTGTTCTGTTTATACTAGTTTCTTTCTTTCTATTCGACATTTGTATTTGTGTATGCATTTGCCACCCAGAGGTGCCATGGCATGATTGGCTGGCTTACGCATGTGGAAATAAAAATTAAATTAAAAGAAAAAGGGAAAATGAAAACTCACCGAGTTGCCCAGAGTGACCTTGCAGGTGAGCGTACTGAGCAGAGATGCTTGCGGCTCTTTGGCCTTGTAGGTGAAACTGGAGCGATAGATCTTTGGGCTGGCAACGTTCACGGGGCCTGCGGAATAACGTGGCAGAAGGCTTTGGGTCTGCAGCGGTAAGGAATCTTTCTCGGGGGTATTGAGGAAACACTGGTCTATTGCCAGAAGAGCTTTCTGATCCATTGTCCAGACGGAGACCTACGGAGAACAGAGGCAGAGGAAAATGCATCATGGCTGCTGTTGGAAGGGAGAATGGAACGGGGTTTTCAGAACTGGATGGCTTCATCCTTCATCCCTGGACCCCCCTGAAGGGAAGCCTCAAGAAAAATAACTGAAAAGCTAATATGCTGCTCCTCTTAACAGTGCATTAACCCCTGGTAAATACCCCAGGGGCATTTCAATTCACAGCATCACTGCCTTCTTCCTTAGTATTCTCCTTGACACGTGCGATCTTAATCTAGAAAGTTTTGTATCCCATCTTTGCATCTCTATCAGTCACAGTAAAGGATAAATAGAAGCCAGTCTGCACAAACACCAGGTTAAAATGGATGCTACTAATAGCAAGGGACCGAGGGGTGAACAGCCTACGTTAAACCAAGCCGACTGTCAGGCACACCATGGGTTGTTTTACCAAGAACCAACGTGCCATGGCTAATTGCCAAGGGGAGTGATTGTGATGTGTGAACCCATCCAGTTTTGCTGTAGGGATTTTGGGGAAAGAACAAATGGGCTGAGAGCACACGATAGCTCACACTCAAGGGTTGAATGTAGGTTGTTGAACCACAGGTTATTGTGTTGTCTGAACCCAGCTGTGGTAACAAGCTATGGCTTGCTAACCACAGCCCATGAAATGAACCCATGGTTTGTTGCCGTGTTTTTACCTGTGGGTTGTTCACCGTGGCTTGTTATCTCAGCTGGGTTCAGACAATACGACTAGCCACATTTCAACACTGAGTGTGGGTTAGTGTATTTTCGGAAGCCAGGGCTTCTCCGTGAAACGCTTGTGTGGAGCTACACACATGTTAAGGCTGGGACCCTAACACACTACATGACACAATGGGGTTTATTTCAGAGTAGACACGTATAGAATTGCATTGTAGTTTTCAATCTGGTCATAATGTAGATGACACCACCTTAAAATATAGCATCTAAACATTGTTGGAAACCTCTCTCACCACCCCCCGCCACCAGCACAGATTTCTGCTGTAATGTTCTTCCAATGCAGGGTGACTTCCAATGCTCATACACTGATGTTTTTCCCAATTAATTTCTTGATTATTTCTTGATTATTTCTTATTATTTATCTAGTGGAGCAGGGGATGGGTGGGGGATCCTGTGTACAATGGCCTTCACAGCTATTCTTCATTGCCATCGTATTATTGTTATTGTTATTATTATTATTGTATCAGCTTTATAGCCCACTCACTTCCTCTTGTGAAAAGCCTAATTTGATCCTCACAACAACCGCCCTGCGAGCTGGGTTAGGCCCAGGGTGGGGGACTGGCCCATAGACACCCAACCAGCTTTGCGGCTAAGTGGAGACGAAGCCTGCATCTCCCCAGTCCCACACAAGCGCTCTCACCACTAGGCTGTGCTTCCATGCCTATGCATCCCTTGTCTTACCCCGCGCCCGCCAGCTAAACTAAAGGAAGGGCAGAGAGAAACTGGTGGGCAGAGTGCGAATCGACTCCTTGGAGACCACTCCGCAGCACAACCTCGCGGGGCACGTACCTGAACGTAGGTCGCCTTGTTGACCTCGACCGTGGTGGAAGGCACCCTGAAGTCCGGCGTGCGATAAAGCTGGAGAGAGACCTTCTCCTGGATGGCACATTTGAAGGGCACCTGGACAGCCGGAGACAAAGCAACTGTGTCAGCACAGGTCGCTTAGCTCCTTGCGGCCTGGATGCAAAAGCAGCCCCTCCAAAATAAGGCCACCTGGATGCAGAGCTTAAATGGATCTTCAAAGGTATCTCTTTAGATTCCCCAAATGACCAGTGTCCTGTAGCAATGTGTGGGCAGAGCCACGGGGAGCGTGGCCATTTGTCAGCACAGGCCAAAAGATTCCAGAAATCCCCTACATTTCCAATTCCTCGCTCGGAAACGCTGACAGCTTGATTTCCCACCTAGTGGCTGGAAATGCAGCCCAACGCCCGGCGCTCACACAAAGACCCCTCTGGCCCAGCGCCTGCATTGCACTGACCCTCTTGATCCACTCCGAAGCAGGTTGGGGCAGAAAAATGAGAGGAAAGGCTTGTACGACACCAGCCGTCTACCAACATGGGCAAGAGCCATCCCTAACGCTCCGCAAGCTATCTGGACTGTAGTCCTGTTTCGACAAAGGATTTTTCAGTGTCAGTTTTAGATTTGTTTAGTTTGCATTCCTATTTAGCCCCCTCTTTGTCCACTCCGGTGCATGTTTATTTAGAAGCATAGAAACAGAGCGAGTCCGAAGGGGTCTCCCGGGCCATCTAGTCTGACCCCCGGCTCCAGCCAGCTCCGCTCACGACATGCCCACCATGTGCACGTCCAGCCTATCCTTGAACACCCGCACCGATGGGGCCTCAACGACCCCCCGTGGAAGCCCATTCCACACTCTCGGGGTCCCGACTGTCAGGAAGTGCTTCCTGGCATCTAAATTGAACCTTGGTTCCCTGAGCTTTGCTCCGTTGGAGTGTGTCCTGCCTTCCTCTGCAGGGAAGAACAAGTCTCTGCCCACCTCCGTGTGACAGCCCCTCGCATTATTTAGAGAGAAATAAACTCAGCCGAGAGTTGGGAATGGAAAATGCACATTTTCTGCCGATTTATGCATAGGAGCATACGCGGAGGAATGCTGCCAAGGGTCTCTGGCAGAAATTTTTCTTGCTCTCCTGGCTTACTTGGGAAACTTCAGACAGAGCAGGATTTCTTGGGCAGGGATGGTCCCTTGTATTGCTATGAGTCCTCTTCCTTTTTTAATCCTTTCCCTGCTCCGGTTTTCACCTTTAATAATTGTGCTTCATTGGATTATTGGGATAAAACGATTAACCCATTTGGACCTTTATTTTTTCCGCTGCAGGAAATTTTAGTTTCCCTCATGGGTAAACAGGGGAACCTTTTTCCATTTTCCCCTCCAAGCTGATGCCTTTCAGATGTGCTGGATGTCAACTCTTAGCCTTTTTACAGATGCCTGCAAAAATCTGTTAATCAATCGAAAGGTTTTGAACCTGTTCATCTAGCTGGCTGGGTAACGGACTCACCGTTGCCACCTTATTTAAAGGAAAACAAACAAAAACAGGGCCATTTTCAACAAAAAGGTACTTCTTACCTTAACTTTCTCCTGTTGCATAGAGAGAGTAACGACCAGCTGGTGTGACAAGAAAAAAGAAAACGAAATCATGGACTGGTTACTGATGGGGGGACTGATCTGCAGTATTGTGCTCTGTTTCAGAGGACTCCATTTCTGACCCACCAAGAAAGAGAGCTGGCATTCGTGGGCAAGCCATCAGGGGTTTCATTGGGTGCCCCGAATCTCTGGGAAGTCTTCCGCCCATCATCCTGAGCTGAAATGACCCCCCCGACTGACTTTTGACCCACATGGGCTTCCCCTCCCGCTGCCCATAACCCTTGACTCCTGCCTGACTTGTTTTCTGGACTCAAATGCCCTCCCAGACTTCATTTTCTACAAATGGTGGGTGTCCTTTGGAAACAGGGTCCTTTAAACAAAGTCCTTCGAGCACATGCAGGCTAGCGTATACACTTTCATGCAGGTTTCTAGTCCTGTGGACCTGAGCCTCAGATCTTCTTGGCAGTTAGCACTCCGGGGAGTCCCGGAGTCGCCTCTACACTTTAGCTCACAGCAAAACCGTGAGAAGGGTGAGGCCGACGGTCTGTGACTAGTTCAGAGCGGCTACCCAGCCTAACCCGAGGGTTGCTTCACAGACAAAAGCACGTGTATTTGTCAGAGGAGCAGGGAAGTCACCCAAAACTCTTTGGGGAAAGAGGTGGGGTAAAATGAACACTGTTTAGGGCTGTTAGACCTTCGGCAGCCCGCGGGCCAAATTCCATTTTGGAGAAGTTCTTGGGGGTGGAGCCAAAGCTCAAGGGGGTGGCGCTCCAGGGCAGGACTCAAGATGCTGGCTGAGTTTAGCTTCGGGGAGTGATCTTATGGCACTTAACGCCACTGCCTGGTGGAATTCACAGGATACATTTTTCCCCCCGTCCCGTGTAGGATGCTCAAGTTCTGGAGTTGGCAAGCACGCAGAGTGCTTCTGCCAGAAAGCCAGGAAAATGCTCAGCAGTAAGCAGGGAAGGGATGTGGTTGGGTTAAAAAAGCAAGCCCATCTGGGAAGCTCCAGAGGGCCCGTTTTGGTCCTCGGGAAGGCCAGACGTGGCCCCCGGGACTAAGATTCTGGGCCCTGCTATAAGACTGACAGACAGACAGACCCGCGGCAGGTGACGGAACTGGCGGCCCCTTTCTTTTGTGCTACGGACCTCGTTGTGCGCAAAGGTGTCCCCTTCCAGCTGAGTCAAGCAACCTTCCAATTGGCTTTGCAGGACTAGATGCGTCTTGTTCTCCGTTGCCTTGCAGCTGGGGTCTTGCAGCGTGACTTCTGTGATGATATCTGGCACCTGTTGCGGGGAAAAAGGGATGCCAAATATTATTTGGGCGAATCCTTGCCATGCTTCTCTCCACAACCCTATCTTGGCTTGAGGGTCGATTAGATTTTGGCCATATTTTTGATGTAAAACCACTGAATTCACACTTCCTGGACTAATATATGGACTGGAACACAGTTTCATTTAAACGAACATTTAAATATAAACATTTTTATTTTATTATAATTTTCATTTTATTTTATTTATATGCATAAATATAAACATTTATATCCCGTCCTTTCCGAAGAAAGTTTGACTTCAAAGAGAAAGAGGAGGGAGTCCAGCTATTTAAAGTGGGTGGCAGAGTGATAATACACAAGGAAAGGCCTCAGTCTTTGCTTCAGTCTTTTTAATCCCACAAGGAAATTTGCAATCAAGAGGAGGTACAAGCTGGAAGTGAGAGATGCCAGCCCAAGACTGACAGAAAAACGGTCAGGGAATACCTAGATGGAATAAACACTTCCAGATCTCCAGGGCTCGATGAACTCCAACCCAGAGTCATCAAAGAGCTAGCGGAGGAACTCTAGCTATTCTCTTTGATAAATCTTGGAAAACGGGAGAAGTGCCAGATGACAGGAGAAGGGCTAATATTGTCCCTATCTTCAAAAAGGGGAAAAAAGATGAACCTGGGAACTATAGACCGGTTAGTCTGACATTAATCCCTGGAAAAATTCTGGAGCAAACGATTAAAAAATCCATCTGCAAGCATCTTGAAGAAAATCCAGTGATTAATGTATTTATCCAAAATAAACCCTGCCGGACTAATTTAATCTCATTTTTTGACTAGGTAACCTCCCAGATGGGCAAAGGAAACACTGTGGCCATAATCTGTGGCCTGGACTACCTCGACATTAGCAAAGCTTTCAACACAGGGCCACACGACCTTCTGATAACGCATTAGCAAAAACTGGACTAGGTGGGAGAACGTGGCCGGCAAAGGTGGGGGGCAGGTGCAAGAGGGATGTTGCGAGGGTCTCCTTGCTTAGCTTGCTCCGTGGCCCCAACCTGGACTGGGCCGGGAAGCACAGAGGGTCTATTTCAATGTATTTTATCATGTTGTAAGCCGCCCCGAGGTTTCGGCAAGGGGCGGCATAGAAATGTTATAATAATAATAATAATAATAATAACAATAATAATAATAATAATAATACTCACGTGCTGGTCATTCTTGAGCAAGGCCACCGTGATGCCGCTTGGGAAGCACTGCCAGGATTTGCGATTGTTTATCAGGGTCTGGATGATGCTTGTCATGCCCTTCTGCTTGGATTGCGTCTCGGCCGTCGTCGTGATCCTCGGTTCTCCTAAATCGAGCAGCAAAAGGCGTGTTGAGGGGGGCTCGCTCAGCAAGGACCCCTCCCCAAACATCGGAAGAGGCAGAGTCCCTCCTCGGGGAGCCGTCCTGGAAAGAGATCGGCGGGGCGGCTACCCGGAGCAGGGCCTTCCCTGCGGTGGCACCCCGACTGTGGAATACGCTCCCCAGAGAGGTTCTCCCGGTGCCAACGCTTCTCTCCTTTTTATTCTCCCAATATTTTAATTCTTAATTGTTTTAATGGGTGGTTTTACACCGGACACTGGATGCTGCCATTTTTTTTTTTTTACTTTTATTTTTATTCTATTTTATCAATATTGTTGTAAACCATCCCGAGATGTTTGGGATGGGACGGTACAGAAAAGGTTTAAATAAATAAATAAATAAAAAGATTGGGACTGAACCTGGAGGGACGAAGCATGCAAGAAACCGGCCGACATGTCCCGGGGCCAATGGCATTTATTAAAAGTTAATTAAATATTTATTAAAAATGTTTAAATAAATAAATAAATAAATAAATAAATGGTGTGGCCATACAGAGAAACTGCAGCTGAGTTTTGCTTCGACACCAGCAATGGGGGAGCTTTTCCACGGCAGCAGGGGGGCCTTCGTGAGGTTAGCGGGTGCAGGGCAGGTCATCTGACACATACAGGGCACATATCCCAACATGTTGGGATACGTTGGCGACATGCATGTATGTGAGGGGGTGTCACACGGAGGAGGGTAGAGACCTGTTCTCCCCTGCAGAGGAAGGCAGGACGCGCTCCAACGGAGCCAAGCTCAGGGAGCCAAGGATCCATTTGGATACCAGGAAGCACTTCCTGACAGTCGGGACCCCGAGGGTGTGGAAGGGGCTTCCGCGGGAGGTGGTTGAGGCCCCATCGGTGCGGGAGTTCAAGGATAGGCTGGACGTGCACATGGTGGGCATGTCGTGAGCGGAGCCGGCTGGAGCCGGGGGTCAGACTAGATGGCCCGGGAGACCCCTTCTGACTCGCTCAGTTTCTATGTTTCCATGTTGTCCAAGATGGGAGAGAAGGGCCGGCAGCATCAACTACCGGGCTGCCCCCACCTTCCCGCAGCTGCCGCCCGAGTCGGCTGCACCACCCGATCCAGTGGCAGAGCCGGCCCTCTGCTGCCCTGCACGTCACTGTCATTATGGGGGGCAGCCTGGGACCCACCGCACAGATCTCAGCTTGGCCCTCAATCGCGTGACGCACGCACAGGAACGGGAGCGGCCCACACACGTGCCCACTCCCTCTCCCTCGGGGACAGTCTGGAGCTCAGCATACGTGTTCAACGGCAGGGCCAGTGCAGGCCGGCCACACCCCCCGGCTTCCACAGGGGAGCAGGCTCCCCCCGAAGGTGGCGGGGTCTCCTTCGCCGGGCAGCCAGCCCTCAGCAGTATTTTCTGCTCCGCTGCGTGGAGGGCAGGGTGGACTCCATGGCGCCCAACCCTCCCCCCAATCCAGTGCTTCAAGCGGACCGAGCAAACTCACCACAGGTCCTGACGGACTCAAGAGTGATGCTTTTGGCGGACGGGATTTCCGTGTAAGAAGCAATGAAGGCGGAGTTGTTGCAAGCTACTTGGATCAGCTCCTCCTTGGTGTCCGGCATTACAGAACCGTTAATCAAATTGTTGGGAAAGATCTTCATTTTGTATTTGCCAGATATCTGCAGAAGGAAACACAAGACACCCAAAGTTTAGCAAGCACCTTTTCCGTGGAGAGAGTCCTGATTTTCTCCCGGCAGAGTCATTTTGCTTGCGCACTGGTCTACAGCAGAAGTGTCCTTTGTGTCCCCCGAGAGATGACACGGGCTCCTGCATCCTGCCGTGGGGAAGGGAGGCAAGAAGCCACGAGACAGACAGGATATCTTTATAAAAATGCATCTGTTTGCCTCATCTGTTGCCCAGACCTGGACTGGGTTCAGAGCCCGTGATAACCCTGTTGATAACAACAACATCCCTGTGAGGTAGGTCGGGCTGAGTGTCTGTGACAGGCTACCAAGCCTGTCCCTCGCTACAGTTTCCCTCTACAGACAAACCTCAGAAGCGTCGTCCTGCATTTGAGCTCGGCAGATTCAGTAACCATCATAACTCAAAGGAAGGGTCCTTTCAAGACGGAGCTGCGTCCAGAGGGACACATTTTCCTCCTGTCATGTAGCCTGAGGGGCAGACGGTGGGAATGGGGGACAGCCTGAACTGGGCTGAACTGGGCCACTCCCTCGCTCTGATGCCTCTTAAAATGGCCCAAACCTTCCCTGTTCCGCAGAGTCTCCTTCCCACTCCAAGAGGTTTGGTCGCCGTGCTGAGTCTGAATCCTTTCGCTCGGTGATGCTGGTGGGTCAGAGCCACCCGCCAACTGCTCCTCATCCCTGCCCCACTCCAGATCTGCCCTCACTCAGTGGGGAGACTAGCCTGGGGGCCTGGACCAGACCTGCTCTCCTCACTTTAAGCCAGGGTCATGTTTATTTTCCTTTTTTCAAATAGGATGTTCCGTTCACATTCTGCTCTTTTGAAGAAACTCCTTTTGTGCTCTCCGTACTAAATGTAATGCTGGTGATACAAGAGACCGAAGGCATTTCTTTCTCACTCTCACCATTAAATTCCCAAATGCAGGCATCTCCTTCAAGTTCCAAACCAGACCGTCGTGACTTTTAATGATCAGTAATTGCTGTGCTGATCCTCCAGTACTGCACGGCGCCTTGAAGTTTAGGTCCACCGTCAGCGTGCTGAAAAACAAAAGCAGGCTTCAATAAATATCGTTTTGTTTTCTCCCCATTCCAGCCATATTCTGCCTTCTGACCCCTTCTCCTCCTCCTCTAGATCTTATGCACGCCACAACCTGCAAAGTATATGAGCCGGAAACGAGGACCAGCCCAAAGTGAAGCTGTGAGCTTTATGGACGCGTAGGAACTAGAACCCGTGTCTGGTTAGTTGGGCAGGTCTTTGCCTTTCAAACAGAGCTCACCATGTTCTCCCAGACAATGCACACCAAGGCCTAACCCTGACACGGCCGCATCACAATTTGACATGGGTTTGTTCTGCATATCGCTCAGCCTGCTAGGCACCAGAGGCGATCTGTCGTCTTCATTTATTTTCGCTGTTGCTTTTCCTTCTATGGCCCACCAACATATTATTATTATTATTATTATTATTATTATTATTATTATTATTATTATTATAGCATTTCTATGCCGCCCCTTAGAATTTTGGAAGCACAGTGCAAGCTTGCAAACTCTTGATAATTCAAGGGCCGGACAAATCTGTCTCCAGAGCCTGCAGAGCACATGTTTGGCTTACGAGAGCACAACGTCCTGCTCAATCCACCACGTTTACAAGAGCTGCAACAGGCAGTGGACACTCGCCAGGCCACCAAGGGTTGTGGGTGGTCACGGGGGGGGAACCAGGCTTTTCCCCTGCTGCGTGGAGAGAGGTGTGCATGCATGCTGCTAGCAATCCTATTGCACAATTAAGCCCCTCTTAATCGCGACTGAACCCTCCCGACTGCGGAATGAGTTCCCTGACGCTTGGTGCAGCTTTCGGAGCTCATCCTTGCCAAACGGCTGGGCACCAAAAGGGCAAGCCCACGTTCCAGGGCACATCTGCAAGGCTCTAACTTATGCAGCTTATTCTCAGGGCTGCCCTTGGATGGATACAAGCAAAATACCTGTTGTCCTGAAGCCACACAATATGGGCCTCTTTCTGGGAACGCCTGTCGGACCGCAGGAAGCTCTCCGTGTTGTGGGAGAGGATCTCGGCCTCCAGGTACTGCTCAGCATTGAAATTTTTCTCAGGGATACAATTCTCAGCCGTGCTGGTCTCTGAAAAGGAGCAATCCGTGAGTGGGGAGAGTCAGGGTGGAGCTAATCCGCAGGAAAAGGAGACGCCTAGGCTGCTATCTGCCTTCCCCAGCTCTGATGGTCAAAGGACCACGCAGACACCTATCCGTTTGTCTCTCAGCACCAAGACTGTGTAACCAGACCCCTGAAACTTGGCACGAGTGCCAAAGGGACCCGACAGATGTGCTCCCCGTGGTGATTTTGTTTCCAAAAGGCATGCATTAATTTCAAATTATTTAAATAAGCCCAAGTGGTTGCCCCTGAAGTAACATCGGCCACTAAGGGGAAGACTTCCTTGAGCAACAAGCCGTGTGCAGCCAGGGGCGATGAGCAGGGCAAGACACGGGATCCTAAAGCCGCCCCCGCTCTCCTCCTAGGCTATCCTCCCCTACTCAGGGGAAAGGAGCAGGAGACACCCCCCTCGGGAGCTGCAGGGATGCACCATGGCGGGGTGTCAACTGGACACTTAGAGTGTCTAGTTTTCTCCAACCAGGGGCAATCCCAGCCTGGGTGAAGCCAGACCTGTTCACAGGTATATAATCCCACAAAATGCAAATAAAGCACTCGGCTTGCAGATGAGCCGAATGCGTATTGAAATACAGTGGAAGCACATCAGGTTCTACAACAGCGAAATGGCGAAATTTCGACAGAAACAGAGAAACAGAGCGAGTCAGAAGGGGCCTCCCGGGCCATCTAGTCTGACCTCCGGCACCAGCCGGGTCCACTCACGACATGCCCACCATGGGCATGTCAGGAGCTGCCATTCTTTGGAGACTGACCTCTGCCCACTTGGAAGTGGATCCACTGGGGGTTTTCCAACTCGGCGAAGGAAGAGACCCTCCCGAACGTTGCTTTGGCCCAGCTGAGAAGCTCCCTCCCGGACAAAGGCAGGTTGGTTGTGTTCCTTTTTATGTTGGGCCCGGCAAGCAAGTTCAAGGTACGGGTCTGCAGAAGAACAGGAAAATGGGAACAGATCCTTCAAGCGATATGTCTGCGTCTGAGTTCATTACTGAGGAATACATTGCGGTTGACCGTGACCATATTGGCCTGACTTTTCTGTCCTAAGACCCTGGGCCAGACTGGATGAGACCGGCCAGCTTTGGGTGCTGCATTGCAGTTCATTGTGGGTTACGTGAAGGCTAAACAACCCCACGCGAGCCTACAACAGACCATGGGTTATGCGCGGGTTGTTTCAATAATGCAAGCCTGCCTACTGCAGGGTTTCTCGAAGCCTGGCAGAAACTTTAAAGATGAGGCAATGAAATACTGAATCGTAGGATGGAAAAGGGGTCCTGGGCTGCCACAGGATCTTGTGGATGGTTGCTTTTTTATTTATTCCATTTTTACCCCAGCTTTCTATGCAGAGAGTGGCACTCAAGGAAGCCCGCAATCCTAGGTTCGATGCAACTTGTTCAAAAGAATGAAGCGATACCTTTAAACATCATATAACAGCACAAGAACCAAACCATCAGAAATCACAGGACCCAACAGAGTAGCCTTTATAGCAATGGTCTTCTTGAATACAAGTATTTCGGCCCTGCAGGAGAAGGACAGCAGAAAGGTCGCCAACCTAGCCTCCTTCAGCAGGGAGTTCCACAGACTGGGGGCAGTCACCAAGAAGGCCCTGCCTTGTTTCACTGCCAAACACGCCTCTTTTGGTGAGGCTACCCAGAAAAGTCCCCCTCTGAGGACTGTCCTGTCTGGGCAGCCTCACAGAGGGAAAGGCCATCTTTCAGGCGGCCTGGTCCCAGGCCATACAGGGCTTAGGAGGGCATGACCGCACATCAAATTCTGCCCCTAATCTGGATTGGACAATTGGCTTTTTGGGCACACGGATTGCCTTCTGCTGATCCCTCGATCCTGTTGCAAGGAGGGTGTCCAATGCTCCATGTAACTGGTCAGACCAGTAATGCCAGCTTTTGGAACCCAGTTGCCTAAGGGGACAGCTTACAAGGCAAATAAATAATAAGAAATTAAAATAACGCCTCTTTACATGGACTATATGTACGTATAGCGCTATACATGCTACCGATATTTGAGGAAGCACGTGGCCATTTTATTATTATTATTATTATTATTATTATTATTATTATTATTACATTTCTATGCCGCCCCTTGCCGAAGCCTCGGGGCGGCTTACAATACAATACAAAAATAACAATATAAAATTAAAGTTAATAATATAAAATAAATAAAAAATATAAACGATATAAAAGAAGTTTAAAAGAAAAGGAAAGGAAAGGAAAGGAAAGGAAAGGAAAGGAAAGGAAAGGAAAGAAGTTGCCCTGGCCAGATTTTAAGTTGTCATGACAAACGGGTGGCACAATCCATGCAAAGTTCTTCTGCACAAGTGTCAGAAAAGGAATCAGTGCTAAGCACAAATGCCCATTCATTTCAGTGGGACTCGCACAAGAGAACGTCACCACTGGAGCCGCTAATTTAGAAATCAGCACGACAGTGTCCATGGGGTCGGTGGGTGGCCTTCAGATAGAGGACTGTCCTTGGCAAAGGGCACATGGCCACCGAATGCTGGGCCACCAGCACCACTGGACACTCTGCCCTTGGATGAGACCAAGGGGCAATGGATGCTTGAGCTTTGGCGACAGGGAAGCCTCCATTCTCCAGATCTACCGTTAGCTCAACAGCATTCATGTTTTCATCTCTGAAATGTTGGATTGCCGATATTCCGGGTAAAGGCCCTCTGTAAGTCAGCACTTCCCCTTTGGCTCGGCCTCCACTCCAAAATTACGGCCAGCGGCATGAGCCGGAGCTTAAGCTGTTGGGCATCCACGAAGGAAATAGGAAGCGGTACTTGGCAAACGGGCGCTTCTATTGACAACCGTTTGCAAAATTATTTTTACACTTTCTAGCCCACGAGATGTGAAACAGAGATTTTCCCTGACCCCACAGTCACCTCTGCAAGAAGAGCGAGAGAGGTCAGAAAGAAGTTGGAGCTTATCTTCTCCCAGGATCAATGTGGCTTTAAACCTATTGTTGTCTGCTGCAGGCTCCAAAAAAAGCCATGTCAACAAGCAGTCCTGTGAAGTTGGCTAGCATTAAAAGGAATGCTTGGACTTGCAGCCACAGCATCAAAACAAGCAGCATCTGGGCTTTTCTACTTTTTAAAGAAATTCTCTTTATTAAAAATAATATTAATACTGCTGCACGTCAACATGATGACGAATCGACATGACTGAAGGAGGCCTCATTGGATTGATTTTCATCCCAAGATGAAATTAATTAAAAGGCAACCAGTCCCGCTCATAGCCAGCTCAATGCGGAAGTGCCAGAAGGATAATCAAAAGAGAACTGCTGAGAGACAAGAACAGTCGCTCAACTTGCTAAAGGAGGTTTTGCAGAAAAACAAGAACCCTTTAAAACCTGCGCGATCCACTCACTCCCCAGATTTCACTGCCGCTTTATGCGTTCACCAAACGCATCAGGAAAGTGTGCATGGGGTTGGGGGGGGAGATATACACCATCCGAGGACACTTTTGCACGAACGAGTATATCGCAGTAAATGGATTGGTTTTATGGCGTCCCAGGGTGCTGCATGGCAGGCAGGTGTTCCCCGTTTCAATCCTACCTTGGAAAAACGGACTAAGGTCTAAGAACAACCAGGTAGGTCACCCCCAGGTAGGTCCTAGAAACTGCCTCCAGGGGAAGGGGAATTTAAGAAATATTTATTTTATTTTTATTTTATTTATTTTTCGGTTTATATCCTGCCTTTTTCCTACAAAGGGCTCAAGTCAGTTTACATCATTCTCCTCCTCCATCTTATCCCCACAACAACCACCCTGTGAGGTAGGTTGGGCTGAGAGTCTGTGACTGGCCCAAAGTCACCCAGTTGGCTCCATGGCTGAGCGGGGACTCGAACCCAGATCGCCTGAGTCCTAGTCCCATGCTCTTAACCACTACACCACACTGCATTTCATTCCAAGGAGCTCGGGACAGCAAACCAACATCATTTCTATCTGAGCCGTCGCAACAACAGAAGGGGAGCCCACCGGGTTTCTCAGCAAGCCTTGTGGCTGGACAGGAATAGCATCTTGCATCTGCTGCAGCCTGCATTTACTCCCTAAGCTACTTCGGACAATCTGCAACCAGGTCTCCTGTTTAATCTTCCTAATGACCCTGTGGAGCGGGATGAGCCGGGAAGACTCGCTAGTAAATTCACGGCAAAACAGGGAACAGTCTCATGTCTCCCAGGCCAAACCTTACACCTCTCTCCACCTGGAGCAGTTGGAAAAGGCTGGTTGGAGGAGTCCTTTTTGAAGGCTGGCGGGCAGAGCCGAGAAGTGGATTCCAGCACGTGTGGAAGGCTGCCATTTCCACTGTGCCTGATTCTCTCTCTCACCAACAATCCCCTTGTTGCTTATATGTTTCTACATTTTTAACACCCCGCTCATGCTTTCAGAGCACCCTAAAGGAAGGAGCGGGAGCGGGTTGCTCAACGAGGAAGGCTGAATCAGCATGGCATCACGCGGGGATTTTCCAGGGCCCGCTGGCTCACCCGTCGTCTGTCATGGCTCATGGCCCCCCCTTTGCCAGCCGGCAGCGTGGGGCGGGGGGGGGGGGACAGGAGGTGACCCAGCCACCCTGCCTGGCCTCCTGACCTCCTGCCGGGCAGAGAATGGAGAACTGTCTGCCCCTGCCTCGCCCCCATTGTCAGACTATTTTTTAATTATTATTAGACACAAGTAGGAAAGGAGTTTTTATTTCATTAACAAAGCTTGCGAGCTAGGCTGAGCCGGCTGGAGCCAAGCGCCATCTCTGACCTTACTCTAAACAGCCGACGGAAATGGGAGTTTTCCCAAGTACTGTGCGTCACAGAGGAGCCTTCCCATCAATTCACGGGCAGAGGAAACGGACCATCGCAAGAGGCCTCCTTCGCCTGCTATGGGCGGCCGTGGGGCTGGCAAACTCCCTTCCCCTCACCCCCCTTAGAGGTTTCCCCCATCAGCTGGGCGAAGGGGCCTTCCAGGCTATGGCCCTGATGGATTCATCGCAGCTTTCAGTGGGAATCTGTGGGCCGGTTAACCCAGGAATTGTGGAGCGGCATGCCATGGCTTCTTGGTCAGACACCAAGAAGAATATTGGCAGAATATTTGCCCCTCAAATCCTGCGTCTGACCGGCAGTGGTTCTCCACTCAATTCTCTTTTCCAGCACGAAGTTTCACGTGTTCCTGCACACCGAAACACTGCCCTGCCATATCTTGCAATATTTCTTACGCATCAGGAACAGTGGGAAGCAGAAAACAAAGCAAAAGAAAAAGTGAAGGAACAGAAAACTGCAGCAAACAAGGATTTGTGCACTGTTCCTATACTTGGGAAAGAAAAATGAAACGGTGGGAAATTCCAAATGACTTGGTTGTACCTTGGAACAAGGCCACGTAAGTCAGAGCACCTGAAGAACTGGGGCAGTAGATGAGCTACAAGGCAGAAGTGCAATCTGGAAAATCTCTAGGTCAAATCTTTCCTCTGCCACAAACGCAAGAGGTGGTCTTAGTGGCTAAGACAGTTACCTATCAGCCTTGATCCAAGCATCCAGTCCTCAAGATGAAGCCGAATCATTCTTGCTTCGGTTTCTGCAAGGACTGGAACTAGATAATACGTATGAAGCACTTTGCGTAACTCAAAGCACTGAGCAACTGCTGTGCTTTCTTATTAAACCAGGATGAGGAAAGTTGTGGAAGAGAAAGAACACGGCAGCCATTCACAGCACTGTCGTGCGACACGTGTGTCTGTGCGTGAGCATCGCATTGTCAGGTCTGCCCCTAAAGCAAAACAATGCAGAAGCGTCCCAGACTGGTAGAGATAACAAATTTTGCGGAAAGTCCCTTGCTACTGCAGAAAATGGACCGGCCTTCTTCACTGACCATTTGGCGTCTCACTCGTTTCCTCTCCACTGCCACGGCTGTCAGCCTCGGTTTCCACTCCAGCGCCTGCAGCTCATCTTTATCTCTGACTCAGTGAAGGCTGAGACTGGTATGTGATTCCTTCCAGATGTGGGGCTGGCTGTTATTCCAGATGGCTCCAGCTGTTAGGTGCCAATTCCCAGAAAAGGAGCAACGAGGGATGAAAGATTTAACAAACGAGATGGGGAACAGAAAGAGAGTTAGGAAAAGCAGGACTCCATATACCATCAGTGAAGGACTGGCTTGCCAAACTGCACCCATACAATAGCAGTTATACCTTACTGAAGAATGCTTTTTCCTTCCCAATGAGTTGCAGCCTAAATCAGAATCACAGAAGAGTCAAGCTGGAAGGGGCCCAGAGGCCACTGTGTCCAACCCAAGCTCGGTGAAGGACTCCAGAACCTGTTCGAAGTGTTCGTTTTGCATCGCTTGGGGCCTTGAGGGTACCTGGGGAAACCCTTCTGCCCAGGCCCCTCTCAGTGGAAAGCAAGGGAGGTGGCCACGGAAAACAGAGCTTTCCCAGTGGTGGCCCCTGGCATTACCTAACTTGAAAGGTTATCTTCATCCATTTTCTTCCTGCCAGCTTCCTTCGCTGTCCGGCTTTCACTCTGAAACAGAGCGGTTGTGAAGAACGCAACAGTGTGGGTGAACCTGGCCTTGGCCTCCAGGGAAGGTCTTTACATTGGATGATCTTTCCTAGTCCCGCCATCGCTGGCTGCCCACGCCTCCGTCCTCTTTGGATTTCTTGGCTGCCGTCTCCCTTTGAACAGATGACTGAGCCAAAGTATACAAAATGTTTCACAATTTCAATGTCTTCACTCTGAACAGTAAAGTTGCGTAATTCTTCTGTAGTAATGATTTTTATTCTCTTAAATTCAGCCGCGGTGCTAGCCCTTGCATTTCCTTCTTTTGCTTTCATCAGGAGTCGTTTCAAGTCAAGGCTGCTTCCCGCCAGCAAGATTGTAACCTCGGCAATGTTGCACTACTGCAATTTATTTATGTATTTATTATATCTGCATTCCTCTTGCTGAATCACCAGTTGGAATTAAGATTGCCGGGAGACATATCAACAACCTCAGATATGCAGATGATACCACACTCATGGCAGAAAGTGAAGTGGAACTAAAGAGCCTCTTGATGCGGGTGAAGGAGGAGAGTGCAAAAGTTGGCTTGAAACTCAACATTAAGAAAACTAAGATCATGGTATCCGATCCCCTCACTTCCTGGCAGATGGGGAAGAAATGGAGGTAGCGACAGATTTTATTTTCCTGGGCTCCAAGATCACCACAGACGGGGACTGCAGCCAAGAAATTAAAAGACGTTTGCTTCTGGGGAGGAAAGCTATGGCAAATCTAGATAGCATACTAAAAAGCAGAGACATCACCCTGCCAACAAAAGTGTGTATAGTCAAGGCGATGGTTTTCCCAGTTGCAATGTATGGCTGTGAAAGCTGGACCATAAGGAAGGCTGAGCGCCGAAGGATTGAGGCCTTTGAATTGTGGTGCTGGAGGAGACTCCTGCGAGTCCCCTGGACCACAAGGCGATCAAACCGGTCAGTCCCAGAGGAGATCAACCCTGACTGCTCTTTAGAAGGCCAGATCCTGAAGATGAAACTCAAATACTCTGGCCACCTAATGAGAAGGAGGGACTCCCTGGAGAAGAGCCTAAGGCTGGGAACAATTGACAGCAAAAGAAGAAGGGGACGGCAGAGGATGAGGGGGCTGGATGGGGTCACTGAAGCAGTGGGTGTGAACTTAAGTGGATTCTGGGAGATGGTGGAGGACAGCAAGGCCTGGAGGAATGTTGTCCATGGGGTCATGATGGGTTGGACCTGACTTCGCAACTAACAACAACAGCAACTTACAAGTTGCTTCAGGCCCCTCATATGGAAAAGTGGCACACAAACCCAGTGATGGATGAGAAAGATCAGTGTGTGAGTCACCGCCATTGGCAAAAATCTGAAATTTAGCAGCCTGACCCAATACTTCTTGTAGAAGACCGGGATATATCCAGATAGCCCTGTAGCGGTACAGTTCACAGCTGCAAAATTTTCCATGTGTATTTCTGGAGAACATAATTGAGAAAGGTGTACTTTGCAAGGGAACACAATCATACATCCGCCTTTTATGAGAAGATGTTTAGGAATGCACATTTGGAGAGAAAATATGCGCCCATCTTTCTTTGAAAATGTGGTTGCGTGAATGGAACCTGCTGATTTTTTTTTTAAGTTGCAGCTCAAGGAGGAAAAGGATGGACGAGATTTATGGGTGAACATGTGTGAAGGTGACACGGAATGGAAACAGATAGAGATGTCAGCGCCTAAGAATAGAAGCAGGGTCTCAAAGGCATTCTTTTAAAAAGAATTCATAATCTGAGCGCTTCTGCAGCCAAAAGAACAGCCACCTTGAGTGCCATTTCCTTGGGAGAAAGACAGGATATAAATCTAATACTTAAATAAATGACATTTTTCCAAGAAGCCAATCTGGAGACCAAGTGTTCTGCCCCGACTGGAGAATTGTATCCCTGCTACACCACAATCCGTTGGAAGGTGGTTTAGCTGTGCTTAACTCTGGTCCACAACTTGGAGCTAGTAATCAGCTCTGTGGCTATGCAACTGTGTGTGGTTATCTACCAGCCGAATTTGGCATCTTCTGAGCCAAACTGAGCCACAGTACACAAGTGCACAAACTGTAGTGTACAATATACATACACCAGGCAAGCTCTCATGGTTTTTTCCTGGTATACAAATCCCTAGCAGCTTGGAATCTCGTTACTGGAGAGATGCTTTGGAGAAGCATATTTTTGGTGGTGATACCCTCTAAGTGGAATAATTTCTCCCAATATACTGACCAGGCTCAAGCTGAAACTCTGTTTATTCATGAAAACCTTCTTGGGGTAATTTTGCTCACCATGGATTTTCTTATGATGTCGCTACCTCATACTGATTCAATTTAATCGAGTCAAATTCCCAAATTTGAACAAACGCTTATTTTTTAAAAAATGACTTTGAAATGCACATTTAAAAAGTTTTTCACACTTGAGTTCAAGGGGAAAGGGCACACTTTTGCAAAACGTGCGCAGAAATACACAATTTTCCTGTTCCAAATGTGTACTTTTCCTCTTTGAAAATCTTAGGCAAGGTCAAAAATGCTTATATGTACTTGTATTAACGTATCTTGCATTTTAGTTGTTGTAAACTGCCCTGAGAACATTTTATGGCTAAGTGGCAGAACAGAAATTTAACATCATCGTTGTCATTGTCTTCTCCCCATTCAACTCTATGTATTGGTTTTATATTTTTAGTTTTTTATGATTCGTGCAGACTGCTTTGTACTCTGCAGACACAAGCCGTTTATAACTATGTAAAAATAAATAAAAATTAGACCAATAGCATTCCATGAAATTGTCTGTTTTCCTGGACTCTAAACCCTTTTCCCTTTCTACCCTTCCAGTCTCTCGGCTTATATCTTGCTCTACAAGAAGAGACATCAGACCAGGTACTCACAGAAATGATGGTGAGTTGGCAAAGCTTCTGTTGGCAGTCCATACTGACTTCATAAAAGGGAGTGTTAGAATTCACCACGAAGATGGTTTCCCGGTTTCCTTTAAGTTCTGTCATATTCACACTGAACTGGACCCTGGGTACCTGGAGACAAAAGACAGAGGGATACATTAAGTTTCTTAGACAAGAGAAAGGAAATCTCACTGTATTGTTTGGCCAGAGGGAAAATATTTGGAGCAACCAAGAAGATAGAAGTGTTAGGGAAAAAGAGATATATTGCACAGTGAGTTTATATTGTGAGTTTGCAGGATCCCTTAAAGACATTTCCACACAACCCATTCACAGGCAGACGGGACGGCTGTTCCTCATTTTCACAAGCCCCATGTGTTTGAATGAAAGAGAGCCACAAGAAAGGCTCCATTCAGGCAGGACTACTTTAAATCCCACTCAGGTAAATAGGTTTCTATGAAGTAGGGGTAAATCTGGACGCACTCCAGGCTGTTCAGGAGGGAAGGGATTTCCCCGGTTGTTCAATGCACCATCAGGTCGCCATTGGGAAAATGCTGTTCTTCCAACCAGCTAAGAGGGCTGCTTGGAATAAATCTGTTTATTTTGACATATCCTGTCTTTCGGTGGAAAGTACGCATTTCCAGTTAATTTCATGGAATGGCTTGACAAGTTTCACAGTCCGTTAGGCACTTAATAATGTTACAAGAGAGAGAGAGAGAGAGAGAGAGAGAGAGAGAGAGAGAGAGAGAGAGAGAGAGAGAGAGCCAGCCAGCCAGCCTACTGAAAATATTAACGTCACTTAGCAGCACCCTTTCAAAGTGCCTGTTTACAACAAATTTCCCAGTTTTGCAAATATACCCTGCCCACCCTCCGTCTAAGCACAGAAGGAGCTCGTGGGGTTTATGGGTAGCTTTTCATTGCAGGGGTGCTGCTTGGCCGGCACCCCACCTCCCTTAGCCTTCATAGCCCCCTCTGACCCAAGCTGCAACTCTTCCTCTGGACGTAGCAGGGGTCGCGTGCGAAGAAAAGAAGGAATTTCTTTGCATCGCTGCAAAATAACGCCCAAGTTTTCAGGGCGGCCCGATCTCCTGGTTAGAGGAAAATTGCTAGAACTCGCGCCTTGACCTGGACCAACGCAGCTGCCTGCAATTTCCAGACAAGTCCCATCACCCTGGGAATTAGCCCCACTGGCTGGGGCCGATAAGCATTGTAGTCCAAGCCAAGCACAGATGCCGATCTGCAGAGGGGAGGTGCAAAAGGACGGAAGAGCCAGAGGGCAGAGGCTGCCCCTGGCCCCGTCACCAGAACGGTTCTCCCAGCCGTTTCATTCAGGGGCCAGCAAAAATCAAAACAAAAGCATACCGAGAGAGCCTCAGTGGTCCCTTCACAACACACCACCCTCCCCCAGCACATCCAGCCAATCTGGGCATAGGACCGGGGGAGCTGGACCCCTCGTCCCCCCGCAGGCTCGTCCTGGCGGAGGCCTGCTTCTATTTTTGTCCCAGGACCTTCTCGGGAGCCATTGTTCCTCGCCTCCAGCGTGGCGGCTGGCTTTCTTCTGCCCCCTCCAGCACGGGGATCTGATTATAGAAAGTGGCTTCCAGTAATTCTTCTCGGGCTGGAGACGGCCGCCCTCCCTGGCCTGCGCGCCCCCGTCACCGGGCTGGGGCTGGGAGCCAGTTGTCTGAATGCCGCCGTCGTGACATCAGAGGGCCGGCTCCTGCCACGCAGCCCCCATCTCTCCCTTCGCCGTCTCCCTCTCATGTAAACACGGCAGGGAAGAGGCCCTACAAGCTATTTACGGACGGGACGGGACAGCACGCTATCGCTTCCTTGGCATCGAGGCCCCTGCTGCTTCCGGACCAGCCGTCTCTGCCTACGGAGGCCGGTGGCTACCGAGGAATGCCCCTCTGGGAACGACGGACGTCAGGCGGGCACTGCGCCTGGGCCCCCTTGAGGAAGCCTCCTTCTGCACCGGGCATTCCTTGGATGGCACAGGAGTGGGTGGGTTGTGACCGCCCGGCCCTTGCTCACCTAGCCGGTGGCGAGAGCGGACAGGAGAAAACCTAGAAGGGGACAACTTGTCCCCCCTGGAACACCCACCAAAACCCCGTCATCCCCCTGGTATTGGGACGCACGGCCAGAAACGGAGCTGCCCACGAGCAACAAGCCCACCGCGGGGATGGTGCGGCCAGAAAGATCAGAAGGACCGCAGAGCCTCATGTGCTGGCAGAAGAGCTCTCCCCACCTGCCCAAAGATCCAGCGGAATGGAGGACGTTCGGGGTGGTCTCCCCGTCTCCCCCTCACTGCGGACAATGCAGGGCATCAGCGCCACACCCAGGCCTTAGGGACAAAGCGAGAGGGAAACGGAAACCCTGCTTGCCCTTGCCTGTCTCTCAGCCATTTATTTCTGTGGGACGTGCAGGTGACCTGGCTCCTCATCCTCTGCAGGCGCCTGGGAGGTCTCCGGCGCTGCATCCAGAGCCAGGCAGCCATTGCGCGAAAGGGAACAGCTTCGGCAAGTCTGCAAAGGGGCTTTAATCTCTGGTTAGGAGTCTGGCTGATTGAACCGCCTCTGCGGCCGTTGATAGCCAGCCCTGTCCCAGGCACACGGGTTAAAGCTCCCAGTTTGCACCTCCAGGGGCTCAGTTAAACCTCCAGATCTGCATATGTCTAAAATCTTTCACAAGAAGCTGCAAGGGGACTCCCTCTGGGCAAAAAACCCTTTCAAGACAATGAGACCCAGTGATGCGTTCGAGGCAGGAATCACAGAACGGTGAAGACGGCACCAGTTCTATTAATACAAGTGTCCTGAATCTTTTCATTTGCTGATGTTTTATATTTCTATTCTGCCTCTTTTTCTCCAAGGAATCTAAAGTGTCTCACACGATCCTCCTTCTCCATTGCCTGCTAATTTACTAACGTGGCCAGTGGTGGGGAAATTTACTGCTGTCCCTCTGCAGAATTCTTCCTGAAGCTGCATTTCAAGGGGTGCCGCTATTATATTCAGTCCACACTACTGTCTTCCCGATCACGATGTACGGGTTTGAAAGCTGGACTTGGGTTTGCAAGAGCTGAGCAGGTCTCTCACGGACAGGACGATGCTGATTGAAATAACCCAGTGGCCTGACTTCGAATAAAGGTGTTTCCCACCTTGCTTTTCCATTCAGTCTGTTATCCAGAACCATGAGAACTAGAATCTTACTCCAAAACACAAAACCCAGAGTATAAGCTTCAAAGCTTGTGTACCCTGGTAAAGATGGCGCTACATGGCAGCACTTCAGTTCGCAGCAAGCCAGTCTCCAAGTTAAAAATCATAATAGCTGACTTAAAAAAGAAAGACAGTTAAAATGAGGAGGATCAGGGAGACCGGTAGACACCCCGAGTGGACTTTCTGGGCCCGCTGGTCCTTTAGTACCACGTTGGACATTGGAGAACATCTGTCACAAATGGCTGTTCTACCCCTCTTGAATATCTCTAGCAAAGGAGAACCTCCCACCACTTAAAGTGGTGCCTTTAATTAACTCCCAGGTCATGGGCTTGGCTATGAGACTAATAATAAGTCTATTTTGCATTTGGTTTACATTTTGTATTGTCAACTTTTTATGATGTTTACTATGATGTATCTGTTATTATTTTTAATGTGCTGTTTTGAGCTGCCCAGAGAGTTTCAGCTGCTATAGAAATTAAATAACATAAATCAAAAGTACAAGCCAGCCAAGAAGGGAAGAGTCGAAGGGTGAGACCACGCAAGACTAACTCTAGGAGAATGTTTTCCCCAGAATGGATGCTTCGCGCGACCTCGTTTAGTCGGGACTTGTGCAAGGATGCGGGAGCCGGCGTTGTTCTGGAGCCCCGGCAGTGCTTTCAAAACACACGGGCAGCTTATCAAGGGACACTCTGGCAGCGCATGGGTTCAACAGCCAAACGGAGGCCGTATTATCACACAACGCCACTGAGACAAACCGCCACAAAGCTGCAGTTAAAACGAGACAGCCCTAGATGGCCAGATAAAGTTCCCGAGAGCTGCCAAAGCTCCCTTTGAAGCCTTGCAAGCCTCTTTCTTATCTGCTCCTCGTTGCCTGTTTTGATGCCACTGGCTAATCTGCTTGGACGTCCCAGCAGGCAGAAGCTGACAGCTGGCACATCCGTTCCGGAGAACACGGGCTGACAGCACATTCCCACGTGTGTCTGATGGACATAGGTCCCACTGAGGTCCACGGGACCTTCTCTGGGGTAAGTATGTCGAGCTTCGCAAGCTTCATGGCTCCAGTGGTGTCCGGAGGGGCTGACCGCCTGGATCAGGATCGTGCATTTCTCAAGCAAACCGGCACGTCGCTTGAGGTTGCTGTGCATCCTGTGCCTGGCAGTCTCAGAGGAGGACGGGGTGACTTCGGAGTCAGTGGTCTAACCGTGGATGAAGCGTCCTATCGCATGTTTGCGTGGTGACATTCCCCCAGTTCCCAGCATTCCCCTGGCACAACTTCGCCCACCTACCCACGCAAAGCCCTGCATGCTGTGGCGGGGGCAGAGGGCTGGAGCAAGCCGTGCTTCTCTGATCAGCCGATTTGGGGGATCCAGTGGAGGGCAGAAGAAGCTGCTTGCTCCAGCCCTCTGAAGCACTTAGAAGTCTCGGCTGTCTCAAGGGTTTTACGCGAGTTGGGGGCATTCCCGGGTTCTTCACAGGGCAGTCATGTTCCCCTCCTCCCCTCTCAGAGGACACAAGCTCCGAGGCGGACCTTGCAACCCTGGATCCGCGGCTACCATGGAAACAACCACCGTATGCTGGCTGTACGCACGGAAGTGTGGTGCTTCGAATTCAGGCTCCCAGGTCCGGCCTCAGACTGCTTCTCCGAGGCTGGAGTCGGGACTCCGAATTGGCCTACGGCCATGTCTACGGCAGGTAAGAAATGGTACCGTGAGCTCGGCTGAAGGGACCACAGGACGACGTGAACAGAGATGCGGGATGCCAATCACTGTGCCCTCTAAAATAAGAGAGGGAAGGTTTCCCCAAACTGATGTGGAACATAGTTAAGGGGAAGATGACCGACTGCAGTGACAGCTCTGAAATCGGCATGGCGTAGTGAAATTATACTCTCGGTTCGCCAGACTTCAGAATATAATCTCCGTCTCCCCACAGACAATGGGCCGCGCCACCAAGAACGATTCCAGCAGCCCAAGGGGTGACGTTGGGAGCCATTCTCGGCTGCCCTGGAGGCTCTTTAGCAGAAGCTCTGAGCCAAAAGAAGCCTGGCTCTTTGGGGAGTCTTTCACCTCCGCGTTAAAAAAGGCAGCTTCAAGGTTGCAAATCTGTGACCGCATCTGTTGTGTCTTCCCGAAATAGCCGTGGTGCGCTGGTGCACGGGCTCTTCTCGCACACACAACGCTTCCCTTTCCTCCAGGCAGCAGCGAAGGGCGTTGCGCAAGCTTCCTGCTTTCTGGAAAGCTGGCACGTGCCGTGGCGACACCTGGACAGCACACGTGCCGACGATGGGACCGGAAGAGGCGGCGACGGTGCCTCCAGCGTCCGGTTTCTCCCTGGGGGAGTGGGGTGCGTGGAATTGTGAAGCGCCTCATAATAACCACAAACTTGAGCTGGCGTTTGGAGAAAGAAGAGTCGGTTTGTTCTGAGTTTTGGTTGGCATTCGCCTGAAGTTGCTATGAGTTGGGAGCCGTCGGAGGGCCAGATTCTCACCTGGCAAAGGCGCGTGTCTGTGTGACGACGCATCTGCCGACACGGCTGACCTGCTCCATGCCGTCCTATTCAGTGGGGCCAGCCCCCCAGTGATGTGGGCTGGGTCCCTCCCTCTGGCTCCGGCTGCCGAGGCTCCGCACCGCCAAATTATCATTCCGTTGCATTTATATCCCGTCTGTCCTCTTGCAAGGAACCCAGGCGGTCTCCGAGGCTCTGCATCAGGAGGCCCGGGACAGGGGAGAGCCATGGAGGGTTGCGCCGGCCGCTCTGTTGCTGCAGCGCCGTTGGAGGGGAAAGGCTGTTGGAGCGACTGCACCCTACGTCCCAGAGAGAGCCACTGGCGGGTGGCGTCTCTGGAGCACCGGGTGATGCCTTCCTCTAAGGCAGTGATGGCGGACCTTTCAGACACTGAGTGCCCGAACTGTAACCCAAAACCCAGTTATTTGGCCCAAAGTGCCAACACGGCAATAAAACCTGAAAATGGAGGTTTTAGTATAGAAAAAACACCTCGCAGCCAGTCCAAGCAAATCTGTCTCTCTCTCTCTCTCTCTGTCCTTGGCAGCGCACTGACCGGCCACGCGAAAGCTCGGACGAGTCGCGGCTGATGAATCGCGGCTCGTGACGTCATCGCCTGGCGCCGCGACTCCTTTCCGAGCATGCGCATGGCCCCTCTGTGCACTGTTATCCGATGCTCGGCTGCTGGGGCGATGCTGGGGCGACTGGGCTCGTGTGCCAACAGAGAGGCTGTGTGCGCCACAGGTTCGCCACCACTGCTCTACGAGATCCCCCTAGGTGCCTTGTGGAGGGTGCCCGATGCAACTCTGAGTGCTGCCTCAGGTTCCTGGGGCAAATGCCTCAGCAGGGGAGCATCTGGGGTGGCTTTTCCCAGAATGCACCTGGCCCAAAGCTCTGCTCTGAGCAATCCTTCCTCAGAGCAAAGCATTCTGGGCAAAGGCCTCCAGAGCCTTCCTGTTCGGCCACCTCACAGCGTCTCTCCAAGCCCACCTGCCTGCCAGGAAGGGGCCTTCAGAACAAGGTATCAAGCAGAGGAGATGGGCAGGGAAGGGAAGGAGAAGAGAGGAGGAGAGGCAGGTGGCATCCCAAATATGCATGTCTGGGGATGATGGGGATTGCAGTCCCATGCATCTGGAGGGCAGCGGGTTTGAGGACGGAGACCTCAGCATTAGAAACAGAATGAATAACGACGATGACGATTCTTTTGTACGCCACCTTTTAACACAAAAGCCACACGAGGCAGCTTAGACGAAGATAAAAACGGAGCCAACCGAATGCAACCGGAAAGCAAGTAGAAGCAACAGCTGTCAAAAACAGCAGCCCCGAAACGTCAGCTTCAGCCTGGAAATCTGACAAGGAAAGAGGGCCTGGGCTTGTGATACCCCGACTCACCTTGACTTGGTTGCTGAAGTTTACGAAGAGAACATGGACTTCCTGGCCGGCTTCTGCGGGGCCGCGGCTAATGCAGCCGCTTGCCACCCTGCTGGTTGTGTACAACACTTTGACACTCTGATCCTTCCCGACAGGCTCGAGGATGCAGTCCGAAGTCACTGGGCCTAGGAAAGGAAAGAAGAGCGAGGTCAGCCACTGTGGGTTTCCCCCAGAAGGAGGAAATCCAGAGGAAGAGGATGAATGGTTAGGACGGTGCACCCTAACGGTCCGGGGAAGCACAAAGTTGAGAGAGGGAGAGTTTCTGCACACACAAGCGGGGTTCGGATGGAAGGGCGTTCGCACACGCAGGGCGAACACACTTTTACTGCAAATGGCTATTTTTGTTCAAGCGCCGGCCATGTCGTCACAGAAGGGTGACAAAGGACAGGAGTATTTAATGCACACGAACAGTCCGGATGTTGTTTGATCTCTCTCTCTCTCTCTCTCTCTCTCTTTTTCTTTCTTTCTTTAAATTGGAGCCTCTCCTTGCCCAGGGAGAAATGATAGGATCTATCTAGGAATCAAAATAATGGCCGGAAGAATCTGACTCAGGATTTCTCGGCCTAACGCAAACAACGCTGATTTGCAACAGGCAAGATCATTACGCTCGAGTTCCTTGAAAAAAAAGGGTAAAAAGCAAAAGCAAACTTCCTTTCAATTGTCACATGAGCTGAATGCATTTAGGATCTGGTAGATTTCCTGCCACATCTACTCCTGCTGGGAATCACACGATGCATCCAACAAACAATTGGAACAAGGAAGTTACCTTTCTCCAGGGGGGGTTCGGCTCCACTAATGCATGGGCCAGGCAGGGGCTGTGGGGGGGGGGGGGCGTCCATGGTGGACAGCAGGACCCTCCCCGTCTGGCACTTAAGTTATTCCCAGACTCAGTTCCTGTGGAATTTTCTCAGGATGACGGAAGCAAAGGACATATGGGGAAAAAATGCCACTGTTATCACCCTGGTTTTTATTGGATGGCAAACACACTGTTGGAAAACAGATCTTTTCTATTCCAGGGCCAGCAACTAGATGCAGCAAATTAGGAACACTCAACCGACTTCTGAGCAGCTGCTAATTTGCAGGCCTGACCTGTGGAGCTCCTGCATGAAGGACGACGCATGGATCCCAAAACAGTAGATGAAGACACACTCCCAAGCAGATTCGGAGACGAAAACGTCCGCTGGCTGGGGAGTGCTGAAAGACGCAGGATTCCCCCCCCCCCCCAAAATGCTTAGGACATTTAGAGCACAGGGAACGCTGTAGGATCTGTATGCGCATATATCACACATGATTCATGGGCTCCAGCCAGGTGTCAAGCCCAGTTTCCTGATTCCGCTGAAAGGAAGCAGCAGCTGCTGCTATAATATATACAAAATGGGGGTGGGGGCAACATAAGACACCCAAGAAGACAAATCGGCTCGGCAAGAGGGAGGAGAAGCTGCGGCCGGCCGCGGCAGATTCCTCCAAGTCCTTCCCTTCAAGGTCACGGTCCCAGCTGCCTCCATGACGTGGCCTGCTCTGCCATCTATTGTCCTGAATTTCCTCCATGTACCAAGCAGGCCAGCCCCACAACCGGCAGCATCCAGGAAGAAGACAAACAGCCGCTTATCTGGGCTCCGCAGGCTGCCCCAGCCTTCCCTTCCAGGGTCCGACCCCACACTGCCAGTCTAGGAAAATACCACCAGGACGAGACGCCTCGCAGCCACGCAGAGCTCCACAGACAAGCGTTATCTGCCCGCGCTATTGTGCTCCCCCTGGCCCGAGCGCAGGGCTCCGTGTGGGGCCGGCTCACACAAAAGCCGAGGAGATTAGATCGGCCTGGCGACATCGGACTGCTCGGAGGCCATTCCTAACGCGAGCGGCACCGAGCGCCTGCGTCTGAGCGAGATTAACGGGGCAGTGTGGACTGGGAGGCGACGGGGAGGAGAGGAGGAGGGTTCCCACGCGAGGGGCATGGGCGGGGGCGCTTTGCGCCACCAAGCCGGGTCTGGGGACGGCCCCACAGCAGCATCCCTCGCGGCTGGTGAACGCGGCTTAGCCCTGGCTCGGCACGCTTGGCCTGGAGAGCAGACGGAGGGGAGATGGACAGCTCTCGACAAGAACTCGGAAAGCTCTCCCGGAGAGGAAGGACAGGATCTCCCCTCGATCATCCCAGAGCGCAGGACGTGGCATGACGGGCTCATGCCGGATTCCAGCCAGATAGCAGGAAGTACTTCCTAATTCTTAGAGCAGTACCAGAATGGGACCAAAGACCTAGGGATGTGGGGGGCTCCCCCACACTGGAGGCGTTCAAGATGCGACTGGAGAGCCGCCCGAGAGGGATGGCGCAACTCGGCATTCTGAACTGAGCAGGGGGGTGGGCCCAGTGTCTCTTTGGTCCCTTATTACTCCTCTTTTCCATGATTCGGGGATAACCCAGAGAAACGCAGGAATCTGCAAGCCCTTGGGGTGAGAAGGCGTCTTTGGGGACACACAAAAGCAAAACTCCTTTTTTTAGAGTGCGGCTCGCTGGGCTCGGACCTTCTGCCTCGCAGGCGGACACCGCAACCCTAATCCGAGCGATGTTGTCGGAATTAGCACGGGCATCGTGCTCGTATGATTAACCGCCTCTCGACAGTTAAAAGACTGCCGTTCTGGCATTGAAAGGAGGAACGCTGGACTGTGATGTGGTGGATTTCGGATCAAAAAAGCCGTCAGTGTTTGAATGGGTAGCACCTCGAGAGCACTCACACATGTCGACCACCCGTCTCCTCCCCTTCCTGGCTCATCACAGGGGGGGCTAAGACCACGAGGGCCCCTCCGGCAGCTCCGACATCGCAGTTTGCAGACGAAATAGGAATGCACCCAGTTTCACCTTCCTAGGTGCTCAGAAATTAGGCACCGTTGCCTAACGAGAACTCCAAGCTTTCCCAGATGTCCCAGTGGAGCCACCTAATCAATGTGTCGCTGCTGTTGTTGTTGTTGTGCTTGTTGCGAGCGAACATTTGTGGCATCGAGGCAATTCAGCAGATGCCGCACATGGACTCTGACATTCCCCGCCTGAGTTCTCTTTGCGGCATGTGACCGTCGCGGGAAGCCCAGGCCCCGGAGGTCGCCGATGGCAGCGCGCCCCACGGATGCTGTGCGCGCTCCTCCTGCCCCCCAGCAATGACGGGTGGGGCGCAGCATGTCTTCAAGGAGTGCTCTGCGCGCCAGACAGCATATCCTCACCACACAGCCGCTCCTGGGGGTGTGCAGAGGGCCAGTCCCCGCAGGGCCCCGCGTCTTACGGGTGGACGGGGGCGTTCGCAAAGGGGAGAGGGCAAACCCAGGGAACGCCTAAAGCATGTGCGAAATGAAAACCAGGAGCTCTAGGATCGAAGCTGGGAGGGCATTCCTCAGCAGCCGGTCTCCACACCACACTCAGAAGCTTTGGGCACTTCTGCCTTCGGAAAGGTGGCTGTGAATGCCACCTGGGGCATGTTTCTCCTTTGAGCATGGCCCCAAAGTCCCCCTCTCTCCTCTAAAGCAGAGCATGTGGGGGGGGGGGGCTTCCTTGTTGATTAGAGCAATGGCACTTGGAGGGGGTGTTGAGCCCTTCCCTGCCCCATAGCCTACCTGAACTAAAAACGCACATTCACACAAGCACTTGATGCTTATAGCTTTCCCACAGGAGAACGAACGGCAGGCTCAGGGGTGAGGTTAAGTAAAGGAAAAGGAGTACAACCAAATGGCGAAATACCTTCTATCCCGTAACTGCTGCTCTGCTCAAAATTGGTGCTTTAAATGACAACCACCACCTTGAAATTCCGGGAGGGGATCTCCTCCATCCCTATTTGTTTTGGCCTTCCTTTCAGTGCACAAAGGAAGATCATATGGACTAACTTCTTGAACAGAGGGATTTGGTGGGAAGGGATGGACTTATCCAAAGAAAGGAAAAGGAGAGCCCTTCTGTTCTGCTTTCTATCCTGCACTGCCAGCATCTGCAAATACCATCTGTGGAGGGGCAGTAAAAGCAGAGCCCCCCCCCCCCGTTTTGCATGCAGAAGGTTCAAACTTTAGCATCTCCCATTAAAACAATCAGGTAGCAGGTGACATGGAGCAAAACCCCAGGAATGGGTTTCTCATCTGAGCTGGTGGAACTAGAGGGACAGCATGCAAGACGGCCTCCTAGGCCTCATGCTCGGAGAGGCTAAAAGAAAATACAGAAATAGGTGTAAGGTGTCTGCTTTTGCCACCTTTTAGAGACATCCAACCAGCACCTCTTCATGCTGGTTGAATGAGCAAGCCGCTCTGTGCCGTTCTAGGAGGCACCGTCTGCAATTCCCGCCGAGCTTGGAGGGACTTACTCCCAGGTAAATGTCACGTACGCTGGGCCTGCGGAAAGATGAGCCTCAAATCAAGCCAGAGCTTTCCCTGGGAGCAAAAATGGCAAAAGTGAGGCTGCTGTATTTTGAGGATGTCCCTGGAGAAGGCCGTCGTGTGCCGGGGAAGATGGAGGCCAGAAGAAGCGAAGGAAGACCAGAGGTGGGGTGGATGGACTCCATCATGAAGCCACAGCGTGGAGTTTATGGGCGCTGAGAGGGGCTGCTGGAGCTCGGAGATTCCCACTCATGGGGTCACCATAAGTCAGGGGTGACTGGATGGCACCGGCACCAACAAATATCTGGACAGCACGGCAGCTTTTGGGGGGCGCCCTCCTCCTGTGTGAACCGAAGCCCACAATGCTCAGGTCCCTCTTGCTGGGATGCAGTCAAGAATCAGGAAAGGCCCCAAACTTTTTGCATGTTTCAGTTTCCCATGCCCCCTGCGGCAAGTGCCCATGTTCCTTTCTTCCTTGCGCGCTGATGGAAAGGCAGAGGGGGTGCTATTTCAATGAATCTGGGAGGAGGAGAATGAGCTGGCCCTCTTACCTCCCGATGGAAGACTCTACCTCCTTCCCCCCGCACGACTTGGCTCGTCCTTCACTGCTGAGATTTTCTAAACGCCCACAAAATTTTCATTTCCCCATTGCCCCATTTTCTTTGCCTCCTGGCCTCTCCTGCAGTTGCAGAGGAGTAAAAATGCAAACATATCTGAAACTTTGCACTTTCCTCTTTTTCTTCTGGCATCACGGGAGTCTCTCCCCCGCCCCCCGCCTCGCTAACATTTTTTAAAGCTCTTTCCTAAACTGTACGAATAACTTTTCTCCCCCTGCATTTGTCCCGGTCAAATCACAGCTTGATTTCATCATAGTTTCCAACACACTTAAACCAGATCATGTGTGGGAGGCGCAAATTGCAAGGATAAAGTAGAACTGTTGAGTGGATGAGCTGAAATTCTGAGCCAGAAAAGGTTCTACTTGTAGGCAACATCCGTGACGTCCCACTAAAACTGGGGTCCTATTTGGAGTCCCAAATCTGTGCATTCGCTGACATAAAGCGATGCCCCCCCCCATGATTCCTGTTGCATCAGACCCCCTGGGCCACCTGGAGTTGCCCCAAATTTGGAAAGGTCCCTCTCTCCCCACACATACATTCCTTTTAACAAACAAGGGTTTCTTTAAGAGACGGGGCCCTTTAAAGACATGAACATATGTTAAAGCAAATGTAAATCTACATTATGCAAATTCGTCCCTTTTTGTTTTCTTTTGTGGGTCTGAGCCCCATAACTATTTGGTATCCACACCTCTCCTTTGCATTTTAAAGCAAATGCACCTAATTTTGCACTATCTTCACCGAACCAAATTTGCATCCTGCGAATTCACGAGCTTCCGAATTTTGCCTTGGAGTTTGCCAGTTGAAAAACACCAATGTTGAGGAAAATATTAAAAATTCAAAATAATATTAGGAAAACTGCTTGCATGCAATTATTTAAGAACATTCATGTGAGCCTGAAAAAAAATCACAACATTCAGGAGGAACTGAAGATGGAAAAGTTCCCGAAGTTTGTGAGTATCCAAATTTTCAAGACCTGAAATAGTAGAAATGGAGAGGAACTGGAAGTGACAGAGTAATTTAAAATATGGGATCAAGCTGGTGGCCTACATAATGAAAGATGGCTGGCGCCCCGGCCTCTGCCTTCTAACTACCCAGTTTACTTTCTGGTACAGCTTAATTGCATTCCTAGTTTTGTCTTTTGGAGGGGGTCTAATTAAAAAGTGGATAGTTGCTCAAATTGTCCCTTTTCGGGGTTTGCTCTCTTGCTTTCTGCCTGATCTTGAACAGGCGCGTGCATGCTGTAGTGTACCAACACATTAGCACACACGCACGCACCTACATATTAAGGCACCCAGTAAAGTCCAGTTTCCACGTCACACAGATATTTCGAATTGCTGGTGTTCTCTTGGCTTTACAACAGGCCACCCGCTGTCCATCCAGTTGGAGCTCAGTGTTTCGTGCACCTGCCTAGAAGGCTGGCCCAACTGTCTCGCTCGTGGGGTGAGCGGCAAGCCTCACATACAGAAAAGCCGAAGCTTTCCCCAGAACCGCTGGTTCTTTAACTGGGAGCAGGAGGGTAGAGCAGTGAGGACTGAGTCAAGCAATAGGGGATTGGGGGGGGCAGCACAGGGCTGCCGCCACCCCACAGAATCCGCTGCCTGGGGCAGCTGCTTCACTCTAATCGCAGGGCTGCCTGGGCCAAGTGTCCTCGACTGGGGACAACACTTCTCTGTTCGAAAGGGTGTCCAGTCCAAGAGGCGAAAACCTCCAGAAGGCAAAGCCTTCCAGAGCCCAAGAGCGCCCATGTCCTGCCCCGGCTTTGGTGCAAGGGAGAGAGGGATCCCCACCAAATCAGGTGGATGCAACATTCATGAGCAGAGCCATCCGTGCCAGGATGCCGATTCTGGTTCTGATGATCCGAAGCTCGCACACACAAACCTTACATGATTGTGCGGGCCGCATCCGAAGTTCATGCCACTCAGAGCAGACCTGGTGGAATGAATGGGATCTGTGCTTTCTATTCATTTCAATGTGTCTACTCTAAGTAGCACTAACTTGGATGCGGCTTTGCATCTTCTTTTTGGGGGCTTTCTCCAGAAGGGTAAGTCTATGCAACTGGTTAAAATTCAGCATGTCACACAGGTATGATTATGATAAAAGCTTGGCCTGTTACAGTGTCTTCCAGATGGTGCTGAACTGCAAGTCCTATCATTCCTGACCATTGCCCAACCTAGCTGGGAGTTCACATTCAACGAGGCAACGAGAAACACCTAAAGAGCCATTTTTCAGCTTTGCCTTCAGTAGAAGAGGAGGAGGAGGAGGAAGGAAAAAGGAGACAGAGAAACAACTTCATAGACAAGAGTTCTGTTTAGCCGGAGACTCTCTCAGACATCTCCACAGCATGGAACTCATGTGGGAAAGGAAAGAGAGACATTTGTTGTGCAAATGAACAAGCTGGCCAATACCAAAAAAAAGCACGAAGCATCTCCTTTAAGTCTCATATATGAAGATGCAAAGGTCTTTCTCTCTTTCTCTCGTGTTTTTGATCTCTTTCTTTTCTCCTTTGCAAAGGGTTTTGTTAAGACTGCTTATCCAGCTCCTGAATTAAACACTTCTAAAGGTTCAGCAACTGAACTCTCCAAAAGGGTCACCAGATTTGTTCCTAGAGACGCTGCTTCTCTTTCCAAGAAGGGACCTAGCTCCAAGCAGAATCCAGCCCTGTTCCTGCAGCGGTCCCCTAACCCACCCGCCTCCAGCGTCAGCCAGAGCGATGCTTCGGGCTTTTGTAAAGCTGCACTTCTCACAGATGCTGGGAAGGACCTGTCCTGAAATCACTGGGACCTGCGCACGGCCCAGGCGTTTCAGAAAGGGCTGCAAGCAACCTAGCAGAGAAAAGGCAACCTCTCCAGGCATCTTATTCTGGATAGGAGGGGTGTACCGAGACAGCCCGGCCTGTCCCAGGAGATGCTTCTGCAGGTCATGCAACCTCATGTTGACTGTGGTCTGTTTCTACAGTTTTCCTACAACTGGCACTCCCCAGATGTTTCGGACCATGACTCCGAGCACCCCTGTCCATTCGCCTTGCTGGCAGGGTTATGGGGGTCCAAACATCTGGTTTCCCAAAGGCCGTTCTGCATGGTCTGCAGCACCCCCTCTCATCTCCGAGGCGTGCATAGAAGGCTTGGCTGCTCACCTCCACTGCCACGAGATCTTCCCCCAGAGCAGCTCTGGACTGGAGCGCCACAATAAAGACCCCTTCTGCCAGCAAACATCGCCCGCGCCATCTCCGCCATCCCCAGGTAGGAAAAATGCCCCCTTCCAACCCACTGATGCCCAGAGCCAACCATTTGGGCTAAACAGACCCATGGGCCCTTCTAATGCAAATGGACCCCGCTCCGGTTCAATTCAGCCCTTTATGCCCAATCCTAAGGACTAGAAACTTAATTTATGTTTGGGCAAAGGGCCCTTGTTTAGTGGTAGAGTTCTCACTTTGCATGCAAAGCCGGATCCTGGTGGCCCCAGTAAAACTGGGAAAATTCCTGCCAGAAACACTGGCCAGTCAAGTGACTCTCTTCCAGTCAGGGGTGACAGATACTGGGTGAACTGGACCCAGGGCCTGGGGCAGAGTGAGCCACCATCCCATGTTCTTTTGTTCCCTTCTGGGAGGGATTCCCAGTTGGTTGGAAGAAGACAGACAAGAAACAGCCCTCCTTCTCTGGCTGATTCTGCGCTTCAGGGGGTCTCGGCCCCGTCCTTCCCTCCCTCCCTCCCTCCCTCCGCTTCACGCAGTTTGCCCTTTTCCAACGGCATCCAAACATCTGCGGAGCCGCGAGACCAGATGTGGAGCCGAGGGCCGGCGCCTGCGAGCACTCGCGGCCACCCCGGGACGACTTACCTGCTCCCATCACCACGGCGCTCGAAGCCGCCAGCAGCAGCACCGCAAGGGGCCACGCAACCTCCATGGTGCCGGGACCGCCTTGCCGGATCCTCGCTCGGCCGCTCCTAGCCCGTGTCGAGGGGCAGGGGTCCGGGAACACAGCGCTCTGCCGGGCCGCGGCGTTTCGCGACAGGATGCAAGCGGCGCCGCCGGGCCGTTCTCCACTCCAGTGTCAGGGAGATCCGGGGATCGGAGGCGACGGGAGAGCAGGGCAGGCGCCTCGGGGCCGGTTGGGCTCACCACGCGGGCCGGCTGTGCCTCCTCGGAGCGCCACTGCCTGAATGCTGGCCGCTGGCCGTGCTCAGCCCTGATGACCCCCGAGGCAGGAAGCCGACTCCCTTTCGAGGGAGGCTTGCCAAGAGCTGGGCCTGCCAAAACAGCAAAAGGAAATGCGGCTCTTTGCGGCTTCTTCTTTTTTTCAGACTTCTTCAAAGGATGCGGTCCGCCCCCTCCTCAGCTGCTGGTCACGCACGGCTTGGGAGGGGGCGTTTGCGGCGGCCCCGGGCGGACGCCGGGCGGAGAACGCGCCAAGCGCCTCGCACGAGGGCAAGCCAGGACAAGGGGTTCCCCGGTGCTGGGGTGTTTTGCGGCCCCTCCCAGGGTCACCCGAAATTAAATCCGGGCGAGAAGGGCAGAAGTAAGGAAGGGTGGGGGACACACGAGCCGCTTTCCGCGAGGCCGTCCTTGGCCTTTCCTCACCGTCGATTTTCAAAGTGCCCCCCCCCGCCCTGTTCTGTTTCCTTCCCCATGCTGGGAAGAGGGGCTGCAAGTCTGAGAGGCAGATGACCCTCATAAATCTACTTTACGACTATGTGGAGACGGAAGAAGCAATTTTGGTAGGAGGAGAGGCTGGAGATGTCTTGAAAGCAACAACACTCTGGGCGCAAGAAGCCCAGCCTTGAATGCCACAGGCTCCACCCCCCGTGTCTCCAGCCCTGAGCTTCATGAGGACTAGCAACCTTGTTCGTCATCTCAGCATGAGGATAACGAAATGGGACGAGAGGAGTTGCTGATGCTGACAGTTCTCTCCTCCCCACCGCTCCCCCAGCACCGTGCTTCCTTTTCTTTCGTTCCTGTTCCTCCCCTTTTCTGCCAGGAACCCAAGACGACTTAGCCAATTCTCACCCCCTTCCCGTTTGATCGCCACAACCACCAAGCTTACCTGCCTTCCACTATTCAAAAGCCAGGAATGGTGCCCACTTTTCTGGTCAGCTCGGACCTTTCCGATGTGTTTGCTTACCCCCTTCAGCTCCAGCTGGCATGGCACCAGGATGATGGAGGGGGGAATCCATGTGGAGGGTGCCAGCCGGCCGAGCCTCGTAGTCCCACACTAGGCTAGGGCTGGGGAACCGTTGGGGGGGGGGGGCTGAAGGCAGGGGGGTGCGTGGCCGAAGGCAGAAGGGCATTTTTACCAACCCAGCATCTTACATCCAAAGGCTGCTCTGGCCAGTTCTTGAACCTTAGGAAAGATGCTGCAACCGTTTGGAATGCGAAAAACCGAACACAAGTCAGAAAACCCCCAAAAGATCAGTGGGTGCAGCAGAGGGGCACGGTCTCCCCGGACCCCGAGCCAAACCTCACACTAGGATCCCCATCATTCGGTGACGATAACCCTGCAGCGACAGCAGGCACGAGGCGGAGCGCCTTCCCACGAGGAAGTGCCGGGATGGTTCGGCTCAGGGGAATCTTGCATAGGGGGAGACCTGAGAGGGGCTCAGAAATGCACCAGCCGCGGGGAGAAGGAGACCTTTGGTCTTGCAATGGGCCCATCCCATGAAGCCGAAGGGTGGGAGATCCAGGACACAGGAAAGGAAGGAAATCTTCACACTGCACTTCATTAAACTGTGGAACTCACTTCCGCGGGACAGATCCATGACCACCCATTTGGTCGGCTTTGAAAGGGGACCAAAAAATCCATGGAGGCGAAGGCGATACAACTGCCTGCAAGATGCATTTTCTCTTGCTTTATGGGGGAAACACACATGCTGGGTTACTTTTAAAAATGGGTTTCTTTCCAACCAAATGCGGAGACATGGTGACAAATTAAAACGAAATGGCTCAAATGTTTGCGGATTCTTTGCCCCTCAGGATAAAACAGCCCACTGTGGAATGTGTAGCAGGATTCTTAGAAATTCAGACTCATTTCAGGCTAACGAGGATTCCCCTGACGTTCCTTTTAGGAACAGTCTTACTATCCTGAATTCAACACGTGTCTCTTGGCCATAGCCTGCCGCCTTTCGGGCAGCTAGGGAAAAGCAAGCAGGATGAAATATTTCCGATGGAACGGCACAGGCACGTAAAATTCCAGTCCCTGTGCACAGCTCTTTCTCGTTATCCTGCGGAGATTGCTAACCTCACACCAAGAATTTCCTGGATACCTTGCTTTTGTTTTTCCAGCGAAAAAACACCGAACTTTCTAGGCATTTGAAGTTCCCAGGTTACTTTGATTATGATCCTGTTTTCAGACTCCAGTTCCTCTAAACACCTTCTCTTTCCTCTTGGGCTCAGCCAGCTGGCAAGGGAATGGGAAAGAGATACTGGACTCGTACACGTACAGAGGGCTATTGGAGGCGGCGATCTGGCCCAGCAGAGAGAGATGGGAGAGAGAATCTTGAGCTGTAGCCCAAGTTCTGCGTTCCTTATTTTCTTATTTGATGCAGCTACCCTCGTTCCTTGATTCTAAAGGTACGTTTCCATCTCTCTTAGGTTGTAAAGTCTGAAATAGTGTGGACAGGAGCAGCTGAAATGCTCAACATGTTGGAGCAATTCCCGAAGGAGCAAAGGTCTGGCATTGATTAGCTTTGAAAGCTCTTGAGGAAAACACCCAGCCGTTCCTTCGCAGTACAGGTCTTCCTTGGCCCGTTGCAGCTAACAAGACAGCGTAACTCTAGAAGACCTCCAGCAAGCTGAAAGATCAGCCTCTGCTCATGTGAAGAGTGCTCAACCCAAACTGGAAACTTCTCTCCAAAGCTTTCCCTTTTAGTAACACTGCAGTTTCCACCCTCTCTTGCAATGCTAGACCCCAGCGCGGTGGTCCCTCGAGGCTGATTCGTGCGAGACCCGGGAAGACCCAAGGGAAGGCAGTCTTCACACTGCGTGTACTTGAACTATGGAACTCACTGCCACAAGATGTAACAACAGCCACCAATGTGGATGGTTTTAAAAGAGGACCGGACAAAAATTCATGACATGTTAGGCTATCCATGGCTATTAGCCCTGAGGGCATATCTAAGTCTTTTCATAGCGGTTGCTGGGGAACCTGTGGCATGCACTCCAGCTGGTCTGGAGTAACCTCCAAGCATTTTGATTGATTTGACCCTTCTGAAATCCCCTTTCAACTTTCTCTTTACCACCTTCCTCATTTTAGCAAGTTTCCTCTGTGGACTCACATGGGGCAGTCTTAGACTTCTTCGGAGAGTTCTCCCCTAAATAAAAATGTTCAATTTGACAGTGCTCTGGACACCACTTCCAGTCGGTCCAACAGCAGCTGAATCTTGTGTCTGGTCCTTGTGAGAGAAACAGAGAAGCCGCTTCTGCAAAGACCGAACGGCAAGGCAGAGGACTGGCCTGAGCCCTGAAACCATTTTTTCACCCGGAAAGAAACGGCGCCTCGCCACATCCAGCTACAATCATTTGTTCAAGTCTAGAATAAGATAAAGGTGGGAGGGGGCCCAGGCCGGCAGACGCACCAGGCCTCGTAGGCGCCACTCGGTCGACCTCCAGCGAGGCCTTGTAGGGCAGCCTGGCTTGGGTAGCTGAGCTCTTCCCAACCTGCCCCCTTTGCAGAGGTCTTTGTCCGCCGCTGACCTCGCTTGGCCCGTCTCGGGCTGCTGCCTAGAAGGGATGCGCTGGCGCTGCCGGGCCGCCTTTCCCGCCCCTGTGAAAACGGGAGGGGGAAGCCTGGGAGTGCGTGCATTGGGGGGGCGCCGTATCCTCCCCGACATTCCAGGCACGTGCCGCGTCCCACTGCGGCTCTGCAGACGGGGCCGTCGCTCTTGGTCACCGCTGGCGCGCTGTTCCTGTTTACCGCTCCGCAGCCTCAACTTTATTTGATGACTTGGACTTCTGAGCATGTTTTCACAGTCCGTTTCCTTCCCCGGCCTCCAGCCTTGCCAGACCTCAGCGTCTTCCCAAATCCTCTTGCCCCCGAGCTCAGAGGCAAGCCGCTTGCTGGCCTGCATCAAATTGCCAGGAGGACGTGCGGAGCCGCATCCAATCCTTCGGAGGGTTCCCACGGCACCCAGCAGCAGTGGAACCACCCTGCTCATGCTCCCCAGCAAGGGCTCATTGGGGGCACACTGCTTCTGAGATTGGAGACCATCTGTGGCCTGTAAGACGAGGAGCCGTGGAAAAGCTTCTTCCTTCAGGAATGGGTCCGTCCCCTAGGAAAGCCGTCCAAATTGGTGGCTGTCGTGACATCTCTTGGAAGTGTAACTCCATGGCACGAAAACGCTCTTCCTTAAAACTCTGCTGAGCCTCCCACCTGTCATCCTCCTGCAATGGCCCCCCTGGGGCCGAGAAAAGGTGGTCCTGCCCCCTTTCTTCACCCCAGGCCCCTGCCAGGACAAAACGAGCAAAAGGTCTGCTATAAAAGCCCTGGCACTGTCAGAACAGCTCCAGACTTAAGGCCGGGTGCCTGATCTGTTCAGACATCCATGTTGCAGGTCCTGCTTCTCACATACACCTTAGAGGCTCAGGTGTTCCTGTCCTTTGCAGGTACACTCTTTGAGATGCTAAGGGATCACCTGTCCTGGAGCGTCTTTCTGTGCTGTGCTGCCTTAACCCCATTCAATTCCTATTGCTCTAATCCGCCCCAGCTTACTTTCAAAGTGCCTTGTACAGACCCCATCTTGGTGGTCCCTTCAGGGGCTGTCGACATGCTGCGTGTATTTCCTGTACATCGGAATAAGCGGTAAAGGATCTTTTGGTTGCACACCCCCAGCAGACTCTCAAAGGGTCTTTTTTCAATTCGCCGTTTCACTAAAAGAAGCAGCTCCTGATTTTGTAAGTTTTCCTCCTTGAGCTGCTTCACCCCTTGATGCTTTTCGGCTAACATCCTGTGGCCTCCTGTCATTGTCCGGAGGTGGTGGGGATCGCCGTTTCTGGAGTCCAAGCCCCAAGGTCCTCCGATCTCAGAGCCCTGACCTCGACAGCCAAGACGCTGCCCTGCCCTCTTGCAGCTGGTGTGGAAAGGATGGCCCCAACGGCCTCTCCAAGGAGAGGAATGCACCTTGGAGAGCAAACCGGGGAGCCTGGCTCATTCGCTTACCTGCACCAGTTCCTCCTGGCGCCACACCCTCCCTGCCGTCCCAGGCCTCACCTAGATGGCTGGAAAAGGCTTCGTCGAGGAAACACCGGCCCCAAATCAGCCGATATCCTCATTTCGGCGCCTCCCTTGCACTCTGGGAAGCTTCCACACACTGGCCCACCCCGCACTGCCCCTTTCTGCTCTTCAGAAGACCACCACGTCCCCTCTTGGAAAGACCACCGCATCTGCTCCGCGGGCTCAGCTATCCCTGAGGTTTTTGCCCAAAAATAAAACAGGAGTTGCTTTTAAAATAAATCAGGAGCTAAGCTTGGGAGACACAAAGCCCCTAAGCCTATTTGTCTTACCTTTAGCAGACAGAATCCCCTTTAAGGTGTTATTACACTTGCAGCTTTCTGATTCTGACCAACAAGAAAGACGCTATAGATTTTGGGTTTCTCATCATGGCCCATGGGAGGCACACATCTTTGGATTTTCCAATCAATCAATCAATCAATCCAGCGATCGATCTATCCTTCAAGGAATGCGCTCCCCAGAGAGGTACGCCTGGCACTGAGCTTATACTCTCTTCGGCGCCAGGTCAAAACCTTTTTATTCAAGCGATATTTTACAAATTAATAGTTTTAATGGTTCTTGCAGTCGCTTTTGCTTTGTTTTATTTTGATTCAATCTGATCTATTTGTTGTCTATTTATTGTTTTACACTGTATTACTGTTTAATTTGTTATTGGGTGTTATTAGATGCTTTAACTTGTCCTTCTAAATTGCTGTAAGCCATCCTGAGATATCTGTATAAAGGATGGCATACACAAGTTTTTAATAAAGAAATAAGAGATAAGAATAAACTTGAGGCAGCTTACATAATCCTCCTCCTCCTCCTCCTCCTTTCAGGCTTATCCTCACAACAGTCCTGCGAGGTAGGTTCGGCTGAGAGTCCATGACTGGCCCAAAGTCGCTCAGTGAGCTTAGCAGCTATGTAGGAATGCAAGCCAACATCTCCCGGATCCTGGTCCAACATATTCTGTGCCACACTGGTGGCTTCCACAGTGTGTTTTCCGCACATCATTTCCTGAACCAGGAGAGAAACCGCACACACAAAGACACGTCTTTTACACGCTTTAATAACGATACGATAAATACATTCAGACGGTGGGCCAGACTCGGGGCCTTTAAGACTCTGGGCAGGACAATAGAGGGGCCGCACCGATCCTGCCCTTTCCGCTGATAAAGATTAGAAAGCCGTATACAAAAGACAGAGAGGGAAGGAGACGACGAGAAGAATGGTCACTTTAGAACGCACCAGGTGAGTGTAAAAGATTTCCCGTGGGGCCGCAGAGCCGCCGAGAGGCCCGAAAGAAAAATAGGCACAGCGTTGTAATAGGAACCTGCCCCCCAGGTGAGACACGCCGTCCTGGATTCGCACTCCCCACTCTCCCCTCGTCTGTGCAAAAGCAAGTAGAGGCAGTTCAGTGAAAGCGTGAAAAATGGAGATTTGCAGAAGAGAGGAGCCACCCATGGGCTACACCAAAGAAAAAGGCACGTGTTTTGTGGCTGCGCGAAGACATTCTGAGAGGATGCTGCAACGGCAGAAATGGGGTTGGGGAGTCATGCAATGTTTCCCTTTGCAAGTAAGAGGTAGTCTGGCCTTCAAGAAGGCACCTTCCCCAGGTGAGAATTTGCAAGCTTGTTCTGTCTTTTAAAGGCAGGATACACAAGGGTTTTTTTTTTGGAAGGGGGGGAATATAGCCACTGTTCTGAATTCTTCTTGGAGGAAGGGTTCAAAGTGCCGGTGTCAGGGCTGTACCACGGCACAGGTGGGGGCTCCCACTATGAAATAAATCCATCCTCCATCCCAAGCTACCCCTTCCACACATGCAAGTGAGCTCGCACATGGAAAGCTAGCAATCCAACCTTCCGCTGCGGCTTTTTCCGACCTGCTGGCTTTCCGTCTGCAATGCGGGAATTGGAGGAGCGTCTGAGCATGTGACGCCCGAATTGGTGTGGTGCGTTATACCAAAGCAGCAGTATTTCTCCACAGGCTAGAGGAAAAGACAAGCTTTCTTTAGTCAGAAAAATCCAGAGCCCCTTCTCTGTGCTTCCTAAAAAAATGAGAGGGTCATATACATATGTATTGCAGCAGAAAAACACAGAAGAGGTGCAGGGATTCCTCCTCCGGTGGGGTGCGGATGAGAAATTTGCCTCTGTGGAAAAGCAACATTCAGAGCAGACCGAGAGAAGCAAAAACCTTGGAAAATCTCCAAGGTGAGGGTTTAGCTCTTGCTTTTAAGAATATCACGGTCCAGTCTTCACCCTGCTCAGGAGTTCTGCCAAATTATCAGGATTAAAGTGGGGGTGATGCGGCACTTGGGCCTTTTATAGAGTTGTTGGATGATTGGGCCACGATGAAAGAAGGATGATGGAAATATATTCCAACAACATCTGGAAGGGAGGACTACCAGCTCCCTATCCTGGGAATTACAGCAGCCTTCCCCAACTTGGCGCCTTCTGAACAATGCAAGACTACAAAGCTCATCATCCTCGACCATGCTGAAGATGACGTGGGTTCTCTCTGACACTCTCTGGAAGGTGCTGGGTAGGGGAGAGCGGCATAAAAGAATGCCTCTTCCCCCACCAAAGCGAACAGCCCGCCGGCTTCTGCTCCGGACTGGGGTATAACGGGGCATTTCCTGCCCTTAATCAACCTTTGGAGTGAGGAACGTAGAACAATTTTTTCCTGTTGCAGCTGCAGCCACAGAAGAAAAAATAAAAGATTAAACTATCTCGGACTCATGAAAGGGAATTTTACTTTGGAGGGAGGCCTTGGGAGCCAAACACAATGTCCTCGAAGTTTCCTCCATGAAAACAGGATGGAGTCACTTCCGTTGTCTCAACCCCGAGATGAACCCGGAGATGCCGCAGACGAGAGAAGAGGATGGCTGTGGTGCCGGCATGTTTGTGTGTGCGTGTGTGTGTGGGGGGGAGCGGCAGGAGCTGACGTCCGGCGAGTGGGGAAGGTGGGGGGGAGGAAAGGGGGGGTCCGAGGCCGGGAGGGGGGGTCCGTCGGCATTTACTTCAGGGCGTCCAGGTGGGTGCAGACCTGCTTGAACACCTCCTCCACCGTGCCTTCTGCATTCAGCTGTGGGCGAGAGAGAGCGTTTGTGTCTTGCTCCAAGTTGCTTTGCCCCACCTTGGCACCCACGGCGGCCCTTTGCTTTCAAATCCGCTCCCCTCCTGACCGCTGCAGGACACCAAAGGTGGTGCTTCCCTGGCAGATCACATCCACCCCTCAACACCCCCCCCACCACCATGCAAGCCCAAAAGAACATCAGCTAGCACTGCGACGCCACAGGGCTACCAACTTAGGTGGCTTCCAAAGGGGATCAACCAGGAGGAGGCAGCCAGCCAAGGCCTTCTCGCCTCAGCCGCCAAGGGCGACACGGGCCGGACGTTGCGTGCAACTGGATTCCAGCTGCTGGGAGCAAACTGCTTTCCAATCTGCCCCGTGGGCTTCCAAAGGGTGGAGGGTCACAGGGCCGAGGAGCTGGACTTTTTCAGTCCAGGGGCCAAGAAGCTCTTGGGCACAAACACGAGAGGGTGAAGCCAAAACAGAAGCTGACTGCTCTGCTCTGCCCCTAATTCAGCCTTCCAGAATACAGGAAAAAACATCACCAAAGCTGGGAAAGGACCCAACAGTTGGTTGTTGGAAGAACAGCACGGGGCCGGCTGTGGAGAACAAGGATGTGAGGTTGTGCAGCCCTGACTGATGGGCACGGAGTTGGAAGAGACTTGGAAGATAACCTAGCCCAGCACTCGCTCCCTGGAGCACGTCTCCTTGGGGGAAAGCTGTCCCGAAAGCGTCTGCTTCAGTGCCACCAGCAAAGAGAACCTCCCGCCCGCATTGGCTGGGTTCAGACAACACTATTGCTATTCACAGGCTGAGTATGGGTAGCGTTTGACCCATGGCTTCCTATTCCAACCTGGCTTATGGTGCTGTCTGAATCCAGCCAAACACAATCAAGCGGCGGTTTATGAACCACCAACAACCCACAGCTCCCATCTCCAACAACCAACCGGGGGCCCTTCTTGGGTTATCTGTCGTCAGCAGCAGTGACAACCCGCACCGACCCCGGGATGTTTAGCTAGAAAACCAAGCCTTCCTTGGCTTCTTTCCGCAGTCAAGCCCAGCGCGAGACGCCCTCCAGGCGCAAGGCAGCAGTGGCGGCGAACTGCTTGCGAGCCCGGGAGGGAGGCGCTTCCTTCCTGCCCCCCCCACGCCGCTCCCCCCACTTCTGCCCCCACATCCCGGCACCGTCTTCGCCTGCCTGACGGTGACTCATCGCCTCGCTATGTCCGGCATCTCTGCGGGAACTTCCTCAGAGCGATGAAAGAAATTTGGGCATCTTCGGGGGACGCTCCAGCCAAAGCGTCACCCCCCCCCGTCCCAAGGCTGCCAATGCTGAGCCCGAGGGGCCCGACCTCTGCACGGGGGGGGGGGGCTGTGGCTCTGTGCTTTGCATGCAGGAGGGCCCCTCCCCACCCACTCCCATTCCCACCTGGGCCCACCGCTGAGCAGGGCCCGGAACCTGAATCGCCCCATTCCCAGCCCTTGCTCTGAGCCGCTGGCTCTCCCTGTTTGCCGGGCAGACCTGGGCAAACAGGCTGCTGGTGACCTTAGACCAGCTTCTCAGCATGGGTAACTTTTTGTCCTGTTCGGCTTTGCGGGCAAATTTTAAATTGCTCGTCACAGCTGCCTGCCGATCCTTGTAGCTGAAGCATTCCTTCGAACCTGGGTTTGGTCCTTCTGCTTTTCTAGCTTCTGGGCCACCTGTGGTGCCATAACCCCAGCCGATGCTTCCATCAGCCTGGACTTTGTGTGCATAAACAGGGAATAAAGATGGCGTGCGTGAGCGGCCCATCTTGCCCAGTAAGGTGAGGGCATTCCTGCTTCCAGGCCAGTTTGAACCCATCGTGGGTTCATCCTGCTAGGATCAGCCAGGGGGCCTCCTAGAGACTGGCCTTTCCTGGGGGGCTTGGGAGCATCTCCCTGCTGTAGGCCCTGTGACTCCCTCCCTGGCCATCCGGGGGCACGTGAAGGCCTTCCCTTCGCTGGCGTTCTGGCCAGCCGAGCCGGTTGACTCCCCTTTCCCCTCTGCCGACCCTCCCTGAATTGGACGCGAATCGGGTCTGGGTTCCAACCATCTCACAATATTCCTGCTCGTTGTTGTCATTCAAAGCTCGCATCCTGCTTTGGAAAATTAACCCTGAAAGGCAGTGCAAAAGCGCCTGACCGTTCTATCAGGTCTGACTGCAGAATGCAGCCTCCTCGGGGCAGAGACCCGGGACTGGGTCAAGCACCACGCACATGGCAAACCGTGGCCACCGCTCCATCCCTTTCCTTCCTCGTTGTTGCCACCGCCGTTGGCATTATCCTTGTGTGAACAAGGAGACAAGTTTTGGGGTAGATGGGGAACAATAACACAGAACACAGCAAGGTCTGCTTTAAGAAAGCTGTTAGCTGTCCAGAGACGTTAGTAATTGGACAGCACACAAATCTGAGAGAGAGAGAGAGAGAGAGAGAGAGAGAGAGAGAGAGAGAGACGGGAGAGAGAGAGAGAGAGAGAGAGAGAGAGAGAGAGAGAGAGATGGTCTTTGGCCAGGGCGACTTAATTTATATTGTTTTATAGGATGCTATTTATTGATGCTTGTGAGTCGCCCCAAGGTTTCGGCGAATGGGGCGGCATAGAAGTTCCCTAAATAGAGAGATAGAGAGAGAGAGAGAGATAGCCAGCCAGCAAGGGAGCTTAAGCTGACGGGATGCCCAGAAGCCTGCTCCAAGCTTTCTGGGGACGGACGTACCTTGCGGACAATCCCCCTTTTCTCATAAAAGGCGATGACGGGTTCCGTGGCTTTGTAGTAGGTCTCCAGGCGCTTCTTGATGGTCTCCTCGTTGTCGTCCACCCGTCCGCTCGTCTCGCCGCGCTTCAGCAGCCGCTTCACCATCGTGTCTTTCCCGGCGTCCACGTAGAGCAGCAGCGTTGGGGCCGTGATCTGCGGAGACGAGGAGGAAGCATGCGGCGGATCAGGGCCGCCTCAGCAAGGCACTTCCAGCCTTCCCGGAGACACTTTGCCCCAAAACGGGGTCCGGGAAATCCACCTCGGATCTGGCGCTTGAGCCAATCCACCAGCACTGGCCACGCTGCCTGGGGATGATGGGGGTGCTGGACTGGGACTCAGGTTTGAGCCATGAAGCTCACTGGGCCTGGCATGGCGTCCAAGTCTCAAGCGCAGGATTGTTGAGACGATAAAAGGGAGAGAAGGAAGATCATGCAAGCGGTCTTGGGGAAATGGCTGGCTATAGAATACTAATAATATCCGAATAAGTGCCAGTTTTGAATTATTATAGAATTATGGGTGAACAGAAACAAATGTACTATTATGACTTTGTGTGTTTGTTTCTTTGTTTATTTAAAGCTTTTATATCCTGCCCTTCACATACTTTGCACCATTTGTATGGTGCCTTTCCCCCCCTCTTGTGGGGGACTCAAGCAGCCGCCTTCATTCTCCTGTGCCCCATTTTCTTCCTCCCAGCAACAGCCCTGCGAGGTAGGGTAGGCTGAAAGTCTGTGCCTGGCCCAAAGGCACCCAGCAAGCTTCCCGGCCGAGGGGGGATCTGAACCCAGATTTGCCAGTTCCCCAGTCTGGCATTCTCACAACCAAGCCACACTGGCTCTCAACGAGAAGCGCATTCGTGCGCTGGATCAGCAAGCCATTGCCCAAGGGTGCCTGCAGTGGCCGTTCCTCGCCAGGCGGAGGCTTGGAAGAAGGGGTGCACTGCCCCCTAGTGTTGCTTCCGAGCATGACAGGGAGCAATGCCCAGAGCATCGCTAAACATTCGCGCAGCGTGCCTTTGGGGAGCCCTTCCTCCCTGACTCGGCCTTGCTGCCCCAGACACAGCAAAGAAGGATGCTACACCCAGAAGTAACGGAGACCCTCGAATGCTGGGAGAGTGTGTATTATTAAGGTAATATTAATACAATTGAGCATTAAACTGGGAGGGGTAAATGCCTGGCAGCTACCTTTTGCAATGCCCAGGTCAACTGCGGTAGCCCCTCCTTTCCAAGGCAAGCCCAGATCCCCCCCGGGAGGGCCACCCCACCCTCCCTGCCCCACCGTTACCTTCTTCTCGAACTCCTCTCCCTGCTTCACCTCCCGGGGGTAGCCGTCGATCAGGTAGCCCTTGGAGGAGTCCGCCTTGGCCAACATGGCATCCCGCAGCATGTCCAGGACGGTGTCCTGGCGGGAGAGAGGACGACGGCCACCATGTTGGTGTGGAAGAGCGCTTGCCCTGCACTGCACGGGGGCTCGGGCGACACCGGAGCCCCAGGCCTCGCTCAGGCTCCAGAAGAGCCTGGATCTCACAGCTTTCGGCCTCCGCTCGCCAGCGTGCCTGCAGCTGAGGATGGTGGGGCTGGTCTTCCTTTTGACCGAACAGGGTCTGCGTACCACAGGAAAAGGGGACAGGGGCTGCGAGCGCTGGGGGGCCAGGCTGGGGGCGGCACCCAAAGGTGGCCTCACGGGGGTGTCCTGGGAGCCCGTTTCAGGCAGGAGAGGCAGCGGGGAGAAGGGTAGGGCCGGATGAGTTCAGCCCCCTACAGACGTGCTGAACGACACCTCCCATCATTCCCAGCCAGCATGGCAGTTACCTGTGCTGGCTGGGAATGATGGGAACGCAACACGGCAGTAGTGTGGCGAATGGGGAAAGGCCGATAAGGGCCCGCCTGGGGATGCATGAGCGGCAGGATCCCTGTGCCGCATCTCCTGGCACCTCTGGATAGGGCGGGGGGTCTCTCCCGCCTGCCCCCATTCCTTACAGCCGCAGACTCACCAGCGGGACCAACTCGCCCTTCTCCATGATGGCGGACAGCTTCTTCCCTCGTTCGGAACCAGAGCTGACCTCTGCCCTCAGGAGGTCACCAGTGGACAGGTGGGTGTAGCCATACTTCTGGACAATCCTCTCGCACTGGGTCCCCTTTCCCGAGCCCGGCCCACCTACAACCGACACAAGGAACTCCACTCATGACATGCCTACCATGTGCGTGTCTAGCCTGTCCCTGAAGACCCTTGCTGACGCCCCCACTGGTTATGCTCAGCCCCAGTGCCTTTGCTCATTTCTTATTTTTAAAATATTTCAATTGTTTCTACCTATTTTATATGCTGGGTGTTTTAACTGTCTTACTGTAAATCGTCTCGGGTCTTCCCTAAAGGTGAGAAACTATGTTAATCGTCCTGTGGCCAATTTAAGTCCCGTGGGTCAAGTTGGGAGAAAAGGAGGCTGTGATGCTGCAGCATACATCGTTTCTTGGGGTCCCCACACCTCCTGGGGCACCCCCCAAAACCCTTCTCTAGCATCACTCTTCGGACATAGCGGGTAGCTTGAAATATCACACGGCCAGCTAAACACAGCCTGGTCGCCACAGAATCGCCCTGCCCAAAATGAATCCCGTCATAACGGTGAGGATGTTGTAGCTGATGCATTTGGTTTGCTGCTTCCTTTTTTTACTGGGAAAGCAGGATGGCAAAATCTGGGAATAAAGACGGATCAAATAGACTAGACTAGACAAAACAGGCAGACAGAGCTATAGCTTCAAGCTTCTCCCAAAGCTAGCAGCCAATTTCTTGCTGGCCTTCTGCAGGTGATTACGTTCTTCCCTGGTCAAGCTGACCTAAGAATCCATGGAGGGTGAGACCCCAAAGCCGTCCTGGGGAGCTTGGAAATGAGCTTCCCAAGGCCGGCAATAAGCATGCAAGGAGACCACTCACCTACTACAAAGATGATTTTGTGGTTTTTCAATTTTTCTGCAGGGAAAGAGGGAAGAAAAGAAGGGTAAGTGTGAAGTTCTTGAGAGGAGCCGGTGTAGCTCTTCTCGGGATGACTGACAAAGAAAGGAAGCATTGCTGCCAAGAGAAAGGTTTTAGGGGGGGTTTCAAGCCTCGCCTGATGCTGCAGACCCAAGGACCAGAGAATGCCCGACTTTACCTGTGCCAGCCGTCGCTGCGCTCTCGGCTAGACAGGAGCACTCGGAGCCCATCTTTCCAAAATCGCTGGCCCGCTCGTGTCTTCCGTTTTGCTTCTCTTCCCCACCCCTGCCCCATAATGGCCCTGTGGGTTTGGGTTGGGTTTCACGTCCCTTTGCTCGGCCACTCCACCCTCCCAGCTGTGACTGGGCACAGCCACAAGGTCCTTGTGGTTCAGCATCCAGCGCAGGTCGCCATGGAGATGGTTGCTAAGGGGCAGCGGATACCAAACCTCGACGGCTCCGCAGAACATCTGGAGGAGGCGACCACTGGTGCGAGATGCCAGATGCTCCCTTTTTAAATAGGATCTGACTCAGACCTATCTGCAGATGGAAGAGGAGAATTCTCTACAAATCTCGAACCAGCTGGGGGATTCTGGGAGTATGTTTCTGTGGCCTTTGCAGGGCACCAGGTTGGAGAAAGGCTGCTCCGGAGCATGGAAAATTTCCCAGTCCGAGATGGACGGAAACCTAATGACAGCGGAGCAGCAGAGCTAAAAATAAAACCATGGTGCTTTCTGAGTGGCTCGTAGTCCAGGGTTTCATTAGCAGGCTGCGTGGAGAAGGCTGCTTTAATTACAGCTTTCTAGAATTACACCCAAGCCAGGCAGGGCAGGAAAAGGCTCCAGGGGAATTCGGGAGCTTTTGGTCAGCTGCCGGGACAGATTTCCTTGCTATAGCACAAACTGAACATATAGTTTATTAATGTATTAGATTTCTAGCCTGCTTTTTTTTCCTTCTATTTTTTAATCCTCCTTCAGTCTTCTCAAGGCTAAACATGCCTGGTTTATTTATTTATTCTGTTTATTTATTAGATTTCTATCCCACCTCTTTTCAGTTTAAAGAACTCAAAGCATTCTCCTCCTGCTGTCAATTGTATCCCCACAACAACAGCCCTACAAGGTAGGCTGGGCAGAGAGTCTGTCTCTGGGCCAGGGAGCTCCATGGCCGAGCGGGGACTCGAACCCAGATCGCCTGAGTCCCAGGTCCCATGCTCTTAACCACTGTGCCACAGCAGTTCTCATGTGGAAGCGGGCTCCGAGAACTGGAACCACCACCAGCGGGGGATGGAGTGGAGTCAGCTGCAAAGGGGGGCCACAATGGGCACTGACCGGGGCCCGAAGGTGCTACTGGCACCCTAACAAGGCCAACAAGTTGCCCAGTTTATTCTAGAAGACCAGAAGAAAGTTCCCCCTTTGTGTCTCCCCTTTGGTGGATTCATCGGACCCAAAACCGGGTCCAATGAACCAGGCCAAGAGAACGAGACGAGAGCGTCCAAGATGAGAACGAGAATCCACTCACCCGCTGCCATGCTGGGGAAGGCCGGGGCGAGAGGCGCGTCAAGCTGAAACGAGAACAGAAGGCTTGGTTACACCAGGTGCGGCAGACCTGCCCAAAACGAGCTGGGGAAGAACCTGGGTCTGGTCCCGAGGTCGCATCAGGTCCCCTCTGTCCAGGCTGGTGGCGGAGAGCAGCTGGCCAAGCCCGGCCAAGGTTCTGCCCACTCCCCAGAACCCTCCGATGTCACAGAGGTCAAGAGTCTGGAAGGGGCTGCCCAGGTCTCCGCCGCTTCCCTTCCCTTTTCAGCCTTTCCTGATGGCCAGATTCTTTGCTCACCTGCTTCCAAACAAGGGGAGAGGGGGAAGGACGCTTCCATGCAGGGAACAAGGGGAAGAAAATAGCTTTGCCCCACTGCCCTTGAGGGGCGGGCAATTTGTGGCCATGGGAGATGGGAATCATAGAATAGCAGAGTTGGAAGGGGCCATGAAGGCCATCTAGTCCACCCCCTGCTGTTGCAGGACACCACGTGACACCACCCCACTCCGATGGCCGTCCAGTTCCCTCTTGAACGTCCCCAGTGTGGGAGAGCCCCCCACCTCTGCAGGCAGCCGGTTCCACTGTTGTGTTGCTTGGAGTTGGACTCCAACCTACAAATTGCCCACCGTTGAGATCTATTATTATTAGATTACACTTCTACCTGGTCTTTCTTATTTTGGGTGGAACCTAAGGTGGCTCGCACGATGGAGATATTTGGCTCTCCTGAAAGGTACACAATTGTGGTTTCTGGACAGGACGGAACCACCCCAGAACTGTTTCTTAGTTCTGCTCTAGTTGAGGGCAGAGCTGGGAAAAAAGAGTCGGAGCCGAGAAGTCCTTCCTTCATACTCTCAGACTTCACTAGCCTGACCCATTCAGAAATCTGGGAATACGACTCCCATCAGCCTGGCCTGCGGTCAGGAAACCCGGGAGTTGTCGTTCCAAACATCCAGAGAGCTTCAGGCTAGGGAAGTCCACATTATCTGCCCCGAGCAAGTCACTTCTCCTTTCAGCCTCAGTTCACTGTCTGTAAAATGGGCACAACATTGGCCTCCTTCCCAGGGAGACGGGCACACCAGTTAGGAGCCCAAGATCCCGTCGGACTGGCTAACATCTGGCCACACCGCATACCTGCTTGTAATTCACCCCAATCAAATGAAACTCCACCCCAAAAGTAGCAGCTGGCGGCTCAGGAAGGCGTTCAAGGAGGCCGGCACTGAAAATAGGCACAAGTCTCTCTGCAAAGTTCACTGTCCACCTCACTGGCTTCACTGGGAAGGGGTCCCGTTACAGTCCCCTCCAGCCACACCTAATAAGGCCGGACGGGCCTGCAGACGGCTTGCTTCGGGGTTCTAAGTTTGGCAAAGCCATAGGAAGTCTTGCCGGTCGCGGCCACCCCCGTGCTGGTGGGCCGGGACACGAATCGTTGCGCATGGCAACAGTCGCTTCCCAAAAGGTTAAATCAACGCTGATCTTTGCCATGCTTGGCCCATGCAAGTGTGCAAAAGCGCCATCGCTAGGAAAAACACACCCTCCCCTTGCACCGAGAGAATGGACATTGTAATCCCCCATCGAGAGGAAGCGGGGTGCACGTTTAGACAGAGAAACACCCAACATGGGGTGCATTTCAAAGCAAAAGACCCACAAGCTGTGCACCTCCGAGACACAAGCTGTGCACCTCCGAGACCGTTTTAGCATGCAAGTGTGTCGTCATTTCACTGTTATTCCAGGGACAGGCAGAGAAAAAGTCAGGCATGGATTACAGAGGGAGGGAGAGGAATATCACTAGAGGCATGCACTGCACATGTTCCCAGGGGTTGGTGAAGTATTGTGTGTCTTTAATGAGCTGTAATCCACTTTTGAATGGGATTTATGCCGAAAGGCAGGCTATGAAATGAATAATTGCATGGAGCATTTAAACAGCCTGGCGGGTCTTCCTTTCCATCGTACGGATTCTGTAGATAAAATCTCGATTTTAGCACAATCCCCAGGGTCACCGATCTATTCCGAATAAGGAGCAACAAATATATTGGTGCAAAAGTTATATTATGGCTGGGTTCAGACAATACACAAACAACCCATGAAGGCAATCCAAGGTTTTGTTCTGTGGGTAGTTCAGCATGGTTTACTATCCCGGCTGAGTTCAGACTACACAATAACCTGGGGTTCAGCAAAAACCCATGCTCAGCCCTTGAATAAAGGTTATCATGTAATCTCAGCCCTTTCTCACACCCACTACTACTGCTTACACAACAAGAAAATTACTTACTCCCCAAATCCCTGACCACTGGGCATGGAAGATGGAAACCGTATTTCACAGCATCCCAAGGCCACCAGTCCCAGACTTGTGCTAGTGACACCTGGCAATCTTTTGAGATTGCGCCACGGATACACATCCTGTACATCAATGGATACTACCTGGATGCATACAATTCCCCGCACATAGACAGATAGCATCTCAAGGTCCAGGCCTAGCTTTCTCCTTGAGGAGTGCACCTCTATGCATGTCTACTCAGAAGCATATTCCACTGAGTTTAGTGGGGTGAAGGGCACCATTCATCCCATGCATGCTAGGATAGGGGAAAAAACCCTACAATTTCCAACATGGCATTGCATCCTAAACAATGTTTGTTAAGAGCAATGCATCCATGTGGCTGGAGCCTGCAGGACCCCTTTTGGCCGCTGCTGGCAGCAAATGATTGTTATATGATTGTCTATTTATTTTGTAAGCCGCCCGAGGCTTTTTGCGAATGGGGCGGCATAGAAATGTTCTAAATGAAATAAATAAAATAAAAATAAATGGTTTTATGGCCGATACTGTTGTGACGGCTAGCATAGGAGCAGCCCGAGGGACAGATTCGAGTCCTGCCTTTCCCGCTGGAGGGCAGACCCCTCCTCAGGAGGCAGGGTCTGAGCCTGGGGCTGCTAACAGGCATGGCTCCCCTCAGAAGTGGGGCACAGTTTAGCCAGCCTTGACAGCAGGGTTCCTTTGCTCGGGCCGTTGGCTAAAGAAGACGGAACTGCAGCAAGAACCGTGGCTTCAAGACTGCAAAACTGCAAAACCCAGACTGGACAGGCAGACTAAGGGGATGCGCCCCTTGGGAATTCTGTGTTTGGGTCATTTAAATGTGTCTGCCGAGAAGTTCGGAGGAGACTCCTGCGAGTCCCTTGGACCGCAAGGAGATCAAACCGGTCAGTCCTAGAGGAGATCAACCCTGGCTGCTCTTGAGAAGGCCAGATCCTGAAGATGAAACTCAAATACTTCGGCCACCTAATGAGAAGGAGGGACTCCCTGGAGAAGATCCTGATGCTGGGAATGATTGAGGGCCAAAGGAGAAGGGGGCGGCAGAGGATGAGGGGGCTGGATGGGGTCACTGGGGTGGAGGGTGTGGGCTTGGAGGGACTCCGAGGGAAGGTGGGGGACAGGAGGGCCTGGAGGAGTGCTGTCCATGGGGTTGTGATGGGTCGGGCACGACTTTGCAACTAACAACAACAACCGAGAAGTTCAGACGTCACACAATCACTCAAGGGAAAAAACTACGATGAAAACCTCAGGGATAAACAAGCCTTTGTCCTCTTAATATGTTGCTCATGGTTGTTTTTATATTTATGGTACAGTATAAAAACAACCCAACCACACCACTAAGGAAAGGAACCAAGGACAAGGTAAACATCACAGTGCTTGAGCAAAATGCAAAGCGCTCCTTAGCACTAATTGCATATTTCGTTTATACCTCTGTATATTAGTATATAAAACACCATGCTGCTCTCATGGGCACACCCATAACACACACACACGTGCAAGAACACGTGTGTAGACCGTTCGTGGCTGACGAGCGCTTTCTTGTTCACGTGGCTGGTTCGGATGACGCAACAAGCAATCCCTCCTCAGCCTGGAGTGCCGTTTTCGTGTTGTCTGAACCCAGTCTGTGGGTTTGAAGCCTGCCCCCTCTTGCTGTTGTGGGAAAGGCCCCCTGCGGGGAAATGGACCCCCCCCCATCAGGTGTGTTCTGGGGTGCTTGGCTCAAACAGGGCTGGCACAACATGGCCCACTCTGCCCCCTGCCTAGCTTGCTTCAAGGGGCATTCCAGGCCCTGCCTTGGTTGTTATTATTATTATTATTAGAACATTTCTAATTAACATTTCTAGTTAAAAGCACAAGATGCTGGCAGGAATCAAATGCAGCCGTGGACAAAGCGCCATCAGCATCCTCTAAGGGCCAGCAAAAAGGAGGCCATGTTCTCTGGCCTTTGAGATATGGGGCCATCACCAGAAATGTCCTGACTCTAGTCCCAGCAGACCAGAAAGCTGGGCTTTGGGTAGTAACCTTATAAATGCTGGCCTGCCTGCCACCTGAAGTGGTACAGTCCTGACAGAGTGTGACCGATGGATTTAGCTTCATGTGTAAATCGGCTTAGGAGCTGCCGAGGAGGAGAGAAAGCAGGCAGGAGCTAAATTTGACTCTACATATGTGATGCAACCTGATATTACCTTAGGTGACATGACACTTACATTAAAAGAACTCACACGGTACAGTTCTCCTTGGTCGGTACTATTCTGGACTGCAAGGGGAATACTGAGTTTCTTTAATGCTGCACCTTGTCATGAAACTCCCTGCAACTGGAAAGCAAGGGTCTGGGAAACCCTGTACCCTGACGTGCTATATTTCCATGAGCAGAGAGTGTTGCTTTATTTTAAGATGGGGAAACGCTCAAGCATGCAGTTCACGCCAAATGCAGTCGTGGGGGAACAGACCGGGAAGGACAGCAACAGAAGCGTTGGAAAGATGCTACTTAGAGGCACAGGAACTGGGGGCCCTCGTTTAGGATCCTTAATTTCTGCAGTCCTTCCATGCAGGGGCCTTATGCATGCAATCGTTGATTTGGCAGGGTTAGATGCTATTTTTCAACAAACGCGTCTCCAAGGGGCTTATGTTGCAAAGATGGTTTGCCAAAGACGGGTGAAAGGTTGGTCTGGATCTGTGCTTGACCACTGGGTGGCTTGCTTCTAAAAGCAATGGATTTCTGGTTCCAGACTGTCTAACACAACAATGAACAACTCCCCCGTCCCGCCCAAGTCCACCAAATTAGGCTGCTGGAAAAGAAAGCTTGCTAGAGAAACAGGATCAGGCCAGTATGTGAGAGGACTGGTAAAAGCCCCCAACAACAGAGGTCAACATCTGGTAGTCAGGACCCATAGCCATGGAGAGGCATGGAAGTGGTCCCAATCCCCTGGTCCAAATGGGTGGCAGGAGCAAAGGAATAGACCTCCTCGCTCGGCTTCCAATTGTCTAGCCAGGTTGCCTTGGCCCCCAACCCTTCCGTGGAGGTCTCATTCCTTGGAGGCTGGGTCCCTCATCCTGCACCAGAAAATTCCCCATTTTCTCTGATAAAGATCAGGGTTAACCAGGGATTCCTCCAGGAAGTCCACACTCTTCCCTGGAAGAAATCAAAGGAGGCTTGGTGGGCCAGAAGAGGTCTACAGGTTGTCTCCCCTGGGGCCCAGCATTCCTCAACCCAGAACCTTCCACCTACTACAACTACCCATCTTCCCCAGCCAGCACAGAGTTAAGGATCTTTGCAAACACCTGTTCAGAATTGGGAACTCGGCCTATCTGGACTTTGGGCATTCCAAATTCTGTTTTTCTAGGTAGCTATTTCTGCCGTGACTTCCATTATGAGTTGCCTCCATGATCTAAAACAGGAGCAGTCCAAGACAACCAAAACCCAAGACTGGAAGTTCCTCGCCTAAGAGAGGAGTTTCTCTTGGTATTACTTTGCCGCCAAGCCTGGAGAAAGACTGCCAATGGCTAGCAACGTCTTCAAGGAGGCACTTCTGGACCCCCTCCTCATGGGCGGGGGGCACAGACATGACACATGAGCCTCGCCTGAAAAAAGGAAGACCTTTCCGAGGTGTATTTTTTGCGGGTATAATCATGGGCACAGGTGCCTTCGTCCATATCAACACTCAAGGCCCTAAACACCTTGCGGCCAAGTTACCCGAAGGATCGTTTCCTCCTACATATACTTGCCAGGATGTTAAACTGCCCTCGGTGGCCCTTCTCTCAGAGCCCCACCAAGAACAGGGACTTTTCCGAGGTAGCCCCCAAATGGCAGAATGAGCTCCCCAAAGTGGCACAGCCACTGTCTCCATTGTGGAGACCTTCCTGTTTTCCAGCCATTTTAATCCTTCCACGTGTGTTGTTTTACATCTCTTTTTAAAACCACTATTGTGTTTAATCTTTGCACTGCGCTAGGTTTTACATTGGTTTTTACTTCTATTTGGTGCTGTAGTTTTAAACTTTTTAAACATCGATAGTGGATGTAATACTCCTTTTTATGGTTTTGTTCTTGTGAATCATTCAGAGATCTTTGGCTATAGGAGAGGTATAGAAATTTAACACACATATAAACCAAGGTTTCTTTAATTGGGGTGGCACTCCTAGTACCAGAGTTCCCCAGCTGGGCAGCCCCCAGATGCTTGGGGCTGCAACTTCCATCATCCCTAACCAATGGCTGAGCTGATGGGGGAGATGGGAGCTGTAGTCCAAACCACAAAGGGCATCCGCTCGGGGGAAGTTACCTTGCATTTGTGCACAAACACAGAAAATGCATTGTATGTCCACAAACTAAACATGTTCCTTGTCCCTTCAACAGGTAAGCAAAAAGGAAAATTAATTCCGCCAAAGTTCTTCTGCGTATTCTAAGCAGCTCCCTCATCCTCTTTGCTGCCACTCATTTCCAAAGGGCTCTTTTTGATCCCTTTTCAAGTGCCGGACAACATGCAAATGTACTCAAATACAGCAGAAACAAGCCCTGTATTCCTAGGCCAGCGGCCACACCAGTTCCAGAGAGACTCTGGAAAGAACGGGCTAGGAACCCCCTGCCTGGACGTGCAAAATGCCCCCTCCAGGAAGACTTTTCCTAGCATGGATGCTGGTGCTGGGCCACAGGTGCAGCTCCGCAAGGGGGGAAGCCTGTCCCAAGGTCACTGCGGGTCCTCGACGTCTCCTTGAGGCGCAGCCCAAGCCGGGCGGGCGCGCACGGACCAACGGACGCACGGTGCGGGGATCGCATCCCGGTACGCGCAGACCGCATGGTGGACTTGAGGCGGCCGGCTTGCAGAGAGGCGAAACAAAGCCGAGCGCCCCCCCACACACACACACCGCGCACAAAGCATCTCGCATCCCCGTGCGCGTGCGCACACGCTCCGTCCCCACTCCGCGTCTCCGGGTGGCACCGGCTGAATGAAAGGAAGGGGGGGACCCAAGGCATCTCCTTGCTGTGGCGCGAGTGCTCCCCGCCCCCCAGCAATCCGGCCCCACATCAGAGCGGCCTGGAGAAAGAGCCCCCCCCAAAAGCGGGGCTCCCACCTACCTCTCAGCGGCGGAATGGAGGGGAGCAAGGGGGGGCGGAGGAGCAGAGGCCGTGCAAAGCCAACAGGCTTCCCTGCATGGCTTTGCAAGCTATTTTTACCCCTGTATATACTGTCAGAGGCGCACGGCATGCTGGGAGGAGGGGGGCCCCCTCAGCGGCTGATGGGCTTGGCACGGGCCGCCCCGCTCGCTCCCGCAGCCGCCCTGAGCTGCATGGCAATGAACCTGGGCAGGAGCGAGTGGAAGCGGGATGGCCAGAGAGGGGATGTGCTCGGGCCGACCCCGTGAGAGTGAGCTCGGAGCTGGGGAAGGAGGCAGCAGCCTGCGCTGTCGAAAGAGTTCGTCCTGCAAGCCCGCGATCCTGCAGCCCGAGCCGGGTGCAGATCCAATGGACAGGAGAGGGGAGAAAGGGCTCCCCCACCCATCTTCCAGCCTGGACACCGCTTGCAAAACAGGGCCCTGGCGTGGCAGTCTCGGGTGGCAAGCGGGGGCCATCCTCTCCAGTGGAGGCAGAGATGCCTGGCGTCCCCAGGGCTGGTGGCTGGAAATCCACTCCGGATTTCAGCCTGAACGTGAATGCTCCTCTTTCGAGGGCAGGTTCTAGCACCACGGACAGCTCCTTAAAAGTCTGGGCCAAAGCCCCACGTTGTACGCAAAGGTCTGGGTCCCAAGCACAGCGTCTGCTGCCGGCAGGGCGAGACTGCCGGTCAGCGCTGCGCTGCTGCCAGCCCAGTCGACTGTACTGGCTGTGATGGACTCCTGATACAGCTGCTCCCGCATTGAATTACAGGCAGAAAAGCATGTTGGAGGGAGAGAGGAGGCGGCATCCAAAGAAGAGCGAGGAAGAGAAGGGCTTTGACGGCCGCACAGAAAACGGGGGCATGTGCTTTTGGCTCTCTTCCCACCGGTATGTGTCCCTAGACAGGTGGCCCTGAGGCAGCGTGGTCTTTCCCGAGAGAAGTTTCCCTAGAATTAGGCAGTGGATGGCTGGAAAGTTCCTACTTCCAGAGAACTGGAATGGCTGCCTGCCAGGGAATGAAGCAGCAGGCTAAACAACTCTGAGCTCCGTATGTTCAGGGGGCTCAGGCCTTGGAAGTGGGGTGGGTAAAGGGGCCAGGTGGCTAGGAAAGGATGGAGGATTGCTCCAGCCAACGGGGGACACACAGGCCCGCTTGGTACCACCTATGCATCCCCCCCTTTATGGTGAGTTACCGGGGGGTATGTGCCAAGCCCAGGTTGATCGAAGCCAGCCTTTAACCCTGGCTGTTGTTTCTGGTCTGCTTCCACCAAGAACTCACCCCGTCCTCCCCGATTCCTGTTTTCGACCCAGAAAAGAGGAAGTGGGGCTCATATCCAGCCCAGCTCTGCGGGAAAAACCCCGGAGGCTTTTGCCAAGAGCCTGGCCTGGCCTGGCCTGGCCGTGTCTCAGTGGCAGCCCTACCTGGCCCCCTCCGCTTTCCTCTTCCAGAGATTCTTGGCTCGAGCTGAACAGACAGTCCGACGGAGATGGCTGGAAAGACTCTGCATCAGAAAGGACCAAGACAGGGTGTCAGAGAGGGCCAGAAGGTCCGGCGGGAAAACCACAGCAAGCCTTCTACGGGAAAGAAGGGGCTCCTGGCGTGCAGGGCTGGGCAGCATGAGGCTTGGGGGCAAGCGCAGTCCTCGGGGCATTTGGGGGGGTTAAACTAGCACGGGCCTTGCAATCCAGAGCTTTCCTCAAACCCCTGCCTTGCCCCAAGGTGGCCGAAGAAAGTCCACCTGGAGCGGCAGAGAAAGAGGGTCGCTTAGCATGGATAACGCCTGAGATCAGCAGCAGCTGAGGAAGCTCCTGGGGACGATGGGGCATGGAGAGGTAGGCCAGGTGGCCTCCCCCGTGCACTTTCCTGATGTTGAAAAAATGGTCCTTCCTGCACATCCCCCCTTTATGGATGAAAAAGGGGAGACGTGGGCGGCACACACGGCTGCCCCTTTCGCACGTGCCTTTGGGCACAGGTAGCCCACCTCTGCTGACACCGGGACCCGCCTAGCCCAGGAAAAGGGGTGGCAAAGAGAGAAAGAGGCGAGGAGGAGGAGGAGGAGAGGAACAGGAGGGGAGGAGGGACCCAGAACAGAAGGCGGAGGGAATGGTCATGCTCAGGAGGAGTACAAGATGCTGAGCTTTCCCGAGGCTTTTCCTCAGAAGGGTTGGCAGGGTCAGGATGCGCCCCGGCCGAGGGGCAGAGCAGGGCTCCCCGTGCCCAGGGGAGACCCCCGGCTGCAGGGCCCGGAAGATGAGGGGGAGACCCACTGTTCTCCTTCGTGGAGGACAGACCTGTGGACCTTCCCTGCTCGGTGGAAGGCGGCCAAGGAACCGGTGCCAGGAAGGGCTGGCACTGCCGCTCTCCTCCGGGCCAGGAGCCAGGCCGGGTGGGCCCAGTCCAGAGCCACTGGCAAGGAATCCCATGCTACAGCTGTGACTGCTCAGAGGACCCCCGCTCCTGGTCCCTTGCTTCCTCAGGAGACATTTCAAGGGGGGCCAAACGGCCCTCCACCCCCGGCCGCAGCCCAGAGGGAGGGAGAGCTGGCACTGAATGCCCGGCCCGGCCCCCGTTTGTCACGGAGCGCAGCTCCGACTGGACACCCATGGAGGCGCCTCTCACCTGGTGCCTCCGCCGCCGCCAGGTGCAGCCGCTGCTGGAGGCAGGCGCTGATGTCCGCAAAGACGCTGTCCTCGTCTCTGTCTGCGTCAAACTGGAAGGGGGGAAGCAGGGGAAGGGGGTGTGAGAGCCGCTAACCCCTCTCAGCCCACCCCCACGAAACTCGAGAATAGTCCGTTCCACTCCCGCACTCCAGACCCAGTAAATGCCAGAGTGCCCCATTCCATTTCCTGCACTTTTTGCCGGGGGCCGGACCACAGCGCGCCTGCAGGGCATCTGGAAGCTGGACCACACCTTGGGCTCACCTGTCCGACACCTGCAGGGAGACCTGCTTCCCATCCCTGCCCTATCAGGGCCCTTTGGACTGTGCTTCTGCAGCACAGGGAGAGACTCACCAGAGGGTGCTTTCTAGGCCACCTGGCCCACCTGCAGCCGCCTCCACTGGGGAGTGTCCCACCTGGTCACTCTGGGGTTTAAGGTTGCAAGTCCCATCAACCCCCACCAGCGTGGCACGGGCTGCTGGGCAGCACCATGAGGGGGAAGGGGCGACCCCTCGCGTGAGGTGGCTCCAGGGAGCAGTTTGCAGTGGGTTATGCTGAATCTCTTCGGCTCAGTGATCCAGCCACGTCCTCTTGCCCTGAATCTGCCTGGGGCTGGGCGTTTGCGTGTGGGGCCCTGCCAAGGATGAGCAAGGCCGGCTGGCCGGTCTCCCACTGCCCGGGTGCTCTGCTTCCCCACATGCGACCCGCGGGCTTCGCACCCGCAAGACTGACGCAGCGCCTGGGGTCCCACCCCCGGACCCCGGTTTGCCTTGCCTCGGCGCTGCCCGGAGCTCACCCGCACGACCGCCCCCTTTTCCTGGTAGTACTTCACAACGAAGGGGACATTGCGCTTGAAGGTCTCCAGCCGGTGCGCGACGGCCTGGGCGTTGTCATCTGGGCGGCCCTGCTCCTGGGAACGCTTTTCCAGCCGGAGCCGGAGCCGGGGGCTCGAGCAGGCCAAGAAGAGCACGAGGTCTGGAGGACCAATCTGCGGGGAGAGGCCAGGTGTGAGTTTTAGCCCGGGGGGAACCCTTCTTTTGTCCCCGTGCCGCCAGAGCCTGGAGCAAAGGGGCCGTTACTCTTGGCACAGGTTCCAAGGCCAAGCAGAGTCCGACGCGTCGGATGAGGGCTGGGGGGATAGGAGGCAGAATTCCCAGACACCGAAATGTGAGAAGAATGGGCTTGTCTCCCCAGGGGTTCAGGCCAACACTGAGAGGAGGTGTAGGAGAAGAAATCCGACAGCCAGGAGAGCCTGGTACGAGTCTCGACCCCAGGACGCAGCCTCGGGAGAGACCAGCCAGACAGGGAATGGGCAGAGAAGAGGCTTGCCGGCCTCCCTCGCAGCGGGAGAGGACACAGAGGTGCCTAAAAGGAGGGTCCCGGGAAGTCGTTGTTACATTGGCCTCAATGAACCACTTTTGGCATTTTTTGCAATGTTTTGGTACTGTCGCAGCTACAAGAGCACTGAAAAGGGTTGAAATAACTTGCAAACACGCTAAATTTGGGTGATCCAGAAGCAGGAGAGATGCCATCTCCCCCCTCATTGGGGGCACCGCTGCCTGTCCTAGAACCCGGGCGGGGAACCTGTAGGCCTCCCACTCTTGTTGGACTCCAGCTTCCCTCAGCCCCAGCCAGCATGGCTGACAGTCAGGGATGATGGGAGTTGCCATCACACACCAGCTAAAGGCTCGCCGTTTCTCTGCTCCTGTCCTGGAGGGAGCGAGGGACGGCTTGGCTTGGCTTGAAATGCCAAGTCGTAACTACCTATGTGGCAACTTGGGTATATAAGTGAACGCTCCCCAGCCTGATGCTCTCCAGATATTCAGACTGTGCTGGATTACAACTCCCATCATCCCCACCTTTGAAAGGGAACCGCAGCTTAATGCTAAAGGCTGGTCCGTTCCGTCTGGATGAAAGATGACACAAAACATTTTAAGTGCTGAGCGTGCATTGGGGAAGCTAGAGCTGCAGTCCTCTCTATTTGAGATCTCGGGGCAGGCTGCTAGCGAGAGCTGAGGTGCCAGATGCGGGCAGCCTCCCTGGGTGCCTGCGGTGACCGGCTTCCTCTCCTACCTGCTCCTCAAAGGTGAGGGCCTGGCCGATGTCTCGGGGGAAGCCGTCCATGACGAAGCCCTTCGCATCTTGCTGCTTCATAAACTGCTGCTTCAGCTCCTCGAGCGCCGTTTCCTGACAAGGAGGAAGAGGCATGCCAGAGGAATTCTGTTTGGAATAAACCAAGCTCTTTCCTGCGCTTCCTATAACTTGGGGCAGAAAATCAAGTTCAAGCCAACCTTAAAACGCACCCCTTCTTTTTAAGCTTCACCGGTAAAGGTTTCCCCTGTGGGGAGACGCCACTCTCTGCCCCCAAACTACGCCCGCTCACATTTCAGATGTAGGATGCCGAAGTACTCTCACCTGTGGGGCGAGCTCTCCATCAGCAATGATCTTGGCGATCAGCTCCCACTTCCGGTCAGTGGTGGCACGGAGAATCATCTGGTGGCGCAGGATCTCCCCCACAGAGATACAGATGAACCCAAAGTGGGCCGCCATCCTTCTGCTCTGGGTCCCTTTCCCGCTACCGGGCCCCCCTGCGTTTCAGAACGACAGCTTGGAAATGCTGTGCGAGAGCGGAGCCGGCCTGCTTTTCGTGGCTCTGAGGTCAGCGAGGTGGGGCATTCACCCCAGGTCTCAGTCCGAACTTCAACGGAGCTATCCGTGGTGAGAAGCCGATTTCGGAGCCAGCTGACCTTCCGGATGTTTTCACCCATAGCTCCCCCCAGCTGGACCAATCACCTTTCCTTGGTCTCGGCTCCCCCAAATTGGTTCCCCCAGCTGCTGAAACTACAGTTTCCATCAGCCCCAGGGATTAGGGCTAATGGCTAGAGATTCTGGGCATTGCAATCTAAACATCTGGAGGATACTGTTGTGAAGCCTGGGGTAGGGGGGGGATCTGCTGATGAAAATAATGGGGGAGTGTTTTGAGTGACATCCCGTTTTCTGCTGCTATTTTTCATGAAACTGAATCAGATCTGGACCACGTTCATGGGACACCGGGAGAAGAGGGGGACCCTTCTCTCTGGCAAAATCTTTCATGCAAATCTTCTGCCTGGCCACTGGAAACAGTGGGAGAAGATCGCGCTAACTGGGCTGACAGACACGTCCTATCCAGGCCTCTCCCAGCAGGCTTCAGTCCTGGCCTGGACGGCCCCACGAGCCCAGATTAAATGCCTGGAAACCACCTTGAAGGCCTGGGCGGCCCTTCAAGCAAGCCTCGAAGGAAGAGCGTCTCTCAAGGACCACACCGCCGGCCCTCCGCCCAACGCTGCCCTTGACGGAAGCTCTCACCGATCACGAAAATGATCTTCGGCCGGGGCCGGGCCGGGCCAAAGACATCATACTCTTGGATCAGCCCCGTCGATTCGGTCATGTCCGAATCACTTTCGATGGAGAACTGAGTCTTGACGGCGGGCAGGGGGCCGAATTGGCTGCACGGGGCCGTGTCTGCAAAGAAAAGAGCGGGTACAGGCCCTGTGAGACCTCCCCGCAGACCCCGGAAGCGGGATGGGCGACACGGGGAAGGGGACATGGGCAAACTGCCCAGGTGGGTACAGGAAAGCCCCCCGTCTAGCATGGGGGACGGGGCGGGGAGCGGCTTTGGAGGCAATGCCACAAGCAGGTCCACCTGAGCCCTGGCCAAGGGAGGAGAGACTTCCAAGGGCAGGACAGCACAAACCTCAGCAGTGCTGTCCCCAAGTCCCAGGTGAGGCGGGAAAGAGAGCGGGGGGGGGAGAGGGGGCTAGTTAATTTTCATGGCAGGTGACGAGGAGGAGAAATTGATTGCTTGGCTTTGCTTCCACGGAACTGAAAGAAATCCTCGTCATTCCTTCCAAATTTGCATAGCAAGACTTGTAAATTAATTTCACAGTTCACATTCTAGACATGTGCATAAAGTGCTAAGTTTTCAGTCTGGGCCCCAAATCTTTTTGGAGCCCGCAATGCCCCACAGCTCCATCCCGGGGCATCGTCTTTTCCCCACATTGGGAAGCATGTGGCTGCGCTCCCAGAAGAAGCCTTCAAGCCAGGGACGGCTCCAAGGGGCCAGGCAGATCCAGCCGGAGGGATTCAAAGACAGGCTGGGCTGCCAGCCAAGCCGGCGTCCATGAGCCCCTGAAACACCCGTCCGCTACCTGTGTAGAAAGCGGGTTTCCTGCCCTGCCCGTTGCCGACAGGTTGTACGGCCTGCTTCTCCGGACTGACGAACGTGTCCCACTGCACCATCTCGGGGCCGCCCAGCTCCCGGACTTTCTGCAAGCAGTGCTCCAGGTAAGCGACCGGGTCCTCGGGGCGGTGGTACATCAGGCCAGTCAGCATGCTCTGCGGAGGGAGAAGCAACGGCGCAGGTGAAGCATCGATGCAGGCAAGGAAGCCAACGGGCGCTTCCACGGCCGAGCACTCGGCAACCAGCAGCAGGGCTGTCCGGCACACCGGAGACGAGAGGGCGCACCTGCCCCGGCCTGGCTCCTCGGCTGCTGCCCTCACTGGCTCTTATTAGGCAAGCATCCCTGACGAGGTCCCTCGCCCAGACCCAAGATCCACCCTACAACGGGCTTATGGGGCTGGGCACCAACTACAGCAGCCCCCTCCACCGGCTGCCCTGCAGAGGTTTTGGACAACATCTCCGACTGTCCCAGATGATTTTTGTCATGCTGCCTGGGGCTGATGGGAGCTGTAGCCCAAACTCCCGGGGTCACAAGATCAGGGGCAGTTTTAAGAATGGCGCCAGACTGCAATGGGGTGGGGCGGGGGGGATACAAGACTGGTGTTTGCCGCACCCTGCTTGAAACATGCTTTCGTTTTCTTGTACTTGCGAGGAAGGGATTGCCAATTAATTAGTTAATATTAATTAAGCAACCGTTGCTATTTCCTGACTGCACTGGGAAATATTGTATCTGAGTTCAGGTATGGATATTTTAGGAACTGCAGCTAAATATTAGGACAAGAGACAATAGAAATGTTATAATAATAATAATAATAATAATAATAATAATAATAATATTAGGACAAGGACAATTTTCACCCCGGTGTTTCACACCGCCTGCTTAAAAGATCCCCAGTCACCCCGCAGCACACATGAGAAGACTCGACTCTTTATGAGGCGGTGTGATTAATGTCCTTATTTATCTGAAGTGCTTTTCATGCCACTCCGGGGACAAAAGGCTTGCAAATCAGTGGACGCACAATGAAGAAAGAACACTCTCTTCTTGCCCTGATGACGGGGCTCAAGCAGAAGCTGGGGTGAGAAGGCGGCCAGCAGCTGGAAGGGAAGCAGCTTCCAGAGAAGGAGGGCTGGACGGAGCTGCGCTGAGCTGGTGGGAGAGCTCTGGCCCCCCTCCACCTGAAGTCGGACGGATGGGCAGGTGCCCACCAAGGAGGGGAGCAAAGCAGGCTGGCTTCCCAACAAAGCTAATGGAACAGACACGCTTCTGATCACCATCTGTTGCTGCACGAGAATGTGGCCCCTTCCTGGAGACGGTTCTGGGAGCGGCCCGTGCCCAGAAATCCTAGAATTACCCACCCCTCTTGCAAGCATTCCAGGGCAAAGCGCTTTATGCTACCGAAAGCTTTTCCAGCCACGATTCCATGGGAGTTGTTGCCGCCCTACTCAAAAAGCATGTGCTGGGGGCTCCCAGCCCCACTGATGAGCAGGACCCCTGGCCGACTCATCCCGATTTTGGCTGCTCAGCATCCGCTCTGGCTCTGCTGGTTTGGTGAGCAAATGCCAAGCCGAGCCGAGCCAGCTAGCAATCCATGCAGCTGACCCTCCATCTTGCGCTATCGGCACAGCGCCTGGGCTACACCGCCGAGATCAAAGGCGCTGTGGAGGGAGTCTGCACATCTGCACATCTGCACATTGTCCCCTTTCTTCAAAGCCAGAGCATGAAAAGAGCAGGCAAAGTCTGAGAAGATGAAAGGGCCAGCAGGTTTGGGCCACAGAGAGGATGGCGAATAAATACAACCCACAGTTTTCCATTCTTCCCAAAGGTAGATCCGAGCAGCAGTTAGCTCTCCTCCCACTTTGGAGAGGCTGCGCAGCTTGCCAAGGTGCGAAGCAGGCAAACAGTGACCGAATATTATTATTAAAAACAACAGAAAGAACAATAAGGGGGAAAATTCTCCCTGCATGGCTGACCATTAGTAAATAGCATGACATCGAAGATACTCAGTTCAAGACCCGAAATGAAAGTGTGGAGACAGCTGGTCCTTATGCATTTCTTGGAATCTGGCTGAGTAAGCCCTGAGATCATAAAAATGTAAAAGAATCGAGATGGCCTGGAGCAGCTTTTTTAAGATGAAAAATGTAATATGCCATAAAAATTTAAAATTAACCTTGAGAATGTGTCTTGTATGCTGCTAATCATTCCTAGTTCTACCGTATGGAGTAGAATTGAGGATTTTAACACAAAGTACCATTAAAAAGAGAGAAGCATTCAAATGTGGATTTATTGCAGGATGTTATGAATTATTTGGACTGAAAAGGCAAGCAATGAAGAAGCAGCAAAGAGAAATGAGTAAAGACCAAGAAATTATAAAACACATAAAGTGCAGAAAATTAGACTATTCCGATCATATAAAAAGAAATGAAAAATATAGAGTGCTGCAGGTAATATTCAAGGTAAAATAAAAGAGGAAAGAAGTATAAGAACAACTTTGGGGTTGAGACGCCTTAGAGAATTGGTTGCTTGATATCAAATACAGTCATTATTACCATTATTACTAATGAATTATTATCAATACTAATTTTATTTCTAAACTGCCCAATAGCCAAAGTTTTCAGGATGGTTCAGAACAATGGGATGCTGTACACAATAATTTCCAACCTCTAATAAGAGAAGAACAAGAAATGCATTATGATTCACTTCATTTCTATTCCATCCAACACGTTCCTAAACAATTCAGCCTCCCAAGCAACTTTCTAGAAGGAGAGGCTCCGATATGCTTGCCAACTGGACTAGGACTGCTAAGACCATTAAAAAATGAAAATCAGATGGCCTCATTCGAGCAAATGGGTTTCCATGAAGTTACTTCCCCAAGTTGGTGCCCTCTGGGGCGGGTTTCGCTTATAGATGAGGGCAGCGTACCCAGCGTGAGATAAGTCTAGATGGACACAAGAGGGAAAGCCGGGAGAAGCCTTGTACGAAAGCTGCCGGGAAGAAAATGGATGCATTTGAGCCATGGTGTTGGAGGAGAGCTTTGGGAATACCTTGGGAGATGGAAAGACGGACAAGTGGGTCTTAGGGCAGATCGAGCCAGAACTGGCAAAAGTGACGAAAGTTGGCACATTCGGAAAAGGCAAAACTCGCTGGAGAAAAACCGTCCTGCTGGGGAAAGCTGAAGGGAGAAGAGCGAGGCCAGAGAGGAGATGGGCGGATTCCATCCAGGAAGCCCTTGCCTTGGGTTTACAAGGACTGAGCCAGAGTGTCCAGGGCAGAACGCCTGGGAGGGTACAGAGTGTGACCCTGTGGTTGAAAGGACTCGGGAGATCCGGGTTCGAGTCCCCACTCAGCCATGCAGCCAACTGGGTGATCTTCAGCCAGTCCTATGCTCTCAGCCCAACCTACCTCACAGGGTTGTTGTGCTGAGAGCAGGAGGAGGAGGAGAATGAGCTGAGCCACCTTGAGTTTTTGGAAGGAAAAGGTGGGATATAAATATAATAAACAAACAAACAATCAGTCATAGGGCAGACTTGCCGGCACGTCACAACAACAACAACAAAAGAGGACACGCATCTGTTCGGTTGCTTATCGGTGCCCTAGTGCCAAGACCTCTTGGAATTAATTAATTTTTACTAATCTTACTGCATCTGTGTGGTGGCATGAGCACCTTCAGCCACTAGAGGGAGACTTCCCTAGCAAGCAGGCAAGCACTTAAGAAGAGAGCATTGTGGTCCATACCTCTGGAAGCCAGGAGAGACTCGCGGGTCAAGAGATGCTCTGCGTTTTCCCTCTTCCTTCGCTGTGGGGCAGCCCCTCTGATGCAGCAGACAGACTTCTCCTCCAGGGACCCATAGGTGGGCATGGCCTCAGCCAGGTGGGAGCCACCTCCACCTGACAGCTGCACAGATCTTTCTGCAGCCGTTGCTTCAGCGAACGCAGGGCTGTTCCAGGCCTTCCACCCAGCCCTGGGTGCTTCTGCCTCCCCACTTGGCTTCCGACAGGAAAGACAGTGCGCGGAGACACTGAACCCACTGCTCGGGGCCCCAGAAGTGGTGCCTGGACCCTTCCCAGGAGAAACACTGCCCTGAGCCAAAGGATCGGGTGCCAGCGGGCGGTGTGATTGCATTTCCAGGGATGGCTTCCTCAGCAGGGCAAAGGTGACGATCCAGGCGTGTTTTTAAAAAGGGTGGGAGAGGCAGGACCCAGGAGTTCTCCGCTGAGGAGGAAAAGCCCTGTGCTGGCTGCCTACATTATTTGGGGCAAAGACGTTCCTGCTTGGCCTCCTGCCTCTTGTGCTGCCAAAACCAACTCTGGCTGGCCAAGGAGGATGGTCTCCGAGGCAAAGTCTGACTTGGCCACAAATCAGATATCGCCTAAATCTGGCAGGAAGCTCTTAACTCCCCTTAATTTTGTAGAAAATAATAATAAGACTCATTTAACTCCCCTGGGAGCGCCATCACGAGGCAGTTCGGACGGAAGTGAAATTTGAGTGTGCAAAACGAAAGAAGTTTTGCAGAGTGTTTTAACAATTGATTGTTTCAGGCTGAACATAATTCTATTGCTATTTCAATTAGTAAAGGTGGTCCTTTTAATTGTGATTGTTAAGATTTTTCCAGTCTCTTATGTTAATTATTCCTGCTGCCCCTGCTGTGATGGGGATGCTATTTCGCTTTATTATTTATTTGCATTTTTATTTATTTAAAACATTTCTATGCCGCCCCATTCGCCGAAGCCTCGGGGCGGCTCACAACATAAATTAAAATATAATACATTAAAAATATAAAACAAATTAACAATATAAAATAAGTCGCCCTGGCGACTTATTGTACTGATGTTTTAACTGTTTTATTTATGTGGTTTTATGTTTGTTAAGGCTTTATTGTGCAAACTGTCCAGAGAGCCATGAGGCTCTTGCAACAGTATATAAAAGTGTTACATAAAATAAACAAAGATAAAGAAAACTGTCTGTGTTAATCAGGGATTACCACTTTGATCCATCGGCATGGATTTAGCTGGCTGAGGGCACAAACCGCAGTGCTGGGAATAGGCCTTTTTCTGTCAAAACATGCCTAGAATTAGGTCTTTGTGCTGCATGTCCCCTGTGATTTGAGGAGTTTGTGAGGGTGAATGCAAAGCCGACGCGGCCCTGATCAGAGTCTTCTTCAACCGATTGCAAATGAGAATACCTCCACCGAGGACGGCTTAACGCCCGCTTCCCTCTGGCGTGGCCCCGCTGCGCCCTCAATGCTCATGGCTGAAGGAGACCCCCAGAAACTCACCCCTCTATTTCCCACATCCAAGCTACAAAAGCCATGCCTCCTGTACCCAGGGCAACTAATCCAACTTGCCCTGGGCCAACACCTGAAGCAGGGCGTGCGCCAGCTCCGTCTTTTTCAGTTGGGCCCAGGGATGGTGACCCAAAGGTGAGAGGCGTGGAATCGGCCTCTCTGTCCTGGCCAGATCACTGCCTGCTGAGATTTAGACTAAGTGCGGCTTTTCCCCTCTCCGAGGCTGGGGGATCCATTAAGAGGGTCCATCCCTGCAGGCGAATGGGTCAAGAGGGTTTTTTGGTTGATACGGCAGGGCGTTGTGGAATCCCCGGTTGATCTCTGGAACGGGGTGGTGACCCAGCTCATGGGCGTGACTGCTCCCGAAGGCGAGCTCATATGGCGCCGAACGCCAAGCTGGAGGTGGGAAGCCTTCTCCCAAGTGGCAGCTGCAAGGGAGGCTGAGCTGGAGGCCCAGAGGAGCAGGGCCTTCTCGGGGGCAGCCCCCCATTGCGGAACCACCTGCCCCCTAAGATCTGCCTGGCATCCTGCCCTAGTAAAGTCTGCCTTCTGCACTGAGGCACTTCATGGCTCTTCAGGCCTATGTCAGGTGCAGCTGTATTACGTTGTGTCATTGTACTGACACGCAATTCAGGGCAGAGCTTCCATTTTGGCAGTGCAGTTTTAAACACACCATAGGAAATGGGAGCTGAGACAGCACCCGTCCATTTGTGGAAGTAAGAAAAATCGCTTGGGGGGAGGACCTTATGAGTGGCAGCTGGGGAAATTCCGACTCCGTGACTGACGGGAAAAGGCAGAAGAGCAAATAGGAGGAAGAATGGAATGGAGTGTGGTTGGGAAGGGCCCGGCTGGCTGGCTGGCAGAGTGGACAGGAATGTTCTGCATTGCCAAAGTTTGTTGCAGTTCCCCCTATGGATCCCAAATTCCCAAAATCTGCTGGGAAGTGGGGTCCATGTACAATCCACGCATGAACTCAAAAGCCTGAAACTCGGTAGCTTCCATGAGCGTCTGCCACTAACCCTCTGCCTGAAATTTCCAGGCACAAACTGACTTTCTAAGGGGACCCAGGAGGGGCCCAGCCCTTGCACCAGACTGGGGGACGTCAGCCTCCGCAGAAGGGCAGGAAAAAGAGCAGCATCCCGGCTGCATTTCTTAAAACCCTTTACAAAGCCAGGCCCAGCCACCAAAGGGCTTGGCCATGGAGACGGAGCTCTGTTGGGCCGCAACCATGACACTGCAACCACGCCTTGTGTCGTTAGACAACACTGCACAATTACACCTGGCAGGAGAGGTGGGGCCCCGTTCTGTGGCTGGTCTGCGCCTTCAGTTTCCCTGCCGCCTCCAGCGCTTTGCTGTTCTCTTCCAAAATGCCCCATGCAACACTGCTTTGGGGCGCTGTGGGGAATTTAAATGGGGGGCATAGCCCCCACAATGTTGCTGCTGGCTGCAGCCACGGCTAGGTAAGTCCGCCCGTGCTCGGCAAGAGAGGCAGGTCATATTTTCCATCCCTCAAACCTGCCTGAGATTATTCCAATCAAGTCACCAACCTTGCAGGCTGCCCCGGGAGGTGGCGATGGCTCCAGAAGGGCTGGACCACAACTCCCATCATTCCTGGCCTGGAAGTGATGGGGTCGTAGTCCCACACACCCCTACAGGCTTGTAGCCCAGAGGAGGCGGCACTGAGAACATAAGCATGCAAGACCAGTGCTGCCACACCTGCCCCCAAGGTCCACCCAGCCCAGCCGACCCGCTGCCCACAGGATCCATGAAGCAGGATGCGTGCAGGACCTCCACCTGTCCAAGCTCCCCGGCACAGGTGCATGCAAGCCGGCCGCCTCTGGTGGAGGAGGTAGCCCACGGCAAGCAAGGCTAGGAGCCACGGAGCGCCTCCTCCCTCGTGAATTGGGCCAATCCCCCTTTAAAGCCACCCAGACTGGCGGCCCTCACCTGCTCCCGTGGCCACAAATCCCACGGTTCCACTTATGGACTCCCTTCGATCTGTCCTAACCCACCAGCTTTGTGGGACGACCCTCTGGGGTTCAAGTGTTGTGGGACAGGGAGCAAAACTCCTCCTCCTCCATATTCTCCGCTCCAAGGATGCTGTCACTTGCCAGGGTGGGGAGCCTCACGGCCCATGGGGTGCAGAAGGGACCTTGGGCCCCCGCGGGCAGCCGCCGGGCCCCCAAGCAGCTCACCCCGAAAGCCTCGGCTCTCCCCCACCCTCTGCCACCAGGATCTTTTCGTAAGTGGAAATGCCAGGACGCACACGGGGACCTTCTGCACGCCAAACGCTGACCACACCCCGCTCTCTCCTTTGCCAGGGCACACGAGGCAGAACACGGGCCGAGAGCGTCTCCCCAACCTCTGGTTTCAGCCAGAGCTGCAGATGAGACACTGCTTCCCACCAGGTCAGATGCCTCACCATCCAGCCTGATGTTCTGGACTCTGCCTGGCAGCAGGGCTCCAAGCGGGGCCCTTTCTGAGTCCTACCTGCAGATGCTGAACTGGGTCCCTTCTACAGGATGCCCTCACCCCTGGAAGTTTTGGGTTCCCAGCCACAGCCACTAAATCTTAGCACTCAGCACATGCTCAGAAACACCGGCGCTGCCTTCTTTAGGCTCACATTGCATCGCTCCTGCTCCAGCCTCCGCCAAACAGTAAGCAGGAATTAAGGAAAGGCTGCCCCTTGGATCCGGCTTCACCACCCCCCGCCGCCAATTCGAGCGCGTTTGTCTTGACTCACTGCAAGGGGCCCCCGCTGCCCACCCTTAAGAGGAGGAGAGCACTCTGCACTTCCCCAGGAGCACGTTGTCGTCTCCGGTTAGCAAGCCCGGACGGGGGAGCGGGAGGGGGCAGGGCGTTGTCCCTCCCAGCCTCCTCCGCCCCACGCCGAGGGGCAACGCAGGGGCCGGCCGGGACGCGGCGCCCGCGCCGTGCGCCCCGGGAGAAGGGCGCCCCGGCGGGGGTGGGTGCGGGTGCGGGGCCCCCGTGCGCCCGGACGCCGCTCACCTCGAACAGCCGCGGGATCCCCCGGCCGGAGACGTAGTCGCGGGCGTCGGGCGGAGCGCTCATGGCGGGCCGGCAAGCGCCTCGACGGCGCGGGCAGCCGCCTCTCGCCTTCCTCCGCCGCGCCGGGCAGCCGCTCCTCCGCCCCCCGGGGCGGGGAGGGGAGGGCAGAGGGGGGGCGCACGGGCAGGCGCGCCGCGACGCGCGCGGGGGCTCCGGCCGGGAGGCTGCTCGGCGGGGGGGGGGGGGCGCCAGCCCGCCAGGTCCAGAGCTCCCCCAGGGGCCCCCGTCCCAGGCCGTTGCTCCGCCGCTGTGCGTTCTCCAGCGGGCCTGTTTGCCTTGCATTGGGAGGGTGGGATGGCCTTCACGTTACTGCGCTGGCAGCGCCGAAAAGCAAGCCCCGAGCCTTGAATGCGGTGGCTAGGAGGGGTGGCCCGGAGGACGGGGCCCACCCTGCGCCCCTGGGAGGAGAACTGGCCGAAGGCTGGCGGGATGGAAGAGGAAACTCAACCGGTGCACCCCTCCAACGGGGTTTATTTTCAAAACCGCCTCTAGCTGGGGCTTACCTCTCATTTCCAAAGCCAAGAGCATGTAAAGTGGGAAGCACACTTTGCCTCAGCTGGTGCCAATTTCCCATTCTCGCTGGCTTATGATCCTGGTCCAAAGAGAGACTCACGGTGAGCCTGGAGCTCAGCCCTGGACTGCAGGAAGCAGTTGATCAGCAGACCATCTGTCCACAGTCAGGTAGTTCTTCCCCATTACAGACACCTGCTCCTCTTCACAGGTTCCATGCCCAGCACCTCCTGCACACCTGGCCTGTACTTTGCAACCGAGCTATGATCATTGCCTGCTTTATTTTCAAAAATAAACAGAGTGCTAGAAATCATTCTTGTTGTCACGACTCAGGAACATGCAAAACAACTGCCTCTGAGACTGGGCAAACTGCCTTTCTCCTCAGCCAAGACGAGTCCCTTTCATGGTCTGACAAAAGGTTTGTAGCAAAAGAACATTGGCACAAAGTCACCTATTGTCCAAATATCAACCAGAGCATCAGATACTAGGGAGAGGAGAGAGAGAGATCTAAAAGTTTGGTGCAGCAGAAAATGTACTGCTGTCTTTTCAGGACAAAAAGAACAGAACAAGAGGAACACACTGCTCTGCCCTGTGTATCCCTACTCCAAAGTCGTCCCACTGAATTCCACTGGTTCCCCAGTAAAGTGTGTGCAGGCCCTTTGCCTAGTAAAGGATATTTTACCTTGCTACCAAACACAAGCAAATTTGGGTCAGATCGTCTGACCCCAAACGATGCCAGAGTATAAGAGACATAGCAAGACACAGCAACACACAAAAACCTTTCCTTCTGGGCCTCTTTGTGGCCCAGCTCTCAATCAAACCAGCAACACGTGCACAGAAGCCAACAGTGTGCAAACCTAGGAACATTTTCTGGGTCGACGAACCCTAAAATTCAGCTTTAAGTTGGCGTTGAATAGCCAGCCATCAAAACACGCTTGTGCTTACCCATTTTCATACCCCCTTTTCCGCCATTTCGGAACCCCAAGTGGCCACATGTGGTTCCAGGGGGTCCCCCCTCCGAGCTCAGGCCAGCCTCAGTCCTGCTTATGTGCTCCAGACCGTCCTCTAAGCCTACTTAGAGTAGGCTTAAGCGCAGAGTAGGATGCATGGACTCCATCAAGGAATTCTGGAATTACAGGAACCAAGCAGGGCTGTCCTGGACGAGACAGCCTATCCATGGGATTTCATTTAAGTCGGACACACCTGGATGGCTCATAACAACAACATTCTTCAGGTCTGTGCAGGGAGGCATAATTTGCCTAAAACCCAATTCCAGTATCCCAGAATATCTCTAGATCAGGGCAGATGGACTGTTTTCCCAAAAGGTAAAGGCCGCCCATTGCTGGCTGAGGACAGAAGGGTCGGCACTGGGGACGGACAGGCCCTGCTTGGGAGGATTCAGGACACGAAGCGTTCCCCCGCTTTGGGTTTGCCTCACCGAGGACCCGATGCCCCTTCCTCCAGCTCTTTTGTGCCTCGGCATGACAAACATTTCCCAGAATTGCCACTCTTTTTGTGGGTGGGTGAAATTTAAACAGGACTGCGCCAGGGGGGCCAAAGGCTTACCATCCTAAACCCCATGGGTATCACCCTCCAAAGACGATTCTTCCCCAAGCATCCTCAAATGGTGGCAGGAACATAAAACAGGAAAAGCACTTCTCCTCCACGGAAATTTCTGCCTGGTCACGGCGAGAACCAAACGCTGGATCAGAGAGACCTTTGATTCTTCTGCTTCAGAAAGAAAACCTTCTCTATGTTAAAACCTTTGCTGACCAATTAAATCTCACGCCCCTTTTAGTCAATTCAACGTTTATTAAAAGTTTTTTTAAAAACGGGATTACTCAAACAGATTAATCGATGAGATGCTGCAAACCCAACCAAAGAACTGCCCCATGGCAGTAATTGTTCTGGATTAAATAGTTCAGAAGAGAAGACACGAGAAACAAGATGCAGAACTGTTCACCGTGGGCTTCGAAGCCACGAGTGCCACAATCGGAAGTAGGGCTGAACGCTTAGTGAGATTGTCTTGGAAGGCAGTGGCGTATTGGAATTATTCCTTTAAATCCAGTTTTGCAACCACAGGTAACCAGATTGTGAGATTAAGAACGTTCTGGGCTCGGTGCAGGAGTGGCACATGGGTTTTCTGCGTCCCAAAGGCGGAGGATCAGAATGAAGTGTCCGTTGGCCACATTTTGGAGCGATTTCCACTCTCCGTGTTAACCACGGAATTTGGACTCTCGGGGCAGAAACTGTGCTGCTTTTGCATGTTGAGGTTCCTTATTTTGCTCAGAGGCTGGTGTTGCACTGGGGGGGTTATGGGTGGGGGGGACCCATAACCATCCGTGGGGGAGTGTGCAGCTGAAAGAACATCACTTTCGAAGTGGGGCTTTCCTACAGGATGGGAGAGGGGTGCACTGGCTTTCCAGTACAGGAAGGATCCGGCCGCATCGGGGTTGCCGGGGGCAGGGGGCGTGTCTGATGCCGAGCAGCAAGGAGCCCACCGGCGAGAAGAGAAACAGGCCATCGTACCGAGCAAACTGTGACCTTTTTACTGTCTTACAAATGGGACTGAACACCCTGCAGCCCTCCGGAGACCATTGGACTGTAACTCCCAGTGTTCCGCGCCTGTAGGGGCAGTGGCTGTGGCTGATGGGAGGTGGGATCCATTGACATGGGGAGGAGGGCCGGCGGTGCCAGTGTGTCTGGGGCCCAGGGGAGGGGGGGGGCACCGCGTGTGCTTTTCCCACTTGTGGGTTCTCATGAACGAGCTGCTCCCATTTGGACGGGTCGATCCGCAAGGGGGCTCTTGCATGCCCAGGTCCTTCGCGTGGGGCAGAGGTGGGGCGGATGCCCAGCCGAGGCCTTTTCAGCAGCTGGTGCCAGCGAGCCTCCGAAGGGGAGCGGTCGGCCTTCCGGCAGTCCGAGGCCGAGAGCGCACGGGTGCTGGGAGCCGAGGCCCTCCGTGGTGGAAGGCCCTGGAGACCCCACCATGCCCTTCGCCCAGCTCGGCCTTGTGTGAAATGTACAAATGGCCCCGGAAGCTCAGGCGAGGCGCCAGCGCGGCGAGGGGGCGAACCCGCCTCGGCACACTGTCCCCGTCCCGCAGCCTCCGCGCTCGGGCCTAGTCCCAGTCCGGGTGGGAGAAGGTGATGTTGTACAGGCCCGCCCACTTGCGGAAGACCCGCTTCTCCGTGATGAAGCGGTGGTGGTTGCCCTTGCGGCTCCGCTCATTGTGAATGTACGTGGCACACTCGTCCGGGCTCTTCGGCTCGTAGTAGTGGTAGGGCATCCTGCGGGGCGGAGGGTTCTTGCTGTGGGGGACGGAAGGGCATCCGGTGAGACAGACCGGGGCAAGACCCCTCCACGGAGCCCCCCGGGAAGAGGCGGCACAGGGGAGACTTACGTGCAGTAGTTTGGGGGGACCATCCCGTAAACGTGGACCTTGTCACACAGCTCGACCGCGATCACCATGGTGAACCAGCCCGTGCTCAGCCATGAGCGGGAAGACACCCTGCAGCGGGGGCAGGAGACAGGGGAACAAGGCCGGGGAGGTCAGTGCAATGGAGAAGCTGGCATGGACCACCCATCATCCTGAGAGACTCCAGGGCAGCGTAAAATGCTCCAGACACAGAACGACAGAAGCAACATATCTCATGTAACGTGAAAACCGGGGTGTGAGCAAGCCCTAAATGTTTAGAGACAGGCCTGGCTAATTAATTTCGTGAGCTTCTTACAGGATCACGATGGCTACTATGGTTCTTTGAAGGAGAGGCAGAGAAGAAAACCCCCTGGACAAGGTACGTCTGATGTCTGCAAGTGCCAGGAAGCCTAATTTTTAACCTCTAAAGGCTCTTTTAACTAAACGCGACCCTTTTGGTACTTCCCAGCTGTGCCCTGCAGGGGGCAGCACTCCAGGAAACAGCCCAGTGATCCACACCTGTCCAGGGGGAAGCTTATTTATTTATTTAAAACTTCTACTCCCCCGTCCACCTCTTACGTCTCGGCTTACACTAAAGAACAAACAACAGAAATAAAAACAAGCTCAGCATCCGGCAACTCAAGAGAAACCCCCTGTTGGATCCAACCAGACAATAAATTAGTGGGGAAATGAAAGGTTTCAGCGGCAGTTTTCAAACTGAGATGGAGTCCCAACCGCCGGATGTGCACCTGTGCAGCCAACGTCCCTGTCTTCTCCCCAAGAAGTAAGAGGGATGCTTACCTGTCCTTCCCTGTCTCCATTTTGAACAGGTCATCAAACTGCTTCATGCGGCTGGGGGAAACCACGAAGGCCGACATGTTGGGATAGGACAAGCTGACCCGCTGGATGACTTTGATCAAGACCTTCTGCATCCTCACCGGGGGCCCCCAGAAGATGAGGACGGCCTCCCGAGTCTTGTTGACGAACTCCTGAGGTCTCTTCAGCACCCGGAAGATGCTCGAGTGCGCCACCACCCGGAAGGTCGTCTTGTTCCCCACGTCCGCTGCATAGCCTGTGGTGGGTGCGTCGTTCATGCGGATCGTGCACTCCGTCCGGTCGATGGCGGCCCCCAGTTTGCTCCCGAGAAGGTGGCTGGAACTGGTGATAATCGCACATTGGTGGCAGTGGCGGTCCAAAGTCTGGGAACGGAAGAGTTTGAGAAGCCAGATCAAGCATCTCGGATGCACCTGGCCAGAAAAATCAAGTAGTACAGTCCTTCCGACACGACTGCATTTCAGACTGCGGGTGGGGGAATCCATTGCTCACCCTCCCCTTGTGCTCAGGAAACAAAACAAAGCTTTCTCACACTTAGGAAACTAGCATTTGTACAGCCCTTTCCTTTCTACATGCGGGGAAATGTTTTGTCCGTCTCTCCACGGGGAAGCCTTTAATACACACGGTTCCCCCACCCAAACAGCCTACAGTTCTCCCTGTTAAATCGCGGTCTCCTATCCTACCACGCTCCTTCCCTTCTCCCTGGTCAGTTCGCTCACTCACCTTCACGCAATTCCTGGTTGCCTGTGGCAATGGGGCTAATATCTATTTATTATTTAAAGCTTTTATAAACCGTCCCTCTACTAGCATCTAGAAATGTTTTAATAAATAAAAAATTTTTAATAAAATAAATAGCATCTCGGGATGGTTAACAACAAACGAGTAAAACAGAAATTAAAACAGCACAGCGTGCAGTATAACACACATTAAAACCAATTAAACACTAAAATAACGGGAATATTAAAAGTTTTTCACCTGGCGCCGAAAAGAAAGCAGCGTTGGCCCCAGGCGGACCTCTCTGGGGCGTGTATTAGGGGTGGCAACACAATGTTTGCCTTACCCGCATCACAGGGAAGGGGCTTCCTCTGTGTTTTGGCTGGTGTGTTACCTTTTGTATGTTTGCAAGATTATCTCCGCGGCTTCCTCCGCAGGGCAAATGGGTGCAGAAGTTCAGAAGCCTCTCCTACCTTGTTTTTAGAGACCGGGAGGTACCCATTCTTCACGCCCCAGTTCTTGAGGTTGGAAGGCAGGTAGGGCTTCGCCCGGAAGGTAGTATAATGGAAGACCTCGTTCCGGTTGTTGGAGTTGTAGATAATCAGCAGCGTCACCAGACCAAACAAGACCACGAGGACGACAGCATGTGGGCTCTGCAGGCCAGGAAAAACAGCGAGAGGTCAGAGAGAGCGGACCCCCCCCCACCCCCCCGACGCTTGCAGAAAACCTGGATGCGTGCATGCAGCCACTCGCTGGCGAGGCGCCGAATTGTGTGCCTTGGGGCGCTCAGCAGCTCCAAGCCGAGCGTGAGCCGGCAACGGGACGCGGCTGCGAAAACGGCAAATGCCGTTTCAGGCTGCGCTAACGGAGCCGGGTTTCTGCGTCCCACGAATGCAGAGTTCTGCTTTGTCAGGCCTCCTCTAATTCGGGACCTGCTGCTTTCGAGAGGATACGGACAACCTGGAGCAGGTCCGAGGGATGGCGATGCAGACCCGCACAAAAACGAGTCCTGTGGGGGAGGGTTCGAGGGCCGGGGTTTGTTTAGCCTGGGAAGAGAAGACCGAGCAGAGAGCCTGGCTGGGCAAAGGTAGCTTCTGTGCCACCCCAGAGCGCAGGAATAGATCGAATGGAAAGAGGGTACCTGCGGGGTGCGTATCAGGGTAAAACTATGAACGGCAAGGTGACTTGGGCAAGGCCCTTCCAACTCCATGTCTTCTGGTATTGCTGTTCACGTGTACAATGAGTTTTTGGCTGCACCCGCCGCCTCTTAAAACCTGCATTTATGCACAAATCCAAAGGTGGATTTTGCTTCGCGTTCCGGCACTTTTGCCGTCGCGGATGAGCACGGCTGCTCCATGTTTTCGGGAGTTTAGGGTCTTTCCCTAGTTTGTGCGGAAAGCCACTCTCATGGAAGCCGGTCACCTTCCGGTTCCTCCGTCTTTTCTTCAGCAATATCAACAAGGTTGAAGAATGCCGCGCCTGCCTTGGGTCACACTGACGGCTCATGTTTCTGACCTTTTGCCTTCCACATAAAATCAGGAACATCAGAAATGTTTCATCCATTATATACACTACCAAGGGGAAATTCCTATCAGCCACGTCTTTTGTCTTAGCACATTACTCAAATTCATCATTGCACAACTTTTCAGGAACAATCAGGCTTCCCTTCACTCATTTCCTTTTTTTTTTTTTTAATTGTGACAGCCATTAGCAAAAATCTGGGAACACAGGAAGCTGTTTGAGCCTGGCTCTAACCATTAGTCCATCCAGCCCAGAATGGACAACATTGGGTCCCAACAATACAGCAACCTACATTCAAGGGCTGAGCATGGGTTGTAGCTGAAATGTGGGTTATCGTATTGTCTGAACCCAGCCGCCTTAACTAGCCATGGCTTGTTAACCACAAACACCATAATAACCACAAGACATAAGCCATGGTACACCTGGCTCCTACTCACGATGCTTTTCGGTGCCGTATAAAACCCTTTTTATGTCCCCAGTATTTTAATAGCTGAAAATTTTGCTCTTAGTGTTAATTTTGCATTTTCTCTTTTGTTGTATTGCTGTAGTTCGGTATTGACAGTTTGCCAATTGCTGTGGGTGTGTTATGTTTATTCTGGGTTGGCTGTTATTGTTTTACTGAATTGATTATTTTACTGTTATTGTTGTATGTTGCTCTCTGTTTTCTTATTTGTTCCCATTTTTCATCACTGTTAACTGCCCAGAGAGCCTTGGGCTGTTGGGCGATATAGAAATAAAATAAATGAACAAGCCTTAATCTCCTTTCACTAAAACACATGTTCTTGTCCACAGACTTATGTGTCAAAAGAGGCAATAAGCACAGGGTCAAGACAACATTCGGAAAATGTGCGTTGTTTTCTGCTGGCTGCTCACAGGACAGCTAGAAAAACTTCCCCATGGTGCAGAAGAAATTAATGCAAGTGGAAATTAGTTTTCTAACGTTTGAATATCAGAAAACCTATTTTTAATGCAAGCCTATGAACACTTCCTTCGAATTAGGGGCTTACTTCTTCATAAGCATACCTAAGATTTGCAACTAAAATACAGTAGGCGCCCAAATATCCGGCCTAATGAGGAAGAAGCGCAGGCCCGATAACAAAAAGCCAGATAGGCCGGCGTTCTATAAATGCTCACTTCCTTCCCCACCCATACCATTAAAAACACCCTTTTTATACCAAAACCCGCTTTTATTCCTATTTTCTGACCTCTCAGTACAGGCCAGTACTTTATAAATGTTTGTTATGTACTGTACATTTTAAAAATTTATTATAGAAAAAGGAAGTCCAAGGTTAAAAATATGGAACACATTTTAAGATAAATTTTATAATGTCTAACTTAATTGCAGGAAACATAAAATCATGTACACTGTACAGTATGAATACATACACTTTTAAAATAAACCAAACATTAATGTAAGACGTAGGCTTAATTCTTACAAAAATCATTTCAACTTTTAAACATTTAAAAATCATTTACTATCAATGGATAGTAAAATAAGTTCGGCACGCCTGAAGTTTGGTTGCTGCAGCGTAACCCAAGGAACCGAGCAATCTTATGGCCAAGAAGTCGCTTTTTCCATACACTCACCACAAAACTTGGAATTAGGAATGGAGACAGGGAAGGAAATAGGAGCTCACCTTCCCCTGGTTCTTACCTTGTTGTTTTTCATTTCGCTGTCCTGGGTTTAGGTTGGAGCCTTGATCGGCGTAACATAAGCACGGAAGTCAAAATGGTAGGAGTCTCGACGCGGTGTGGCTGAGCCCCCCGAATTAGCTTAAGGTTCCCGTCCTTCATCCCTCATCCTGAGCCTCAGGACTCGCATCGGCAGACGGAAGCCAGAGAACTGCGAACAGCAGAAAATCCAAGGGGGGAGAAACCGAACGCATGGCATTAGCATCCCATTTCTTAATATATGCCAAAGTGGCAGTCAATCATAATGGAAGCAAAACGGCTGCGTTCACACACACACTATCAGCTGCTTTGTGAGGATCCCAACGCTTTCTTTGCTGGCCTCGTGGAGGAGTCTTCGCACAACCTTTTTCTTCCACAGTCGGGAGCTGGCGATATTTGTGGTCTCCTTGCTGCTGCTCTCCTGGGGTTTATGCTTTTGGGGACAAGGTCTGAGCGCTATCAAGAGGACCAGAAGAGATGCTTAAAAAACGAGTTTTGCGCACCTTAAGGAAGGAGAGCGGTGGGACCAGCCCTCGTCTCAGGTGGGGGTTGTGGTGCCCAGCAGTATGTTCTGGAGCGGCTGCTCCAGGTTGTCCCATCATCCTGCTGAGGTTTATTCCAAAGGGCTCCCTCGGCTTCGCACTGGCTGCAGCGTTTAGTGCCACGTTCCAAAATTAAGATGGTTGGAAGCGCTGCTGCTTCTCTGTGGAAGCCTCATTTTGAAGGCAGCTCAGACACATAGCTGTTAGCTGCCCAGACAGCCTACGGCGAGTGGGGCGGCAGATAAACGGAATAAATAAACAAACGCGCGCACACCCTTGGCCATGTTTAAGTGGGACTCGTGGGCTCCCAGGAAGAGGTCCACAGTCTGGACTTACCAGCCTCCTCGGGGGCGTCCCATGCCAGAAGCCCCAAAGGAGTTTCTTGCAGCGCACAAAGAGAGCTAACACTGTGCCGGGGTGAAGCGCTGGAAGCGCTGAAGGGCTCTGACGTAGATCCTGGGAATGTGCAGAGTGCCTCACGGAACACAATGCGGGGGGGTGGGGGGGGGAGCCAGGACCCACAGTGGGTTTTCCTAGGAAAACCCAGGGCGCGGGGATGACGCGATGGAGGGGGGGAGGGGCGCGGACGTAGATCCTGGGAATGTGCAGAGTGCCTCACGGAACGGGGGGGGGGGGGGGGGGGGGGGAGCCAGGACCCACAGTGGGTTTTCCTAGGAAAACCAGAGCCCTGGAACAGCTTGATGTGCAGGTGAGCCCGAGTTTTTAACATTCTGTAGCCACACACAACACGTGAAGCCGCTGTGGAATATCCAAACAGCTACGGATCTGTTTCCAAGCTTCCAAGTTTCCAAGCTCCAAGAGAAGGGATGGGCACCTTGGGTGGGTGGGTCAGTGGGGGGCACTCCAGGGCCATTTGCTCCCCAGACACCCCACTCCTGTGAACTGCATTCCCCCCCCTCAAAAATGAATATATCCTATGAACATTCCTTTGGGATTCTCAGCTGGAAACAGAGTAGAGCTTTGGGCACCCCTTAGTGCCGTCAATACCATTTCCCATCACAACCGTTTTTTAAAAACTGATCATGCGGGCAGGGCTGAATGTTTCCACTCCTGCTCAGAAGCTCCCAGCAGCTGGTTCCTGGAGGACATCCTGTTTCTCAGGACCCCCTGCCAGCCCATTAAGATCCACCTCGCGAAGATCCAGGCAAAACTTTAGCTCTTACTTTGCAAGATGGCTGCGGTGGCTGTTTTCCCTTCTGAACTGTCACGCCACAGATACTGGGATGATGTTTTAAATGCCCTGATTAGAGAGTCGCCTTGCCCTCCAGAATGATTGGAAAAATACTGCAATTAAGACAGGAGGACAGGAGAAGCTATCAGGCAGAAAGGACGGGGCAGGACGAGGGCGTAAGTCTTGGACTGGATGGAAAGTCTAGGCAGGCCGTAACACTGGCTGGCCTTCTATTGATGGTGAACTTGCGTTCCTTGTGACTTCGGTGTCAGAGAAGGGTCCAAAGTGAAGACCAATGTTGTAGTCCTCTGTGAACCCACAGTGGCCACATTCCATATTTCACTGGGCCTCCCAAATTCGGGACTGGTTGCAGAACCCAATACCTAGCCCACTGTTGGTTTCTTCTGACTTTCCATTCCACTAGCGGAGCAATTTAAATCATCCAGGTTTATTCCTTCCTTCCTTCCAGGTAGTTTTACTTTTTGATTCAATGGATCCCCAAAGACACATTAAAAGCTTTGCAAAAAAGAAAACAAAAATCTAACAAAAGCATATGAAACGATGATTGAGTATAACAGTAAAACCGGAGAGCTAAACATTCATCGCTAAATCATTTCTCGCTTACGCTTGTGGCAAGGGAACTCAAGTATTAAATGCATATAACCTATATTGTTACTGCAAGGTAAATATCAATCTACATAAAGCCTACATGCAGGGAAATTAAAACAAACGGGGAACGCAAGCAAGAAAATTCAAACACAAACACTGAACCGAAATAAACCATGCCCTCATGACTCGGACTGGTAGCCACCAAAACAACTGAAATGTTAGCCAAAAGTCAAAAGCTGGCAAAAGCCATCTCCAATTTCATTAGCAAAAGCTGAGGCAGAACCAGGGAGAAATGGTTCTCCCATCCGGAAGCGAAAATGTCTTTCGCTGATCTCAATCAAAATCTGCTAGATGATATTCAAAGTGGATCTCCCTTGCTAAATTCCCTCCTTGGAAAATTGTTTTCTCTGGTCTCAGACCTCCTGGGTGAAGCAGCGGTGACCTTAATTTGGTAGCATCCTTGCCAAAGCTCTGTCTGGCTGGCTGGACGGGCCAAATTTCCTTTGGCCCTGGCCCATGTGAACGCAACCATCGCAAGCCCCGCGCCAGACCCTTGTGCGCAGCTAGGAAGACAGTGAGCACATTCAGCACCAAGCCAAAATCGCGGCGGCGGCATGCCAACAACTCCTGAAAAGCGTGCCCATAAACTCGGCCAGGCAGAGCTGTGTGTAGTCTCTTGCCGACGTGCCATCACACACAAAGCAGCCCTCCGAGAAATCGTCTCCCGCGGAGGAAACCCTGCAGCCATCCCGCGGTGAAAATTGCCCCGGCTGCTTGGGAGATGCAGCCGGAATCTTCAACAGAATCATCAGTTCTGGGCAAATTATCTGGAGAATGCACATATGAATGAAGGCTTGAACAGAACTAGGACCAGCCGCCGCCACCCCCCCAAGCTGAGGCAACAGAAGAGGCTGGTTTCCAGCTTCTCCTTCAGACTACAGCTTGGAAATTGCATTCCGCCTTCCCCTTTTCATGCTTGTTGTTAGAGACTTTCCACGGGCGTCTCCATTTGAGCTTTTGCAAGGGTGCCACCCCCAGTGAAGGAAGGAACTCGGTGATGGAGGAACAGAGAGGTGAACAACCGGCCATGAAGCCCGTCTGAAGGAATGTGGAGGAGAGAAAAAGATAATCGGCTTGAAAGAAAGGCTGCTCCTTTCTTTCTCATCCTCCCAGACAGGGGTCGCGGGGCAAGGTGAAGGCAGAGAGGGGTGAACTTGTCGTTATAAGCTCGCAGGCGTAATAAGCTGGTGAATAGACTCACACACCTTGAATAGACAATGGGCTAATTCTAATGCACATGTGATGCATGTAGTGGGATGAGATGGGATATGTAGTATGTGGACGGAAAGAGTGCAACCTCCTAGCACCTTACTCAGTGAGGGAAAAGGAGAGGGCTGTGGCGGATGGAATGAGGGGTAAAAGGAGCTGTTTTGTGTGTTTGTACTTTGGGGAGCGTCCGATCGAGCATGCTCTCCCCGTCTATTGCAACGAACGAGGTAACGCCCCACTCTGTCGGTAGTCTTGGTTATTTAACTTGAGGAGAAGTATTTTCAAAGCTTTTTGCATAATGCCAGGGTATTCTTGATTTGGTTACGGAGGGGAGGGAGAAGACACTGACACCCTCCTCTGCGTTTAGGACAACTGGCCCAGCTCACCTGTAACAATGGAAGGGGAGCTCAGCCATTTCAGAAGTTCCGATAGGATAAATATGCCCTGGAGAGTTTTGCTCAGGGGAAAAGTACTGCTCTTATTACCCTCAGGAAACGGGAAGCTGCTTGCACAAGGCGAGGGGCCCATGCAGTGCTGGAAAGGTGGGCCCAGTCAACTATGAAATCCATTTAACAGGCCTTTTTCCCCATGCGGCCTGGCTGTTCCCATACAGCGCAACACCCTATGGAAACATTATCTGGGCTCACCTGCTCGGGCTCGACCGCCTGAGCCGAGGGAAGCGATGAACAAGCAGGTCAGTCCAGGCTAGAACTTGTGGTGGGCAAAGGGTCCGACAGCCCAGCGTTTTCATACAGATTTCAGGTGCACAAATGCCGTTTCAAACTTCGACACCCGGCCAAGGAGTTGCTGTGGAGGCCTCTCAAACACGTCTGGATCTAACTAAGGGCTCTTGGAAATACTTCCGACTCCCCCCACAAAAGAGGGGGCCACCTTTTCCACCCCAAGGGCCTGCACCGGCTTACTGGCTAGGCATGAGGTCCCTTCCGCAGACCCCTGTCCGGGCATCCTTGGGCAGGAGTCCAAAAGGACCCAGCAGGGAGAGACAAAGGAACTGCCGGCACAGCCAGAACTGGACCGAATACCTAGGGAGTTGGACCTCTGTCCCAAAGCCTGTACGCAGTTTATTATTTATGGCATTTATAAGCTGTCCATTACTGTCGTCTCTGGATGGCTTATTACATTATATTATATTACATTACATTATATTACATTATATTATATTACATTATATTGTAAGTCCTAAACAAAATAAATTGGCTATACCATGACTGAATATAAAAATAACACAGTTAAAACAAGTTAAATAAATATACAATTAAAATCAACATTAAAATATTGGTCAAATAAAAAGGTCTTGACCTGGCGCCGAAAAGCATATAATGACGGCGCCAGGCAGACCTCTCTAGGGAGCGCATTCCATAGTCTGGGTGCCACCACAGAGAAGGCCCTGCTCCGAGTACTCTGTCTCCTGACCTCCTTCAAAGAGGATTCCCAGTTCTCACCTGGTAGGCAAATTGTACCTGGCCTGAGCTAATGCACAAAGCTTGTCTACAAATTTCCTTCTCTGTGCAAAAGAAAATTAAAAATGGAAGTTATTCCATATGGGAAACGAACATACCCAGGAGAACGCCCTATACTGGGCATGGATGCATGCCTTGATAGGCTAGCTTTCTATCTGCAGGGAGCAATTGTGCGAGGAAAAACAGATGGGCGCCGATCGACCATCTCAGTGCATTCGACAGCCAAGAAAGGAACCGTGGGACCAGCGCAGCGGAAGGAGGCTTGAGCAGGAGAATGAGCAAAACCAGGAGGAACCGGGAGAGAAAGCCCCATTCATGGACCGCCACACCTGATGTTTCGTGCGTTGCACCTTCAGGGCAGGCCCTGCAGAACGGCTGTCATGTTACGAGGGACCTTTGCCTGTTTACAACAGGCTGCCAGAGTGAACGTGGCCACCCCTCCACCCCCTGAAACATCTGCTTCCCGGAAGGATAAACTGGCTGAGGCAAAATCCAACCAAGATCCGAGAAACAAGGCATGGATCAGGAAAGGAGATTCTCCAAAAGCCATTCGCGAAAAGCCTTCTTTTGAACCCAAATCCGTACCCAGATCCGGCACTTCTTGTTGGCCCTGGGCTAGTCATGTTGCCTTTAACAAATTGCCACTGCAGGAGAATCCGACCAGGCAGATAAACTCCCCACATTTTCTCTGCCCTCTTGAATCTATTTTACAAGCAAATGATTTTTTAACCTTCTGATTTTGCCTTCAGCAGGCCTACAAACCAGAAGAGCCTCTCCCCACCCGCTTTTGGGGCATCACCCCAGCACTTCTGGGTTCACGACAGCCTCCTCATTTTATTTTCCAAGGGGAAGAACACCCCTGCTGGGGTTGAAGGAAAGTCAGCCCCCCACAACCTCCCCTCTTGCCCAGTTGGGTCGGAACTCCTCCTATCAAGGCCAAGTCAAGAATTAAATCTCCTCCATCCCCCACAGACATGGTGCCGATCCAAACTGAGCCACCAAGCCCTGTTTTGTTTTTTTTAAAGAAAGAATAAAACGTGGAACGGCACAAATGAAAGCGACTTTGGTCTACAGCTTGCTGCAGAAAAGGAAGCAAGAAGGTACGAGCAAAAGACTCCATCGTGGAGGGGGCCCAATCCAGGGACAAAGCATGCAGAAAGCTCCTGCATTATCCTCAGTATCTGCAATAAAAAAAGGTCTGATCTGGCAAACAGAGACTGCAAAACAGTTCTTTTGCCCCCCTGCAAAGACGTTCTTTTCTGCCAATTCTTAGCTTCCAAGGGCTGCTTCAACAAACAAAGAGAGCAAGTCCCTCCCACTTATGGGGAGAAGATAACAATGAATGCCTGGAATGTTTTGCTAGCTCGAAGGGCAACGGCACAGCGGCGGTGGCGGGGATATAAATCACATCAAATCAATCCATCAGTGCAGTGCAAAACGCAATTTTGCACAAGCCCCGACCTCACCCCGCTCCCCTTCTTACACATATCGTGTGCGTGCAAATTTCAAGACTGCCCTTAGCGGCCTGGCATTCGGGGCAGCTGCGATGCGGGGACGCTAGCCCACCATGTTGCACGGCTATCGAGCATGCGAGGGCTTGCCATTTTTTAAAAACTGACCTGCAGACCTTTGGGATTCCCCCACGTGTGTGGAGCCCTCCCTCCCGCAGGACTCAGGCATGGTCTTCGAAAGCCGGGGCAGTGGGAACGCAACCCCACGGTTGTTCACCCTGCTGCACAGACCCGGCTTAAGCCTCTTCCAAGATGAGAGCCCCATGAAAACACCCGTGGGGAAAGCGTCTCCTTCCTTACCGGCACAGGATGCCTCAGGCGGGTGGAGGAGGGAGTGTGGCGGCAGCAGAACCTCCCCTCCATGGGGAACCATGAGGCGGTGCCAGCTCTGCCTGCTGGACCATCTTCCCATGATCCGGTTCGCGTCCCCGTGCCTTCTTCTCGGATCGCCCCTACGGGACGGAGAACAGCATCTGCGGCACAAAGGTCAGTGGGCTTTTGAAAATGCCGACCTGAAAGGAAGAACAGATGAATGAATCACGGGGTGGTCCGGAAGGCACAGGTGGGCTGAACACAGCACGCTAGCGAGACCACGGGGTCGGGGGGCAAATGATTACCAGTGGATTATCGTGACCCTCGAGCCCACTGGCTTCCTCCCTCCACACTTTCAAAGCCGCTGACTTCCCTTGCAAAAAGTCCCCGATGGGCCAGAGCATCTTCCGGAGGCACAGACACTCAGAATGACTCTCTGCGCATGCACAGAGGGGCCTGCTGAACCGAGCCAAGGGGTCACTTCTAGGAGCGCTCCTTCTGAGTAAGTCATGGGAGGCGACTGGCCTTCGCTCGCCCAGCCACTGGGGCTATGCCAGGAATCAACCTGGCCAGGGATTCTCCGCAGATGTGAGGAAGTGCTTCTTCACACGGGGCAGGGCGAGACGATGCCATATATTGCCACTGGAAGGAGTGCTGGCCACCCTTTTGGGCAGCAGTCAAAGGGGACTGGGCAAAGCCACAGAAGAGAAGGCTAGTCCTCATGGTTCTCTGCCACTCCCAGTGCTAGAGGCAGTACACTGGTGCTCACCAGCTGCTGGGGAACATAGGTGGGAGGTGCCGTTGTCCTCCTGGCCTGCCTGTGGGCTTCCCGTGGGTGGGTGGCCGCTGTGGGAACACCACGCACTGCTGGGACAGCTTTAAGGCAGGAGTGTTCTTGACAAAGCCCTAAACAGCTCGGGGTCGGGATGCTACCAGTCCCCTTTTGCACTCTTGGTGGTACACAAGAATCCGGACAACGATGCCTTAGAAGAGGGCCGTTCCTATGGTGTAATCCCTACTCTCTGGAACATTTGTGGCTCCAAGTGTCAGAGGGCGCCTGCACAAGCTGCTGTCCCTCAGTGAGGTCATCCTTGGCACCCACTGCTCCCTCAGTGAGGTCATCCTTAGCACCCACTGCTCCCACTCCTCCTCCTCCTCGCCACCACTGCTCCCTGGGGCAGAGCAAGAGGCAAGTCCAAGGCGGACCTGTCCCGATGCCAGCCCATCCTTTGGAACTCCCTGCCACTGGAAATCAGACAGGTGCTGCCCGCCCACTCTGTGTTCCCGGCACCTACTAAAAGCACGAGTTCCCAGCAGGCCTCTCTCCCGCTTCTATTACAATAGCCAGCATTTCATTCTTCTTTCATGCTGGATATTTTGCAGAATTTTCTTTGAACGTATGCCTTGCAGAAATCGACGCATCCTAAAGCAGCTGGCTGGGACCGAACTGGAAGCCGGTTCGCCTCCCACGAGCCGATTCGCCCGCGGGAGCGAAACTGGAGCAAAGGGCTCTCCCTGCTTGGAAAAATCCCTTTTCCTTCCCACCCTCCTTGGCCAAGACGCCATGCTCACGAGGAGGCTGAGAAAAGGCGGGGGGGGGGGGGAGATCGCGCTGTGCAGACACGCAACACACACCAGGGATCGTGGGCGGATGGGGGGGCACATCCAGACAACCCCAGGACCCCCTTTGCCCGTGGGCTGGCTTCCTGGAGGCGCGCTGGGCAGCGCGTCGCCATTGCAGAAACTCGCCTCTGGCACGCGTGCTTGGGCGGGTGCTTCCCCGCCAGCCCAGCTCGCCCCCCCGAAGCCGGCAACTTCACAAAGCAGGCCTCCCCCCTCCAGCCCTTCCTCCTCCTCCTCCTCCTCCCACCCCCACCCCCTTCCCAGCATTACTGTGCGCGACTCCCTTTCTCCCTCTCAGAGCCCCGTCTCCTCCTCTCCCTGGGCTGGGAACGCCGCCACTTGGTGGTCTCCGGGCGCCCCAAACGCGGCCCCCGCCAGGGCGCCCCCTCGCCCCCTCCCCGCCGTCCTCCTGGGAGGAATCGCCGCAGAGACCAAGCCGCGCAGACACGCGCGCAGCCCCCTCCCCGCCCGGACGCCGGGGTCCCCGCCCCGCAGCGCGCCAGCCAGGGAAAGCGGGGTCCGGGGGGCCGCGCTCAACTCACCCGGCCGCCGGGCAGCCCCCCCAGGCGGGGGCGCGGGCTCGCTGCGGGCGCCCGCCGGAGACCTCCCCGGGATGCCAGGGCCGGCCGGGCGGCGCTCCGGTTGCAGCGGGCGCGCTGCCCGCGGCTCTGCCCAGGCGGGCGACCAGCTTGCGCTCGCACAGCCCACCAGGAGCAGCCAGCCTCGGGGACCCACGGCCGGGGAGCAGCTCCGGCCCCGGCCGGCCGGCCCCTGGGTCCTAGCACACCCCGGTTTTCCTCGCCTGCATGCTCGCTTGCTTGCTTCCGAGAAACAGCAGCCCGGGGGCGCCGTCGCTTCTCCTCCTCCTCCTCCTCCTCGCGTGCCCCCTTCTGGCAAAAAACCGGGGGCGGCCCCGGTGCAAAGAGATGCCCCGTGCCCAGGGCAACACCCGAATCCTCGCTGGCGCTCTGGCCGGGCACCGCCTTTCGGCTGGATGCTTTGCGAGGCGGGCACCGCACCAGGCCCCCCCGCTCGAGGGGAGGGCGTGGGGGTCGCGAACTGTTGCAAAACGGCCGATGGTGTTCTTGCAATGCGGCCCTGTTACCCTGATGGAGAAGGAGAGGAGTCACGAACAAGCCGTGACGGTTGCTGGGCAGCCAGAGACAAGACGGAGTCCCCAGGACCAGGGCAAGCAAGCCGGGGGTGAGGCAGAGCCCGGGTCCCAAAGCTGGGCTGAGCAGCAAGGCTGAGACATGGACCTGGGTTCAAGGTCAGGAGCTGGGGGCTTTCAGCCCGGCAGGGCGAGGATTTGGCCCTGAACGAGCGAACGGTTCCCGAACGGGAATGCAAATAGAGACGCAGCACCTGCTCCTCATTAGCCAGACCTCACCTGGAACGCAGGAAAGGGCCCGGCGGAGGGCAAGAAAAATGATCCAGGGTTGGGAAACACTGCCCTGTGAGGAGAGACTGGGGGGGAACATGATGTCCTGCTAGAAGTACCTCAAAGGCTGTCCCAGAGAGGAAGGCCAAGATCTCTTCTTGCTGATGCCAGAGTGCAGGACATGGAATAATCAGTTCAAGTTGTAACGACCCAGATTCAGGCTGGACATCAGGAAAAGCTTCCTCACGATCAGAGCAACAGGACAGGGGAACCAGCTGCCTGGGGAGGTGGGCGGGGCTCTCCCACATTGGAGACATTCAGAAAGAAATTGGGCAGCCCTCTGAGTGGGGTGGGGGGACATGGTGGCCCCTTCCAACTCTGCTATTCCATGATTTCATGACCTTGAGAGAGAACTGGGCAGGAGACATCCAAGGTCGGGCAAGACACAGGCAGCACAGGAAAGAGCAGGCCCAGCCTTGCCCGGGGCAGTTCTGGAGGCAGCAGCTGCCTCTTACAGCACGCCTCCCTCCCACTCCCAGGGCCCCCAGCTGGGGCTCCTCAGGAGGCTGAGTGCTCCAGTGGGGCCGGGGCTGATCCTGCAAATCACGCGGTGGTGGTTCTGGCTGCTGGAGCAGCTCCGGTTCTGGCAAAGAATTCCCATAGTGCAAAACGCGTTCCTTTAAGGGCAGCCCAGAGAATGGGGCGGGGGGGGGGGGTGCTGCCTTCCCTGGATTGGGGCCCCATAGATTTCCTCATGGGCAAGCTGCATTGAGACAGCAAAGGTCGCCTTTCCACCAGCTCTGTGGAACCCGTTGGTTTTTCCTCCTCTTCCCTCCCCATTCGTTTTTCCTTGTGTGCTTCATCTGGATTAACTGATACGGAACTGATGATATGCAAGCGGCTTGTTTTTGGCAGAGGCGCCCCTCCCCCCACCCCCGGCCGGCAAATCGATAAGCGGAGATGATGCGGGTTTCTGCAGCGAGGATGGCACTTGACTCGGTTTCCCGGCACGGCTTCTCTGCTCTCCACATCCCGTTGCCATGACAACCCTGCATCACTTTCTCTCAGATGTCTCTGTGTCTCTGCCATTAACGGAAGGGGCAGAAACTCTCCATGAAAACCCTGCAGGGGCCCAAAGCAGACCCCCATTTTGAGCCGTCGCTTTCAGACATGCCCTTTCCCCACGGTGGGAGGGGCGAAATTTGGTTTTTGTATGTGGGGAGTGCAGGGTCCCGATTCTGACCTGCAGGTGGGTGTAAATGTATTCAGACTTGATATTGTGGGCATGTCAAGTCAGCAACACAGAAGGTCATGCTGGCTATATTGACTTGGCATTGCCATCAGAGTCGGGTTACGGCTGATGAGATCCGGGTTCTAGTCCCTTCTGACTACAGTGCTTTGTCTTGTTTTCCTTAATCCCAGTTCTGGCCCTCAACCATTTTGTGAAGCCAGCATGGCCTAGTGGTTACAGCAGACTTCCCCAATTCTAGCACCCTCAGGATGTTTCGGACTACAGCCTCTCTTATGCTTGGCCATGCTAGCGGGCTATCCATGGGATGTGCAGTCCCAAGCATCGAGAGGGTACAGAGCGGAGGAGTCTGGGTAAGAGCAGCAATTTCGTTCTGAGCCCCGAGTTCAAATCCTGCTCAGCTGCCAGACTCCCTGGATAGCCCCTTTCTTCAGCGGAGGTCCCTGCTACGGTCGCCGATGCAGCGGGCAATGGTGAAGGAGAGCCAAAAACGATGCCTTCGGGGAAAGGAGGGGCATACACACCCCAAACAATCGAAGTGATCGCTCTGGGGAAGCCTCAGAAAAGAACAGAACAGCACACCCCCAGTCCTAATAAAACACTGGATTATTTCCTTACCCTGCTAGGAGAAACCCATTCAGTCAGCCCCCATCAAACCATCTGGACCAGCGAAGGCTCCCACCGGCCACATCCAACGAAAGGCACGAGGGGGTATTTTGAGCCAGTTGAAGGCATTCCTAAAATACACGGCCGGCTGCAGCATTCAGGACGACGTTCTCCAACGCACCGCCCTCCAGAGGTGCCGCACTACAACTCCCAGCAGCCACAGCCAGCTGGGAGCTGTAGTCCGACAACTGTGATGGGCAGCGGGGACGTTCTGAAGGCTCCTTCCCCAGGAACGGGAGGTGTAACCCGAGGCTGGCGGCCCTGCTAATTCAGCTGCATCACGTGCTGCAGGTCACACCTGCACAGCCTGGACCGACTGATGCTTTACAATCGCCGGCAAAGCCGAGAGGAAAGAGCGGCGACAGATTTGTGGTACCGGAGGGTAAGGCGGGGGGATTAAGACGCGCCCCCCGTCTTTTAACACGGAGCACAAATTTACAGGTTACCTACCCTGGAATAATCAGGCTTGACTGCGGCTGTTCTGTCTGCTGTTCCGTCTCCTAACTTGACCCAGATTACACGTAAACTGCTGCAGTCTTTCTGCCAACCAGCTCCGTCCGCAAGAAACGTTTTCCTGCAATCCTTCAGTGAGATATTAAACGTGCTTCCCCAGGCAGCAGGGACGGGCCTGTAATTCAGCAGCTCCTACGGGTGGGCAGATTGTGGCCCTGCAGGTGTCGCGGCCTACAAGCCTCATCATCCCCAGCCAGCACAGGGGCCTACCCCAATCGGAGGCCTGGAGCAATTCACCTTTAAGGAACAGTTACGACGGTTGGGATATTTCAGCTTAAATATAAAAAGTGATCTTGATGCTGCAGAGAAAGAGAAAAGGGAATGGTTTCTGTTTCGCTCTTTCGCGTTGTTGCAGCAACTTGGGAGCAGGGGAAGATGGGCCAGGGCACAGCCACCTTGCTGAGGCGTAACAGGTCTGGGGAGCAACTTGGAGAGTTTCCAGAGGGGATGAAACAAATTCACAGAGGAGGAAGCGACGGAATCCGTGCCATGCCAGTTCCCTTTCCTCCAGAATCACATGCTGGGAGACAGGGACGCAAGATGCCTGCATGCTTGTTCGTCTTGTGGCAACTAGTCCACTCCAGAGAGACAGTATTCTGGGCTCGGAGGCCCCTTGGAGAAAATCACCCTGTCCATACTAATGCAGGGCAGTGCCAAGAATAAAAATCCTTGCAGAAATCAAAAACATCCCCAGGAAAAGCTGCATATCACAGGCACGACCCTCCATAGATAGTCCGTGCTAGTGGCTCTAAAGCAAACACATGTTCTTTAAGGCAAACAATGACCATCTCCAGAGAAAGGAGGCGGGGAAAGGACTTTAGAGGTCTGGAACTGGACTGACCTTCCTGGTTTGGTCAGCTGAAGCATTCAGTCAAATTCCAAGTAAATCCCGGTTTAAGAACTTTCAAGCAGTTCTTTGTTCCTTCCTGGCCCAAGAACAAAGAAAAATGTGTTTCCATATTGCTGTGCTCACACTCTGTGCTTAAATCTCTAAGAGGGGAGTCTGGCCAGTTCAGCATATTCCAGGGCAGGCCTGGCGTTCTTCTGGATCAGAAATATGCCCACGAGTCTCTCTGATTCCATTTGGAAGCATTTAACTGCTCCTACCTGGGACCAGCAGACGAGCTGGTAGGAGTAGGAGCTCATGCACGTTTTGGGTGTTTGGGGAAGAAGCTCACGAGACACAGCCGGACATCCGACACCTATTTATGCCTGCTGGTATAGCCAAAGATGGAGGTTGATGGAGTTACAAACCCAGCAGAATCTAGAAGGCTGCAAATATCCCCCCATTGGCTGCTATGAACCCGCAACCGGGCATATGAGGCCATCCCCAAATCATTCATGGTCTTCACGGTGTCTCCATTTCGCGGACCAAATTGTTGGTGAGAAGAGGAGAGAGACAGCATTCTCACTACATTTTCAACATTCTCGTTGTCTCTAAGCTTCCTGGGATACGGAGTGAAAATCAAATCAAATCAATATTCTGTGAATTGATTAAATGCTAACCCAACATCCCGTTTACTGCAGTGGCCGACCAGACGTCCAAAAGCAAAGTGCACAAGCAGGAGAGGAATGCAAAGGAACCTTCCCACCCATGTTCCCCAGCAACTGGTGTACAGCTATGCTGCCTCCAATCCTGCGGGGATGGCTCTCTCAAAATTATAGATGTTAGAAATGATAATATGCCAGGATAGCCCTCCAAAATCTGGAGAAATTGGCAATGGTCAATAAGGTAGGCAGAATATCTGTTTTAAAGGTCCTGGAACTACAAGCCCCTTGGGTGGGGCAAATTTTCCCCCTAATTTGAACTGTATAAACTGAATGATGCTTATTCCTATGCATGTTTAGAGAGAAAAACAGCCCAATAGCTCCCAGCTATTGGGGGTTGCTGGACATGGTCCCCATGGCTGGCTGAGAAATCTGTTTTTACATTGCACTTACAAAAAGCAGGTCTCTGCCCCCAAGGAGTTTACAATCTGGAACGGTTTCCGTGTGAGAATAGGGAAAGAGTGCTTGCTTGCCAGAAATTGCACTGAAGAATGGAAGGGTTAAAGAACAAACAAAAAACCTTTGTCTGGTTTGAACGAACTGAACAGCACTGCAGAATTTCTGGAGTGACATTTATTAAATAATTTTGGCATGGATACAGAGATGCTCAAACAAAGGCCGCAAAAGAACGGCTAGATGTGTGCAAAAGAGATGGGCACACGGGCGTGTGGAAACGTGCCTCGGACTTTAGGCCCAGTCCTCGATTCTGCACCTTTGTCCTGCTGCCAACTCTGCAGGGCTGTCCTGCCGGTCCCTTTACTGTTGGTCTAAACCAGCACAGAATCCAGACCTGCAGAGTCCGTTTCTACAAACGCGGGACACCCGACCCACGAAGCCTCCCCACTGCAGCTTCAGTCCTGGGGTCACCTCCGTGCACAGATCCATTTAGCTGCCCAAAGGTTCAAGACAGGATGAATACGCACCTCCTTCTCCCTCACACGCCAAATCACCCCCTGCCTCTTTCGTTTTGGATCTTTCTTTTGAGCTGGCCTTCTTGGCTTCCCTGGCCCACTCCAGCTGCCTCTGGGAGAATAGCAGCAGTCCAAATTCCCCAGATCCCCCTTGAGATGAGAAATGTTGCATCGGCTCCTTTTGCCAGCGATGCACAGAGGCTCTCGCCTCCCTCCCTCCCACCCAAACTGAACGAGACCAACACCCAAAAATGCACAGTGGCATTTGGAAAAAAGAAACAGGAAAGGAAAGCAGCCACAGAGTAGGGTGTGGAGGAAAGATCCACCTTGGGAGCATGGGAAGGGCGGGCGAGCCCTTTTCTCCACATCTTGGTCCTAACGAGCACGTTCTCTAACGAAGGGGGGAACATGCCGCAAGAGCCCGTGCCAACGAAAATGCGTTCCTTTTCAAAGCACTGCAGGATTTCGCTGCAGCGGGCGACACCGCTTGCCTCTCCGGGAATTCTATTCCTTGAAAGCCTCAATCCGGAAAACGCCTCCAAGCTGCTATTCAGCCGAAAGGCTTTGACGTGAGTGGCAGCTTTGTGTGCATGAGACCAAGAGGGGTTTTCACGAGGCCTTCACATGGGGCGAGGTGTGGGGAGCGTGCCTCCTCTTTCCCGGTTCCCAATCCCTCCCACCCTTCTTAAGCATTCCCACGCAACGGAGCTGTGGGTTTTCTGCGAGGCCGACATGTCGGACAGCCACTCTCAAAGGCTTTAGCCACCCCTGTGAGAATGAAAGTGCCAGATGAGGTGTGGTACAGGGACGTCAACCATGCAGAGACAGGGAGGCGCTCAGCACCAAGGGGGCCCCGGGCAGGCACAAGAAACCTGGGTTAAAAAGAGGGTCATCTCTCTCACTCCTGCAAGCTGGGCCATCAGCCCGGGCAGAGGCAAGGCTCTTGGGACGCTCTGGACATTCCTCAACCCAACTGCCCATCAGGAGGGTGACGACACAATCTAACGTTTGCAGGCTGTGCAGTCTCCAGACGACCACTCCACAGCGAGATCCGAGATCCTTGCCCCCCTGTTCCCGAGCATGCCTTCCGCTGAGCCAAGCCTCAGACGGAGAAGACCGGAGATGATCACAGCGAGGACGATGCTTGACCAGTGAGAACGACCAGAGGCCTTTCCGTGTTCCCCCGCCCCGGGTGCTTCAAGAAGGACAAAACACCACGCCGGGCACAGGAAGTCGAAAAGAAAGAAAGAAAGAAAGACAGAACAAGGCTTTGCTTCTCTGTTGGAAATGTAAAGGAGTGGCCAAGAAAACAGGAAGGAGAGGAAGCGAGAGCAAATGCAAAGCTGCCACTTCATATGCAGACGAATAGACCTTGAAAGTAGAAGGGTTTGAAGTCAGTGTTTTGTAAAACCACACACACACACACACACACACACACACCCGCTTCCTTTTCGACTGTAGAGGACAAACCTGGAGGAAAAGCCCAAACAAGGAAAGAGGGTCACCATATGCCAGCTGGAGTCCCAGTGGACAGATACCTTCTGTATCTTGTGTGTCTTCCTATCTGTTTCTTCCTCCAGGAAAGGGGTCGCCCTCAAAGCCAGGGGTGGGTCATGAGAATCCATGAGAAGGGCACTTCTGCGAGTCCAGTGTTTAATGGAAAAAGTCGCAGACAGAGCCAAAATAGCACAGGCCATGGCTTCACCGCCCGGTTTGCACCAGAGTGAAGCAGCCTTGATTTTGGCCGTTGGAAAAAACGAAAACGAAACAGCAGGGGCCAAGTCACACGTGATCTTGGCGGTGTCATTCCTGTTTTTGTAGCTCGCCTGAGCGGGGCTTGCAGGTCGCGGCTGGAGGGCATCTGCTGCAGAAAGACGCCTTCCCAAGTTGTTCCTCAAGCCCCAAAGAGCCCGTGAAGGTTCTCCAGGCTGGTGCGACGCCTTGCGGGGCGCAACCCCCTTACCCGTCCAGCCACGACGGGTGAGTGAAGACAATGTTCCTTTTCTGTGCCCAGTGTGAAAAGACGGCCTTCTCCGTGATGAACCGGTGCCCGCCACGAGGTGCCCGCTCGTGGGCCAGGTACATCCTGCACTCATCCAACCTGCCCTTCTCGAAGTAATGGTAAGGCACCGACGGCTGGCTCTTGTCCCTGCCGGTCACAGGAGATCGAGACGAGTCAACAGGGCGGCACGTTTGGAGAAGCAACATCGGTTCTGCCTGGACCACGCGGAAGAGCGAGTGCACAGGACACCGAAGGCCGTCATCCCCGACCCAGGGGGAAACGTCCCTGAGCACGTCAGACACCACCCAGCCTGGGGAAAGCTGAGCTCAGCTGATTAAAGGGCGCTGGAACCTTTTAAGGCATCGACCCTTTTAAAATATACATATGAGTGCATCCTGCTTTCAGTCTCGGGACCCCCATCCTCCAGGGCCCCAGAGGCCCGGACTTCTTCCGGAGACCCCGTCGATGGACCCGTCCATGGATGCGACAGGAAGCCGCCATGCAGGGGGGTGGACTTTTCAGTGGGGACTGCCCCTGGGGAGGGAAGCGCTCGCTATCTCCTCCTCGCATGCTGCCGCACCCTCCCCCCTCCACCCATGCCTTATCCTTGCCAGGTTTCCCATCAGCTTCTGGATCTGGATTAAACCACTGCTCTTGTCCCTCAAAGCCTCAACGAGCTTGGCCCGAAGGGGGGCCCCTTCCGCCCCTCCCCACTCGCCCGTGTTATACAGACAGCGACAGTGGTCTTCCTGTCAGCCCACCTGGGAGCACAGGTGGGCATTGGCATGGGGGAACACCTGCCCAGGGCCTCTGAGATGCACGAGGCTCATCCCGCGGAGCACAGACCCACGGAAACAGAGGAGGGTCAGCTCAGCCCAGTGCGGGACGCAGCCCCTCGGCGGGATCTCGTGGGGGCAGAGGGCAAGCCGCCTGCCCAGAGCACGGAGCCGAGGGCCACCGCTGCCCGGCCGTACCTGCAGTAGCTTTCGCTCACCATGCCGAAGACAAAGATTTTCTCACACAGCTCCAGGGCCAGGACCATGGTGAACCAGCCGGTGCTGAGGAAGGAGCCGGATTTCATCCTGCGGTTTGGAGAAGACGGGGTCAGCTTGCGTGCCGGGAGGACAGAGGGCGGCTCTGCTAGCCAGGGCGGGGAAGAGGTGTGGCTGGGCGACCGGGCCCACCGTTGGCTTTCCGGGCTTGACCGATGTCTAGGCGCCGGACCACCAAGCAGCCCTGGCTCACCCAGGCAGGAGGGGAGGGGTCTCTCGTGGGTGCGCAGGCCGGGGGGCCACCTGTTCCACCCACCCCCTGCAAAGCAGGAGGGTGTGGAACTATGCCGAGCTGTACCGGTTGCTGAGGAACGTGGGCAGCTGTGGAACGAGAGGGTTGTATGTGTGCGCCAGTGAGGAGGCAGGGGATGCAGGCAGGGAGCGATGCACCGTGCGTCGGAGTTTCGGGGGCAGTGGCTGATGGGATACGTGCCAGCCGCGGAAGAGCGGAAGCTAGGATTACGCGGGAAGGGCCTGAGCATTCGCTGGGGAGATCATGGCAAGAAAGCGCCATCCTGGTCTCCACGGAAGTACACGCTTCTCGCAAAGGGGGCGCCCATCCAGCCCTCCGGAGTCCTGCAGGGGGCGGGGCCCTCCTGCCCGGGCCCCCTGCCCCTCGGGACAACCCCCCGGCATCTCCCACCTGTTTTTCCCCGTCTCCAGCTGGAACAGCTCATCGCAGCGGGCCATCATCCTCTCCGTCAGCGTGTAGAGGCGCAGGCTGGGGTACATCTCCTTCACCTTCAGGAGCGTCCGGTAGGCCAGGCCGACCTTCTCCCGGCTCATCAGCCGGGTGGGACCCCAGATGACGTAGATGGTGTCCCGGGACTGCTTGAAGAAGTAGGACTGGTTCCGCAGCAGGAGCGGGATGCTGGTGTGGGAGACCACCCGCACGGTGCTCCGGCTGCCCACGTCGGCCTCGTAGCCCTGTGTGGGGGCCTGGTTCATCCGCAGCACGCACTCCTTCGCGTCGATTTCCTTCCCCGAGCGGGAGCCGAGCATCTGCCCGGAGCTGGAGACCACCGCACACTGCCGACACGGGACATGGGCCAGCGGCTGTGGGGGGAGAGGGACCGGTCCTCAGGGCAGGCCCACGGAAGCGGGGGGTGGAGGCACAGATCACCCGCCTGCCTAATTCGTTGTCCCCTTGGGATCCGGGGGTGAGGCCGAGCAAGAAGGGGGATACTTTCGCACCAGCTTGCACTCTGCCAGGACTGCCCCTTTCGGAGACGCTGGACGTGCGTCTGCGAAGAGTCGGCGTGGCACAGAGGCTGAGAGTGGCGCTCCGGGGCTCAGGCAATCCAGGTTCAAGGCCCCACTGGGCCCCACTGGGCCATGGAGCCGGCCGGGCAACTCTGGACCAGTCACAGATTCTCAGCCCAATCTACCTCACAGCGGGGTTGTTGTGGGGACGAGACGGAGAGCAGCAAGAGAAGGATGCGAGCTGCGTTGAGCTCTTGGGAAAAGTGGGGTATAAATCTAATAAGCAAGCATGTAAAAGGCGGGCGGTGCATTGGGCGGGCCTCCAAAGCGCACCTGACCTACAGTGAACGCCGACCAGCTTTTTAAGACGCTGTAGGAATCTACTGACTGGCAACTCTTGGCCGGCCGGCCAGCGAGGAGGAGCATGTCGGGCCCCACCGAGGCTGCGCCACGCCTGACCCGCAGCTGGACTCACCTTCCCGTCCGGGATGCTGATGTAGCCCTCAAACCGCATGGCCCCCGGCACGGCCAGCAAGCGCCTCTCCTGCTCTTCCAGACGCCGGCAGCTGAGCCAACACGCCGGGATGCAGAAGTGTGGGCAGAGCAGGACGTAGAGGAGGGAGCCGGCGCTCACCACCACCAGCGTCAAGAACAGGCGGGACTGCGGGAGAGACGGGAGGTTTTCTGTTGGCAGCCGGACGGGTGGATATTCGTCCGTCCGTCCATGGCGGGAGAGCAGGAGCAGCTGCCACAGCTCACGTTACAGGAGGCAGGTGTGGGCTGAATATTGGGGGAGTGGCATGCGCCCATGAAACCAGCCCCCCCCCCGCCCCTGCCGGGGGTACAGAAGCTTCCTCGAGTCTGAAGGCTGCATTCCACTCGGAAAGCTCTCCGGGCCCCATTCCGAATCATTCCAGCCTGCTTCAGCTCAAAGCTCTTACTGAAGGGTTTGAGGCGCCGAGACATGTTTCCTTTTGAACAGAGAGAGGGAAGCCTGGCAGCTGCTCCCGTGCGCCCCGAAATCAACGGTCAGGAGACTCCCTCCCAGCACGCGAAATGCTCCCAGCTGGCCAGTCTGAGCTGCGAGAGCCCCAGTGTAAAAGCTCTGGATCCTTCTGGGAAGCTGGGTTGGCCAGGAGGGCTGTCTCCCACACCTAACGGGCTTTGCATCACTCTCCTTTCCCTTGGGAGAACGGGCGTCCGTTCCTCGTCTTTGTGCTCTCAATGTGCAGGGCGTGAAGCACCACGCTTGGGGGGCAGCCCTAAGCCCCCCCCCGGTGGACCCTCACCCTGAGAGCCCACCCTAAGAAATAAGGCCACGCTCCCTGGGTTTCCAAAGCACTCGCGTCATCCTGCTGACCAAAAAGATCTGAGCTTGCCGGGTGTTTCATGTTTGTCTTCCATGAGTCACTGCCCAGGTCCAGGCCTTCAGCCAAGTCAAGACGCCTGGAGCGGGGAAACCCGACACCCGGCGCTGCCTCAGCTGCTGGGGGATTTGGTGGAACCCCACGGCATGGCCTCTTGCCCTGTCTGCTTGTCTAACGCGGATCGCGCATTGGGCAGATTGCACCTGGCACCGGTGTCATGTCCAGGCAGAGCAGCAGTAGAAGAACTCTGTGTGAGACAGCTGGCCACATCTGTCTAAGAGCTCTGCGCGTGGCGCTAGAGTTACTAAAACATCCTGCAGGCGTGTCCCCTGTCGCCACTTTCGCCATCAAGTTTTATACCTTTCCTTCAAATGTGGCATGTCTCTTATCTCTGCAGTTCAGAAGATCCTGCCAAAACTCTTATCTCTGCAGTTCAGAAGATCCTGCCAAAACTCTTATCTCTGCAGTTCAGAAGATCCTGCCAAAACTCTTATCACTGCAGTTCAGAAGATCCTGGACAAACTGACTGCAGGGTAGGTGTCACAAAAGCCAGAGGCAACTGCCGGTTGCTTTCCACAAGAGGTGCTGGGGTTGAGCGCTGCAAAACATGCAGCGTCCGCGAGGAGAGACCTCGAAAGTGGGCGGGAGCAACTGTTCTGTACGTGTATTTCTTGACCCCTTCCTGCTCAAGCGGATCGCCTGGAAATGATGCAAACCGGGTGGAGGGCGGACAGTCTGGATGACAGAATCAATATGGTGCATACTTACCAGACTGAGGTCCGCCGAAAAGATGAGCCAGTGGCTGGATGGAGGACAGACTCAGGATGAAGGAACAAGAGTGACTCTGTGCGCGTGCCCAGCCCAGGAATTTGGGGTTCAGCGGCCGAACACCGAGTCACACGTACTGGGTGATTGGCCTGCCTCTTTCCCCATCCGAACCTGCAATTTGGGCCAGATTGAGAAGGGGGGAAGGGGTTGGAAAGAACTCTGTGCCCCAAACTGGTGTCCTTCCATATGTCTTGGATTACAACTCCCAACATCCCCCAGCACTTCTGGGAGGGGCCAGGTTGGGAAAGGCTGCACTGGGGAGTCAGAAATCCTCAGGAACCTCTTGAAATCACCCCCAGGAGAGGCCTGATCTGCTCTGGACTAAAGCCTGACTAAAAATCAAATTTCCTGAAGGCTTTGATCTGGCAACTGGCCAGAGAAGAGAATCCCCAGGCAGGATGATCCACAGAATCCAAATAGATGAGTTCAGCCTCACGTTTCTGAGAGTCACGTTCCTGGCATAGCAAGGAATATATTTGCCTCCATTTGTCAACAAATTTCTTCTTCTATCCAAACTCAGGTGAGCTTTAATCTGTTTAAATTACTCTTCTTCCATCTGCCCTCCAGTTGTTACGCACATCAATTCCCATCTGCCCCAGCCAGCACCGCCCATGCTTAGAAATGTGAAGAGTCAGCATCAAAAACCCCACTTCAAATGTCACCGGGGGGGGGGGGGAGCGGCTTTAAATGCTGGTTAGTTCAAACAAACCAGGATCGAGCTGTGGGTTACGGATTTAGATTTTTCATGAAGCAGACTCAAACCCACAGTACCCCTTTAGATCTTGTGTGAACTTGTTGTCTTCTGGGCATAAGGGGATGGTACAGACCCTGGCTGCCTCCTTCTGACTTAAGCTCTGCCTTTCCGAGTCTGGATATTTGGTTTCCCTGAGCAAATGGAAACCGTGTGCTCAACACGAACTCCGGAGCGTAATGTTTCATCCAAACCAGGCCAGGGTATCGGGTGCAGCCCCTTGGCACTGCCCCAGCTCCCCATCCGTGGCCCGTCGTTTGTTCCGTGATCTAAGTGGGTGAGGAGCAGAGTCCTTTTAAGAGGCTTGTGTCAGGCACGGTAACTGGCTTAGCCCGGCTAAGTGTGAGGCTGGAACCACGGCGGCGAGGCAGCGAAGACGCGGATGGGAATTCCGTTTCGCTGGAGACTCTACGAAGGGGCGAAGAGCCGGGTGGGACCAAGGCCTCCTCAAACGCTCCGGCATTTTGTCCGCACAGCGGCCAGCCCGGCCAGCCGGTTTCCTCCGTAGGAAGAACAGGACAGAGCACTGGAAAACTCCCCTTGCGCTCCCATCTGTTGCCAAGAAGCCTCGCGGAGCCCGGTGCGGGGAGCGAAGGATCGAGGTGAGCAAGGAAGGCAAATGAGCATGTTCCCTGCGATGCCACGTCTTTGGCAAAAGGCAACAGAAATGCATCCGGACCGGACCGTGTGTTGCTGAGAATTTCCCCCTCCGGAGCGGCCAAGAGGAAAAAGCATGCACATGTGTGGAAGAGGCAAACGGACAAAGCTAGAGCGGCACCCCCCCCCCCGCCCGAACTTCCTGCAGCTCTTACACTCTGTACTTACAAGCGCCTGCATCCTCTCAACCTCTTATCAGCCATGTATCAGCTTTGGGCCTTGAGGCAGTGCCCTGAAAGAACAACCACAAACACCAAGAGAAAGGGATTGTTGGTGGGGCTAGTTCTCAGTGACACCTCAACAGCACAGAAGTATTTGCAGGTTTAGGGAGGCGCTGGGCAGGCAGAAAAGGCAGGGAAGGGAGAGCAGAAAAGCAACCCTGCTTTGTGGCTACACCTCCCAGTAAGTCTGTTCGGCCCTGTCCCCGGCTCCATGCAGAATTCCCAGTCCAAACATTTTAATAGCACCAGTAACACAAAATAACGGCCTCTGACTATATGGGTGGACTTCCCTGATCTTGTCTGATTGTCGCTGCTTTCCCCTGGCAGCCCCGCTCTAGGCACATTGGGCTGTGATGCGCACCATTCAGGTTGTGAATCCGGGACTTGAGTCCACTCCAGTTTTCCCTTCACTCAGAGCTGCCCCACACAATGGTCCGGAGGGCCAGGTGCTTTGCTCTGGAGCAAGGTGAAGTTTGGGGAAGCCGGTGGCTGCGACCCGCTAGGTTCCGCTTCCCTCGGCTGAGTGGGCTGATCTGGGAACCCCAGAGAGCTGCTCCCCCAGATGGGCACGCAGCCAAGAGCGGGATGTGGGGGCCATGCCTCCCCATACGTTTTCTCTGCTCCTCCCTCTTTTGGAGCAAACCATGACAATTTTGCCTGGAGAAAGACCCAGAACTCAGATGAATGGTGCCTCCGTTGCTTTTGGGCGAGCCCAGAGGAGGGCTGCGCTGCGGAGCTTCCCCCAGGCCCACGATTAGCCTCGGGACGGCTAAGCAACGCCAACAAGGAAGCGCAAAGAGGATGGACCGCTTGACCTCTGTGCCGGATTGATTCCTTTATTTTGTGTTCCATCGGAACACTTTTCTCCCGGGTGCTCCTGAGTCAGCGCGTACTGCAAGATGCTGCTCCATTCCGCCGTCTCCCTCCATCGCCAGATCAATGCTGCTAATCACGATCCATTGGATTCAGTGGAGCCCCGCAGCCCGCCGCCGGGGAAAAAGCACGTGCCAGGATCTACCCCCGGAAGGACCGGGGTTCCCGCGGGGGAGGATGCCCCTTCTCCACGGCCCGCTCGGACGCGCCCCTGCCGGGGCTCGCCGTTCGAGGCAAGCGACCCTGCCGGCGGATACGTGCCGGAATGCAGGCGAGCGTCCCCAAGGGCGCGCGGCGAGCGCGGAAGGCCAGCCGGCGCCTCCGGCCCGGGGAGGGCGCGGCGCGTGACCCCCGCAGCCGCGCCGCCCGTCCCGGGGGGCGCGCG